>NC_053154.1:311596887-312196887 GCF_016835505.1 Polypterus senegalus
TAGCTGACATTACACGAGATGGCACCAGTACAGCTGGGAACCTTCGATGCAAGAACACCAAGCGGCTCACGTGAACTGGCGCAATGCAGACAAAAGCAACAGTTCCAAAGAGTGCTGAACAAAACCGAATTACACAATTGAGAAGGCAGCAAAAAAATATGAAGCGTCTTATACATAGAATCATATTCATAAGTGCAGCTACTGCGGAAACAAAGCACACGGTGGAAAAAGTGAATGTCCGCTAAAGGAAGACAGTGTAAAAACCCGTGCATGCAGTTTGTCACGTCTCAGATAAAGAAGAAGACGAGCTGTTTATTGATGCAGTAAGGAACTAATCGATGAATGAAACCTCTTATCTTTACAACGATTGACAAACACGGAATGTAACTTGAACACATCCATACAAATACGAGCCTGATTGAAAGAAATAATGATAATCAAATGCTTGATGACAGCAACATTCAATAACACTCACAAAACAATTACTGTATATTGACAATCATGTTACGTTATTTTTAAAATGTTCCCTTTTCTTTTCATAACTTCTACTTCTCCACTGCGATACGGGTATATATATATATGTATATATATACCCGATCTACAATACATACTTTAGCATAGACAAGCCACACGCTGTGGCAATTGTAGAGTCTTCGCCTCTAATGCCGACATTGAGGTTCGATTCGAGAGGGGTGTACTGACTATATGCGCGCTACCGATTCATTTTACCTTCACATCTCCTTGGTTTGGGACGTATGAAAAATATTAGGTTAACTCAGAATCATGTTACGTTATTTTTAAAATTTTCCCTTTCTTAGCACAAGCACAGCTGAGAAGCTTCATGCATGTACTCCATAACGCTTTAAAAAATAACGCATTTAATCACACTTTCAATTCCAAGCAAACGGGAACTTTTGTCAATGCATGATTTCCTGGTACATCCATTACACTGATGCACACATCACAGCTACAAAAATGTTAGAGTCGGAATAAAGCGTTCCTACGACTGATCATTTCGACTTCCGAGCGAAGCCTTGATAAAAGCATGGTTTTGTGCACACTGAAAAGCAAGCAAAATTAGATGCATTACAGAAAGCGGACTTTGTGGCTCTTACTGGGGATCATTGGACTTCCGTGACCGTTAGTAATTCTAAATACATCTAATTACAAAATGTTCAATGATCACACTGTTTTAGCCTAATGTACAAAATAATTTTGGCTAATGTTACTCAGAGTTTAAAGATTAAGCTGGTCAAATTACCTTTTATGTTTCTGACTTATTTTTTTAAGAAGAAAAACTGCACTTTATGTTGAAATTTTGGTTATTATTATTTAAAGACAATACTATTCTGAAAATGTACTTAAAGTACTTAAACTACCACTTTATTTTAAAGTCTGCCCAATTTTAACCAGGGATGATATTTTTGTTTCTGTTTTGAATTCTAATGCAGTTTAAAGCTTTTTTTCAGAAATTAAAACAGCTTCAGTTTACAATATTCATGTCCATGTCTATTATTTGATTCTGTCGCCCACTAAAACCGTTTTAAATTAAAAAAAACATTTGCGATTTGGGGCAAATTTACGTGTGCGATTACATACGATTAATCAAGATTAATTCTTACACAGCCTCTAATTAATTGGATTAATTTTTTTAATAGAGTATATATATATGTAGATTTGTATATATATGTGTATATACAGTATATATGTAGATATGTATATGTGTATATACAGTATGTATATATGTGTGTGTGTATATATACAGTATATATATATATATATATATATATATATGTATATATATGTATATATATGTTTATATATGTGTCTGTGTATATATATATATATATATATATATATATATATATATGCCAGCAACACTCATGACAATGACAAAACAATTACATTGTCAATCATGTTACGTTATTATTAAAATGTTTCCTTTTCTTTTACTTCTCCGCTGCCAATCGCAGGTATTTTGCTATATATATATATATATATATATATATATATATATACAGATATATATAAATATATATATATATAAATGGATAGATATGACAACAACACCCATATCAATGACAAAACAATTACATTAACAATCATCTTACGTTATTTTTAAAATGTTTGCTTTTCTTTTTCATAACTTCTTTAACACACTACTTCTCCGCTGCGAAGCGCGGGTATTCTGCTAGTATATATATATATTGTGAACTTGAACCCGGACACAGGCAGAGAGACATCGTTGTTTTCACCACACACTCTTTTATTTTACAATATTTACAGCAGTCCCGCGCTCAAGTCCGCAGTGCCTCTTGCACCAATTCCTCAAATTCAGGCCTTACAATGCCTCTCTCTCTTTTCTGGCCGCCTCCAGTCCTCCCGCTAGCTCCGTCCTCTTCCACCCGACTTCCGCTCCAGACTGAAGGGAGGCGGCCCCTTATATAGTACTCCCGGATGAGCACCAGGTGTTTCCGGCATCCGCTCCTTGGCCACGCCCAGCGCATGCGGAAGGGCCGGCTGTCCTCCCCGGCAGCTCTCCGTCGCCACAATAAGTCTTCCCCCCAGCACTTCCTGGTGTGACGGAAGTGCTGGGCTCCAGGGTTCCTCAGGTTCCAGGGCGCCGCCTGGCGGTGGCCACGGGCCCCTACAGGATTGGGCTTCCAAGCCCTCTACCCGTGGCCCCCTATACAACCAGAGCGATCGCCCCCTTGCGATCTGCTGGAGGTACAAGCCCTCCTCTGGTCTTCCTGGGCGTCCCGGCGGGGCTCCATCCCCGGCCAGGGACCACACGAGATAAACCGGCATCGGGGCGCCGTCTGGCGGTGACCTCGGGTCCCTACAGGGTTGGGCTTCTAAGCCCTGTACCCGAGGCCCCCAACACAACCAGGACGGACGCCCCCTCGCGGTCTGGAGGAGGCATAAGCCCTCCTCTGGTCCTCCTGGGCGTCCCGGCGGGGGACCACAATATATATATATATATATATATACACAGTATATGGAAGCGAAGGTCTGTGATATGATTTGCATATTTGCAGATAGAGATCCACAAAGGGAGGAAAAATAAATCACGTATCATAAAATAGTTTTTATTCCTGAGCTTTCAACCCCAGCCAGGGTCCTTCATCAGAGGATAATGCTTAGACTTACAAGAATCAAAGGCAATATATAGCAACAATATGTGGGGTTAGGTGTCTAAGTCAGTGTGATAAGGAATGGGGGTTGGGGTTATTGGGTGTAAAGCTTTGTTGACTGTGCTGTAAATATCCATCCATCTCACTATCTTGATCATCGAAATCACAGTGCCCACCAGACAGAACGTCAGAACAACATTTGTGACAAGAACAGGCCTTTCAGCCCAACGAGCTCGTCCAACTATTCACCATTTGTCTGAAATGACATCAAGTCGAGATCTCAAGATTGCTAAAGTCCCACTCTCTACAACACTACTTGTCAATGTACTCCATGTGCCTGTGGGTCTGTGAATGAAGCAAAACGCTTGAGTAACAGGCAGGAAACAACTCTGGATATAAGATGGCAGTCCAGCAAAGGATAGTTATTTATACAGGAAAAATTGTAAGTTGCCAATTAACCTAAAATAGATATATGTGGGATGTAAGAGAAGAGATACAGAGGTCTCTGGTGTCACGTACAAGTGCATCAGGTGTTCCTTCACAGCTCTAATGTGCTAGCAACACAGGTAGTGTGTGCAAAGGCATTAACTTTTTCTCCTCTTTCATTTGTATACCAGACGATGAAACATCAGAATATCTCTGACGTCATCTCTGGGGGCAAAACCACCACTTCTGCTCTGCTGATTAAGAAATTATCAGGTAAGAAGTTAGCGGTCAGTCTTGCCTGAAGAGGATAGAGCTCTTCAAATATGAGAAGCATTGCATCATTGCATTATTTGTTTTTATTTTAATTAAGTTTTCATTTTTTTTGCCTTATGTATTAAATGAGGTACCAGGGTGGTCTGTGACATTTTATTTTCTCCCTGTTTATTTTCTTATACTGGACATAAACAACTCAGACAAGTACATGTAGTGTGATCAACTGGTGAGGAAGGCAGGCTCTATTGTAGGCACGGAGCTGGGCAGTTTGACATCTGTGGCAGAGCGACGGGCGCTGAGCAGACTCCTGTCAATCGTAGAGAATCCACTGCATCCACTTAACAGGATCATCTCTGTAGTTAGAACATAACATGGCAAACATGGAATGCAGTATTGCATGATTGGCTAAGAATGTTCGAATGCTTCAGTGATGCCGCTGGGCGGCCGAGTATAGTAAGTCGGTGTTGGTTCTGGCAGATAACAGTAAGTTCAGTTGGTTTTTGGAACGTTGCTTTGGTGGGGCGTACTTAACAGGACTAACATTGTCGACTGACTGACTTAAACCCTTCGACAGCTCCGGAGCCGTTAAGTAATTTAGATTGTATCACCATTTGCTTGGTACGTCGAAATCCATCTTTGGGCAGTTCGGTTTTGGCATCCGTCCTTCTGACATCTATTAGCAAACTGAGTAATGACGGCTGGGTATTAACAACGACCATTGTTTAAATTTTAGTCAATCTCAGATTTAAAATGACCACATTAACATAATTATTACTCAGACTCTGATTAGAGTTGTGAAATACGGTTTGTTTTGAAAATTTGTTTGCCGGAAAAAATCAAATGAGGTGCGCTGAAGAGCTGAGTACAGGAAGCTGTTCATTACATCAGCTGAAAAGGTCTATTTTAAACACAAATCAGTGGCGTGATAACAAAATCATTTCAAGGACTTAAAAAACAAATACGGTAATTCTTTGCAGAGAAAGTATGGATTTCACAAACATAGAATTTGTAGCCTGATTCGATCGGCTCCCAGTCACTAGTATATGTGTGTATATATATATATATATATATAATAGATAGATATAAATATAAAGATTTGTATGTACATAAGAGGGGTGGTGCAGCTGTTGTCTTAAAGCTTCAGAGATTGGCTTTTGACACCCTGTCAGATAGATAGATAGATACAGTTAGGTCCATAAATATTTGGACAGAGACAACTTTTTTCTAATTTTGGTTCTGTACATCACCACAATGAATTTTAAATGAAACAACTCAGATGCAGTTGAAGTGCAGACTTTCAGCTTTAATTCAGTGGGTTGAACAAAACGATTGCATAAAAATGTGAGGCAACTAAAGCATTTTTTGAACACAATCCCTTCATTTCAGGGGCTCAAAAGTAATTGGACAATTGACTCAAAGGCTATTTCATGGGCAGGTGTGTTCAAGTCCGTCGTTATGTCTTATCAATTAACAGATAAAAGGCCTGGAGTTGATTTGAGGTGTGGTGCTTGCATGTGGAAGATGACAACATGCGGTCAAAGGAGCTCTCCATGCAGGTGAAAGAAGCCATCCTTAAACTGCAAAACAAAAAAACCCATCTGAGAAATTGCTACAATATTACGAGTGGCAAAATCTCCAGTTTGGTACATCGTGAGAAAGAAAGCAAGCACTGGTGAACTCAGCAACGCAAAAGACCTGGACGTCCACAGAAGACAACAGTGGTAGATGATCGCAGAATCATTTCCATGGTTAAGAGAAACCCCTTCACAACAGCCCACCAAGTGAACAACACTCTCCAGGGCTTGGTCGCGATCGATATCCAAGTCTACCATAAAGAGAAGACTGCATGAAAGTAAATACAGAGGGTGCACTGCAAGGTGCAAGCCACTCATAAGCCTCAAGAATAGAAAGGCTAGATTGGACTTTGCTAAAGAACATCTAAAAAAGCCAGCACAGTTCTGGAAAACATTCTTTAGACAGATGAAACCAAGATCAACCTCTACCAGAATGATGGCAAGAAAAAAGTATGGAGAAGGCGTGGAACAGCTCATTATCCAAAGCATAGCACATCATCTGTAAAACATGGTGGAGTCAGGCAGTGTGATGGCTGCCAGTGGCACTGGGACACTAGTGTTTATTGGTGATGTGACACAGGACAGAAGCAGCCGAATGAATTCTGAGGTGTTCAGAGACATACTGTCTGCTCAAATCCAGCTAAATGCAGTCAGATTGATTGGGCGGCGTTTCATGATACAGATGGACAATGACCCAAAACATACAGCCAAAGCAACCCAGGAGTTTATTAAAGCAAAGAAGTGGAAAATTCTTGAATGGCCAAGTCAGTCACCTGATCTTAACCCAACTGAGCAGGCATTTCACTTGTTGAAGACTAAACTTCAGACAGAAAGGCCCACAAACAAACAGCAACTGAAAGTAAAGCCGCTGCAGTAAAGGCCTGGCAGAGCATTAAAAAGGAGGAAACCCAGCATCTGGTGATGTCAGTGAGTTCAAGACTTCAGGCTGGCATTGCCAGTAAAGGGTTTTCAACCAAGAATTAGAAATGAACATTTTATTTCCAGTTATTTCAATTGTCCAATTACTTTTGAGCCCCTGAAATGAAGGGATTGTGTTCAAAGAAAATGCTTTAGTTGCCTCACATTTTTATGCAATCGTTTTGTTCAACCCACTGAATTAAAGCTAAAAGTCTGCACTTCAACTGCATCTGAGTTGTTTCATTTCAAATTCATTGTGGTGATGTACAGAACCAAAATGAGAAAAAAGTTGTCTCTGTCCAAATATTTATGGACCTAACTGTAGAGGTGCTTTGGTGTGATGAAAGTCAATAAGCAGCTCCCTGGTTCCTTAACACAATTCTCATAGTTCTCCTCCTGACAGTTCTCTTCTGTTTCGGCCCCCTTATCGATATCCCCCATGAGTTTAGAATCATCTGAGACTTTCTACAAGTGACTTGGCCTGCTGTTCTATTTCTAGTCTGAGCTGCACAGACTGAGGAGCGAAGCAGACAGGCCGCTTCATGTGGTGCTCACACAGATGGTGGTCTGCCTGACAGATAATCCATCAGCCGGGCACTACAGAATCATCCACCTGAAGATCTCTGAGTTTAACAGGGATGCCTGGATGGTATTGAAGAAATCAAAAGCACATCATCGTCACAGTGTGGCCATCTTTGTTCAAATAAGAATAAGCCTTTTGGAGCAGACAGATAATCGCCTCCTTTACTCCAATCTTTATCTGATTGGCAAATTGCATTGGGTCCAGGTGGTCTACCAACAACCAGCCTCTCAAAGGTCTTCATGATGTGAGATGTAAGTGCCACTGGTCAGTAGTCATTAGGTGACGAGGCACCCACATTACAATGCAAGATGTTTTCCACAGCAGTGACACTTTCTGAAACCTTAGGGACAAACTGAACAGGTGACAGAAGACACCACAAAGTGGGCCAGCACAGGCCTTAAGAACTTGACGACTGACTCCTTTTGGTCCCACAGATACTCCCCAAGTGTAGCTTCCTCAGTTGTCTTCTTTCTTGGTCTCCAGTCATGGCCACTGATGGACAGAGGTGGACTTGTCACATGCTAGTTGACGTGGCGGGAGTCATTGATGTAGTAGGAATGTTGGGTTGAGACTGGTCATTGGTGACATAATGATGGCCTGTCCATTCCAGACATCCTTCATGTTATTCTGAGGCCACTGAGACGTGATGTTTGTTACTCTCATCTTGGATGACTTGTGTATTAATAGAATTTCACTGCTCATGGTTAACAAGATTAGCTTCATTCTCGCTAGGTGCCCTTATTGTAATGTGAGTACAGTAAAGTGTGCTGATAACGTTAGCAGCAAAGAACTGGAAAATTCTTGAATGGCCAAGTCAGTCACCTGATCTTAACCCAACTGAGCAGGCATTTCACTTGTTGAAGACTAAACTTCGGACAGAAAGGCCCACAAACAAACAGCGACAGAAAGTAAAGCCGCTGCAGTAAAGGCCTTCAACTGCATCTGAGTTGTTTCATTTAAAATTCATTGTGGTAATGTACAGAACCAAAATTAGAAAAAAGTTTTCTCTGTCCAAATATTTATGGACCTAACTGTAGACAGATAGATACTTTATTAACTCCCCTACTCCAGCAGCAGCATACTGATAATAACAATATTAAATATCAGAGTGATAACAATGCAGGTATAACAGACAATAACTTTGTATAATGTTAACGTTTACCCCGGGTGGAATTGAAGAGTCTCATAGTGTGGGGTCTCCTCAGTCTGTCAGTGGAGCAGGACGGTGACAGCAGTCTGTCGCTGAAGCTGCTCCTCTGTCTGGAGATGATCCTGTTCAGTGGATGCGGTGGATTCTCCATGATTGACAGGAGTCTGCGGTGGATTCTGCATGATTGACAAGAGTCTGCTCAGTGCCCGTCGCTCTGCCACGGATGTCAAACTGGCCAGCTCCGTGCCTACAACAGAGCCTGCCTTCCTCACCAGTTGATCACACTACATGTACTTGTCTGACTTGTTTATGTCCAGGCAAAATAAATGAAACTTTATTAAAATAAAAACAAATGATGCAATGCTTCTCATATATGACCGCTAACTTCTTACCTGATAATTTCTTAATCAGCAGAGCAGAAGTGGTGGTTTTGCCCTCAGAGGTGACGTCAGAGATATTCTGATGTTTCAGCGTCTGGTATACAAATGAAAGAGGAGAAAAAGTTAATGCCTTTGCACACACTACCTGTGTTGCTACCACATTAGAGCCGTGAAAGAACACCTGATGCACTTGTACGTGACACCAGAGACCTCTGTCTCTCTTCTCTTACATCCCACATACAGTATATCTATTTTAGGTTAATTGGCAACTTCCAATTTTTCCTGTATAAATAACTATCCTTTGCTGGACTGCCATCTTATATCCAGAGTTGTTTCCTGCCTGTTACTCAAGCGTTTTGCTTCATTCACAGACCCACAGGCACATGGAGTACATTGACAAGTAGTGTTGTAGAGAGTGGGACTTTAGCAATCTTGAGATCTCGACTTGATGTCATTTCAGACGATTTTAGTGAATAGTTGGACGAGCTCGTTGGGCTGAAAGGCCTGTTCTTGTCACAAATGTTGTTCTGACGTTCCCTCAGCCTCTAGGGTATCCTTCAATAAGGGTGCGTAAATAAAGGCGAGCTTCAAAAGGGCAACCTCATTTGGGCGCAGTCAATAAAGGCAAACGCAACAAAATTATTACAGAAAATTTACAAGATAAAGGAAATGATTGAACGTATAAAAAGGCAAAAGCAAGAATATTAAAACACCCAATTAATTAATGCATGAACTTCTAACGAACTATTTCTGGAACAAAACATTTTCCAATCCTATATTCAGTGCATTTCCAGTTGTGTTTCCCGTTGATAGTTTTCTCCTTTCTGACTGTGTAGCCTTCGACTACGAGTAGATCTGCACCTTTGTTGCTCTTCACATATTCCAGAGCCATTTGAACTAAATTATCTACGAACGCCTTTATTCGCCGCGCTCATTTGAGGTCGCCCTTTTGAAGCTCGCCTGTTTGTGCGCACCCTTATTGAATAGAGCCTCTGTCTAGTGGGCACTGTTATTTCAATGATCAGGATAGTGAGATGGATGGATATTTACAGCACAGTCAACCATCTGTGCAATCCGAGCATTCTTTTATTACATATGAAAAACTTGCCATGTTTGAACATGCGAGCGACTGCACCTAATGTACCTTTCTCTGCACAGTTTGACTCCTTTTCAAATGAGTCATGAGAGTTTATTTGCCCTCTGCAGTGTTTGTTGAAATGTGAAGGCGGTAATCTATGTGAAGGTCAAATGCACAAAGCGCTGACTCACGTGGCTACATTTTCATTTGTTGCTCAGTAACAGCCAATCACTCGTGTGTGGCCTGAAGTGTTGTGCCCAGATAGTGAAATGTAGGTGCCAGCCTTTAGCAATGCGGTGGTGTTAATTTCATATAGGAGGCAGTGATTGTTTGGGTTGTGAATATCTAAGATTTCCTCCTTACTGATTCCAATTTCTTTCTCAATACATCTAACAGATGCCTTGGGATGCATCCTCAGTGATTGTCACCTGAAGTCCTCAGGTTGTTTCTGGTCTTTCAACATCAGACACCCTTATCCAGTTGGGGTGGGGAGATCATCCCCTCGCTTGCATCCCAGCAGCAGTAGTAAACCATGAAGCTTCCCTCTTTAGCCAGAGCCATCTAGTGGCCCTTTTTTGTGGCATCACTGATTATCCTCATGGGCTTCTTCTTTGCCAGTCCCATTGCATCTAACTGAGTCATAACCTTAGAAAGCCCCATCTGCCCATCTTTATTTTGCTGGCACTGTCTCATATATCGCTCTACCAGCTCCGTGGACTTGGTAAGCTTTCTCTCACAGGCCACTGCCATGTGCTCTTCCCAAGGTGTGGTGAATCCTACCTTGATCAGCTTTTTGGTCGAATTTCAGAAAATGACTACCTGGGTGGAGTGTATTAATGGCAGTGTGTTCAGGAATCCTTAGCTGAGGCGAGTTGGCCTGCTGCGGGTCTGGGCTGTGGGTTAAGTGTTCCTCCAGCCCTAAGAAAGGAGATGATGATGATCTTCAAGTGGTGGTACTTGCTTTTGGTAATGGCTGAGTCTGCTATCTCAGCGACTGCTTTGAGTACCTGGCCGTGCTGCCAGCGGTAGCAACCTTCTGCTAGAACTTTGATTAGCTGCTCATTTCAGGGGTGGAGCTCAGCCCCCCTAAGTAGCCAATGCTTTTAATATCATGAAGCTGACTGTCTGCATCCCCCATAGCTACAAGCCATGTGATACTGCAGATGTCCTTCTCCAAGTATCTTAGTGCTGAGGGCCACCTAATCTTCCTTCTCTGGAATGCTGTACTGAGCACAGGGGCTTGAGGTACATTGAAGTTATGAGCTCTATGGGGGGCTTCCTGACCAGGCTCCTCTTGCATCCCACCAGAAATTATTCAAGTGCACTGCAATTTAATGCTCCCTTTTCCCACATATCTCATTCTGGTCTCACGGATCTTAAGGCCGTGCTCATTCTTGCATAGCTTGTCACAGATGCATTTCACAATATTTATCATTGTCTGTTCACCATTTGCTTGTGTCATCACCATTGAACCCATCCTATTAGGGCTATCACCCGCTCGCCTGCCGTGATCCCCTGGGTGTATTTTCTTGAGGGTCTCGACATAGTTTTCTTAAGTGTCTTCTTTATGGTTACTAGTCCGTCCAGACCCCTACCATACGACTCATTTTGCAGCATTTTGACCACCCAGATTTTGGAGATAGAGATTATTTCTCAGTATAATGTCAAGGACTATATAGTGTCTTCAGACCTCCTCCATTTATACACATTTTGCTATGTTTCAGTTTTGTGCTAAAATCCTTTAAACTCATTTTTTCCACTCATCAAGCACCACTCAATACGCCAAAATGACAAAGTGATTTACAGTGGTGCTTGAAAGTTTGTGAACCCTTTAGAATTTTCTATATTTCTGCATAAATATGACCTAAAACATCGTCAGATTTTCACTCAAGTCCTAAAAGTAGATAAAGAGAAACCAGTTAAACAAATGAGACAAAATATTAAACTTGGTCATTTATTTATTAAGGAAAATGATCGAATATTACATATTTGTGAGTGTCTAAAGTATGTGAACCTTTGCTTTCAGTATCTGGTGTGACCCCCCCAATAACTGCAACTAAACGTTTCCGGTAACTTTTGCTCATTCCTGCACGCCGCCATTCCTCCGTACAGAACAGCTTCAACTCTGGGATGTTGGTGGGTTTCCTCACATGAACTGTTCACTTCAGGTCCTTCCACAACATTTCGATTGGATTAAGGTCAGGACTTTGACTTGGCCATTCCAGAACATTCACTTTGTTCTTCTTTAACCATTCTTTGGTAGAACGACTTGTGTGCTTAGGGTCGTTGTCTTGCTGCATGACCCACCTTCTCTTGAGATTCAGTTCATGGACAGATGTCCTGACATTTTCCTTTAGAATTCTCTGATATAATTCAGAATTCATTGTTCCATCAATGAAGGCAAGCCGTCCTGGCCCAGATGCAGCAAAACAGGCCCAAACCATGATACTACCACCACCATGTTTCACAGATGGGATAAGGTTCTTATGCTGGAATGCAGTGTTTTCCTTTCTCCAAACATAACGCTTTTCATTTAAACCAAAAAGTTCTATTTTGGTCTCATCCGTCCACAAAACATTCTTCCAATAGCCTTCTGGTTTGTCCACGTGATCTTTAGCAAACTGTGGACGAGCAGCAATGTTTTTTGGAGAGCAGTGGCTTTCTCCTTGCAACCCTGCCATGCACACCATTGTTGTTGAGTGTTCTCCTGATGGTGGACTCATGAACATGAACATCAGCCAATGTGAGATAGGCCTTCAGTTGCTTAGAAGTTACCCTGGGGTCCTCTGTGACCTCGCCAACTATTACACGCCTCGCTCTTGGAGTGATCTTTGTTGGTCGACCACTCCTGGGGAGGGTAACAATGGTTTTGAATTTCCTCCATTTGTACACAATCTGTCTGACTGTGAATTGGTGGAGTCCAAACTCTTTAGAGATGGTTTGGTAACCTTTTCCTGCTTGATGAGCATCAACAACTCTTTTTGTGAGGTCCCCAGAAATCTCCTTTGTTCGTGCCATGATACACTTCCACAAACATGTGTTGTGAAGAGCAGACTTTGATAGATCTTGTTCTTTAAATAACACAGGGTGACCACTCACACCTGATTGGCATCCCATTGATTGAATTTCACCTTCAAACTAACTGATCATCAGTGAGGTTCACATACTTTTACCACTCGTAAATATGTAATATTCAATCATTTTTCTTAATAAATAAATGACCAAGTTTAATATTTTTGTCTCATTTGTTTAACCGGTTTCTCTTTATCTACTTTTAGGACTTGAGTGAAAATCTGATGATGTGTTAGGTCATATTTATGCAGAAATATAGAAAATTCTAAAGGGTTCACAAACTTTTAAGCACAACTGTATTAAAAATAACAAACTGGCATCTCACATTCACCCGGGCACCCTGGCCCTTTACTCAGTAGACAGCCATTCCAGCCCGGGGTCTTCTTGATTCTGATGAGACAAGCTTACACCCTCCTGGCTTTGGGGAATTCTCTAACATTTTCTTTGCAGATGTTTTCCAGGGACCTCGTTTATAAAGCTTGCATATGCAAATTCCCATGCAAACATGAAAAAAATACAATAACTGGTGGGAGGACATGCATGTGTACAGCATACAGCAACTGTGATCTATACATACGCAACATTTCTGAGAAACTGAGGAGTGACGACACCCTCAATCACGCAGGGAGATGCAGCTAAATGACAGGACACTTGCATAATAATTCATATCACTAAGCTGTTATTATAATGTATGTTGACATGACAAACATATTAGACCACAAAAGTGATGAATATGATGTCCAGACTGTATTTCAGTTCCCTTTTATCAGGGCCAGTGTTGTGTACTTGCTCTGAAGAACTTTCATCGGATTGGCTGGCCCAATGGCCAATATGGGAATGGCAGCTTGATGGCCGAGGTCTCCAGGACTCTGAACAAATCCAAATCCTATTATGTGGTATCATCTATGCTCTCGAGAGACTGAGTGAGGAGTCTGAGTGTCTGGGCTTGTGAGGGTCCTGGATAAAAACCAAGAGCCAGGCCTTTAATGACCTCTTGAGCATGGCCATCAGCAGTGTGTCTCTTTGCAGAGAGAGTGTGGACCCCATCGAGAGGTTTACTTACCTCGGCAGTGACATTCATGTCTCTGGTGACTCTTCCTATGAAGTCAGTAGACGGATTGGGAGAGCATGGGGGGTCATGAGGTAGATTAAAAGGGGTGTGTGGCGCTCCTGATATCTATACAAAAGGACGAAGGTCCAAGTCTTTAGAGTCCTGGTGCTTCCTGTCTTGCTATATGGTTGTGAGACATGGACGCTATCCAGTGTCCTGAGATGAAGACTGAACTCCTTTGGTACTGTGTCTCTCCGGAAAATCCTTGGGTACCGTTGGTTTGACTTTGTGTTGCTCACAGAGTCCTGAATGAGACACATGACCTGCATTGTGAGGGAGTGTCAGCTTCGGCACTATGACCATGTGGGACAATTTCCAGACAGTGATCCAGCTCGCATTAACCTTATTGTTGGGGGTCCTAGTGGCTGGGCCAGGCCAAGGGGTGGGTCACCCACGTAACACTTGGCTGCGGCAGATACAGTCATATGAAAAAGTATGGGAACCCCTCTCAGCCTGCATGATAATTTACTTTCAAGAAAAAAGGTAACAGTGGTATGTCTTTCATTTCCTAGGAACATCGGAGTACTGCGGTGTTTTCCGAACAAAGACTTTTAGTGACGCAGTATTCAGTTGTATGAAATTAAATCAAATGTGAAAAACTGGCTGTGCACAAATGTGGGTCCCCTTGTAGTGGTCAGAAGCCGCTAAGGTTCACACCATCGTACGTGACGGTGATTTATTTATTTTACTCGAGGATTACCAGGGACAACCCCAGCCTTGGCACGACACAAAAACACTACAGAGACAACAAAGAAAAACATGCTGGGAATTTAAACGATAAAAAAGTATAATGAAATTAAATTAACGAAATGAAAACAATAATACTACCCCTCATCCCTTCGGCAATATTACATTTAACAGATAAACACGACAAACATGCAGTAAAGTCCATGGATGAAATGAGCAGCGGTGAAGTTAAGTCCAGCGATTTGCATGAAGAGAGGGAAATGGAAAAAAACAGTCCTACCAGTAACTGCTGTAGTATGATGACAGATGGATGGTTCAGGAGCGCTCCTTCTTCCAGGAAAGCCAATGAATTCAGACACCGCCCTCAGTAAACAGTAGACAGGTAGACAAATGATTCCAGACCCCAACAACAATACAATCCAGGACACGAAGATGTATGGCAGAAAAACGTCAGGCAATTCATACAAGCACCAAACAAACAAAAAAATTTTTTTCTCTCTTCGATCCCTGCCCTCCTTTTAAACCCCTCTGGCCACCTTTGACCCCAACAGCCCCTGAAAGGACTGCTGGGAGATGCAGTTCTAACTAATGGTAGTACTGCTACAATCCCCCACACCACCCACCCGTGGTGTACGGCTGAACCAAGGCTTGAAGTTAGCGATGTTTACAGTGTCTACTTTCTTAGTACCCGGCAATCCCCACTCCACCTCATAAGTTACTGGTCCTTTCTTCTGGACAACAGTTGCCGGGCCGAACCACTTCGGAGCCAGTTTAGCTGTGAATTTATCGGAGGCTTTGGAGAGGGGATGAGTCCTGATCCAGACTCTCTCCCCAACTGAGAATTGCACAGGCTTATGTCTCCGGTTGTACAACTGAGATTGTCTGGACTGGGACCTCACCATCCTCTCCTTTACCCGTTGTGTGATTAGTTGTAGAGTTTGCAAATGATCATGTATTGAGGTGTCTGGATTGGGTGGTTTATGATTAATTATCCTCTCTAGTGGACCATTTAGCTGTCTGCCTAAAGCTAACAATGCAGGGGTCTCACCCGTAACCTCATGCACCGCCGTGTTCAATGCGAACTGCAGCTCAGGCAACCACTTGGTCCAATCCTGATGATGGTCTCCGACGAAGGATGCAATCATTGTCTTCAAGGTTCGGTTTACCCGCTCAGTGCGATTAGATTGGGGATGGTACGCTGTTGTCTTCAGGTGAACCACCCCCCATTGCTTCCATAATTCTTCAGCCTCTGAGCTGGTAAACTGCGGGCCCCGGTCTGAGATGATGTTCTTCGGCACCCCCTATCGGGTAAAGATCTCATCCTTCAGGGTGGAACATATCTTCTTGGCTGTGGCATTAGCCATAAAGAATAGCTTCACCCATCGGGTAAAATAGTCCACAATCACCATCAGGTAGGTCTTCCGGTCCTTACTAGCGGGTAATGGTCTCATTAGGTCCACGCCTAGGCTCTCCCCTGGGGTAGTGATGGTTACTGGCTGAAGCTGTCCTGAGGGGAGACCAGGTGGGGTTTTGTATTGCTGACAGGTGGTACAAGTCTGGACATGGGACCAGACGTCTTTGCGTATCGTCGGCCACCATGCCACCTCCAAGATTTTAAACAGTGTCTTAGTACGTCCAAGGTGACCACCGATCGGGCTGTCATGGTAATACTGTAGGAACTTGGGCACGTATGTCTCGGGCACTACCAACTGATAATGGTAACCCTGGTCTTTTGTTGGAACACAGCGATAGAGTGCTCCTTGAAGTTCCCTATAATATATGCGGTCAGGCCTCCCCCCTGAGCCCTCTCTCAATTCCTGACATACAGGACTGGCTGCTTGAGACTGAACGATTTCCTGCATGTTCAAGGGAAGATCAGACCAAGGGTTAGAGACCAATACTGCACATACCATCGGTACGGGCTCATGCACCCGGGATAAAGCATCGGGCACCAAATTAGCACAACCCTTCCGATAGCACACCCTGAACATGAACTGTTGGAGGCGCAAAACCCACCTTGTTAGCCTAGACGTGGTCTTCGGGCAATTGAATGCCCAGGTCAGAGCCCTATGGTCGGTGTAGACTTCAAAGGATGTCCCCTCCAGGAAGTGACGCCACTTTTCCACGGCCCACACGACAGCGAGACATTCCTTCTCGGTGGTGGAATAATTATACTTGGCGCCCTTCAGTGACCGTGAAGCATAGACCATCACTCTTTCTTCTCCTTGATTAGTTTGAGCAAGAACGGCGCCGAGCCCGAGGTCACTTGCGTCTGTGTGGACCTGAAAGGTTAATTTGGGATCAGGCTGTGCCAGGACTGGAGGAGATATCAATGCCTGTTTGAGTCTTTCAAAGGAGTCCTGGCACGTTGGTGACCACTCCCAGGGGAATCCCTTCCTCAGCAGCTGGAACAAAGGGGCAGCGATGTCGGCAAACCCATGCACAAATTTGTGGAACCACCCAGCCATCCCCAGGAAACGCTGGAGACTTTTTACCTCCTGGGACGCTGGGTAGTCCAAGATGGACTTAATTTTCTTTGGGTCTACCCGGACCTCGTCTGCCGACACCACATGGCCGAGGAAATTCAGATGGTCCTGTAGAAATCATCACCCTGCTGGATTAGAAGCCATTAACTGACTGACAAGGCGCTATATCCAGTTTTTTGTATGGTGTGAGTGGCAATACATAAATAACGTGCTTTTGCCACCATAACAAGTCAATTTGCAGCCATGTCTGGTTCTGCTAACGTTATCAGCACACTTTACTGTACTCACATTTCAATAAGGGCACCTAGCGAGAATGAAGCTGCTCTTGTTAACCATGAGCAGTGAAATTCTATTAATACACAAGTCATCCAAGATGAGAGTAACAAACATCACGTCTCAGTGGCCTCAGAATAACATGAAGGATGTCTGGAATGGACAGGCCATCATTATGTCACCAATGACCAGTCTCAACCCACCATCCCTACTACATCAATGACTCCCGCCACGTCAACTAGCATGTGACAAGTCCACCTCTGTCCATCAGTGGCCATGACTGGAGACCAACAAAGGAGACAACTGAGGAAGCTACACTCGGGGAGTATCTGTGGGACCAAAAGAAGTCAGTCGTCAAGTTCTTAAGGCCTGTGCTGGCCCACTTTGTGGTGTCCTCTGTCACCTGTTCAGTTTCAGAAAGTGTCACTGCTGTGAAAAACATCATGCATTGTAAGGTGGGTGCCCTGTCACCTAATGACTACTGACCAGAGGCAATTACATCTCACATCATGAAGACCTTTGAGAGGCTGGTTGTTGGTAGACCACCTGAACCCACTGCAGTTTGCCAATCAGATAAAGATTGGAGTGAAGGAGGCGATTATCTGTCTGCTCCAAAAGGCTTATTCTTATTTGAACAAAGATGGCCACACTGTGACGATGATGTGCTTTTGATTTCTTCAATACCATCCAGGCATCCCTGTTAAACTCAGAGATCTTCAGGTGGATGACTTTGTAGTGCCCTGATGATGGACTATCTGTCAGGCAGACCACCATCTGTGAGCACCACATGAAGAGGCCTGTCTGCTTTACTCCTCACTCTGTGCTCCTCAGACTAGAAATAGAACAGCAGGCCAGGTCACTTGTAAAAAGTCTCAGATGATTCTACACTTATGGGGGATATCGATAAGGGGGCCGAAAAAGAAGAGAACAGTCAGGAGGAGAACTATGAGAATTGTGTTAAGGAACCAGGGAGCTGCTGATTGACTTTCACCACACCAAAGCACCTCTACAGTTAGGTCCATAAATATTTGGACAGAGACAACTTATTTTCTAATGTTGGTTCTGTACATCACCACAATGAATTTTAAATGCAGTTGAAGTGCAGACTTTCAGCTTTAATTCAGTGGATTGAACAAAAAGATTGCATAAAAATGTAAGGCAACTAAAGCATTTTTTAACACAATTCATTCATTTCAGGGGCTCAAAAGTAATTGGACAAATTAAATAACTGGAAATAAAATGTTCATTTCTAATACTTGTTTGAAAACCCTTTGCTGGCAATGCCAGCCTGAAGTCTTGAACTCCTGGACATCACCAGATGCTGGGTTTCCTCCTTTTTAATGCTCTGCCAGGCCTTTACTGCAGCGGCTTTACTTTCAGTTGCTGTTTAGTCTTCAACAAGTGAAATGCCTGCTCAGTTGGGTTAAGATCAGGTGACTGACTTGGCCATTCAAGAATTTTCCACTTCTTTGCTTTAATAAACTCCTGGGTTGCTTTGGCTGTATGTTTTAGGTCATTGTCCATCTGTATCATGAAACGCCAGCCGCCCAATTTATTTGACGTCATTTAGCTGGATTTGAGCAGACAGTATGTCTCTGAACACCTCAGAATTCATTTGGCTGCTTCTGTCCTGTGTCACATCACCAATAAACACTAGTGTCCCAGTGCCACTGGCAGCCATCACACTGCCTGACTCCATCGTGTTTTACAGAAGATGTGCTATGCTTTGGATAATGAGCTGTTCCACGCCTTCTCCATACTTTTTTCTTGCCATCATTCTGGTAGAGGTTGATCTTGGTCTCATCTGTCCAAAGAATGTTTTTCCAGAACTGTGCTGGCTTTTTTAGATGTTCTTTAGCAAAGTCCAATCTAGCCTTTCTATTCTTGAGGCTTATGAGTGGCTTGCACCTTGCAGTGCACCCTCTGTATTTACTTTCATGCAGTCTTCTCTTTATGGTAGACTTGGATATCGATACGCCGACCAAACCCTGGAGGGTGTTGTTCACTTGGTGGGCTGTTGTGAAGGGGTTTCTCTTCACCATGAAAATGATTCTGTGATCATCCACCACTGTTGTCTTCCTTGGACGTCCAGGTCTTTTTGCGTTGCTGAGTTCACCAGCATTAACTGGAGATTTTGCCACTCGTAATATTGTAGCAATTTCTCGGATGGGTTTTTTCTGTTTTCGTAGCTTAAGGATGGCTTCTTTCACCTGCATGGAGAGCTCCTTTGACCGCATGTTGTCATCTTCCACATGCAAGCACCACACCTCAAATCAACTCCAGGCCTTTTATCTCCTTAATTTACAAGACATAACGAAGGACTTGAACACACCTACCATGAAATAGCCTTTGAGTCAATTGTCCAATTACTTTTGAGCCCCTGAAATGAAGGGATTGTGTTCAAAATATGTTTTAGTTGCCTCACATTTTTATGCAATCGTTTTGTTCAACCCGCTGAATTAAAGCTGAAAGTCTGGACTTCAACTGCATCTGAGTTGTTTCATTTCAAATTCATTGTGGTAATGTGCAGAACCAAAATGAGAAAAAAGTTGTCTATGTCCAAATATTTATGGACCTAACTGTATGTGCAGTCACCATTCAGGGAGTAGACATGGAGGTGGTCCACTCCTACAAGTACTTGGGGGAGGCACATTAATGACAAGTTGGACTGGTCTCATAACACAGAAGAACTAGATAAGAAACGGCAGAGCCGACTCTTCTTCCTCCTTTAATGTGTGCAGTGCCATCCTTCACATCTTCTACAAGTCTGTGATGGCCACTGGGGTGTGATCAACTGGTAACTTCACTTGAAGAGTTGCCCAGTGAATCAACAAGCTGATTAAAAGGGTAGGCTCAATTACAGATCTGTTCTGGACCACAAAACATATGAATAACATTCTCGGAAAATGAAAAATCTACAATGTGATACGGATTTATCTTGGAAGAATGAAAGCACCAACAGGTCGTGTATTTAAGCTCCAAGTTCCCTGATCTGCTTGTCTTGTCTTCTAATGATGAAAATGGTTGGAATGAAAACCTGTGCAGCACCAGAGCTGAGTGCTCTTTGTTGTGTAGATCTCCCTGTCCTTGAAGCTTCTGTCAAGCTGCATTTCAACAGTTTGTCTCAAGGGGTCTCTGGAGGTCTCCACTCATTTGACTTCCTTTAGTGGTAGTAGAGTAGAGTAGCCATGTTAGCCATTTGTGATTGCAAGGAGGAGTGAAACAAGATGACACCTTTGATTGGCTAACTGAGTAGATTATGTTATGCCAGCTTTCGAGGCAAGTCGGGCATCGCGTAACTTGGTTTGACCTCCTACTGTTATGGAGAAATCACATGTGGCCAAACGGGCGGGCTGCTGGTAATCCAAGTGATCAGGGAAATGAAAATGGTCTCGATACCTGTCCATGTACCCCAGGTGGTCATGTTTCATATGACACTTACTAAAGAATCTGGACTTGGTGCTTGACAAATAAGAAACAGTTGGGTTTTTGAGGTACATCTCAGATTCTGTTACAGCTCTGAGGTCTCATAATCCACTCACTGGCCCGTCTATTTTTCAGATTCCCTTTTTTTTTTATTACAGGGTTGTAAGATTTGAAACGTAATGCCAACATTACTGGAGCCGAGGCAGGAATCAACCTGCCAGTTTAAGCTCCCGTAAGCCTCTTATGCGAAACGTCTGAGTCAAGCATGAAACATGTTCTGTGTTTGTCTTTGCAATTTTTGCGATGATGTGCTCATTCTAACTTAAAGCATTGGGGGCTCGGATCTCCAGGTTCAGGGCAGGGTGGGCCCCTGTGGTTAATCCTCTTGACAGATTACAAATCAGTCAGACCGACTCAAACTCATTGGTTTCATTGTTTCATTTGCTGGGCTTTGTTGTTGGGTTTTTTTTTTTTTCTTCTATTCAGAAGGGTGCAGAAGTGTAAATGTCGGCAGAAGTGACCCTCAGTAACATTCATGGCACGACGGGGGTCTGTGCATTTAATACATTTTGACCTACCAGACTTCACCTGCTTATGTAGTATTATTGTTTCATTTACTCAATGTGTGTGTGAGTGAGTGTGTGTTTATATACTTCTAAAAAAAATGAAAGGACCGCTTTTTAATGCGAGTATAGCATCAAGTCAGTGACACTTGTGGGCTATTGATCTGGTTAGTTAAGTAGCAGAGGGGCTTGTTCATCAGTTTCAGCTGCTTTGGTGCACTAGAGGGGCAACAATGAGAGAGACGACCCCCAAAACAGGAATGAATGGTTTAACAGCTGGAGGGAGGCCACTGACATTTTTTCCCCCCTCATCTGTTTTGTCACTCGTTTTGCATTTGGCTACGGTCAGTGTCACTACTGGTAGCATGAGGCCATACCTGGACCTTACAGAGCTGGCACAGGTAATCCAACTTCTACAGGATGACACATCAATACATGCCATTGCCAGAAGGTCTCCCAGCCCAATCTCAAGGGCATGGAGGAGATTCCAGGAGACAGAAAGGCAGTTCCTCTACGAGAGCTGGACAGGGCCCCGCGTAGAAGGTCCTTAACTAATCAGCAGAACTCACCGGTATCTGCTCCTTTGGTCAAGGAGGAACAGGATGAGCACTGGCAGAGCATACAAAATGACCTCCAGCAGACAGGCTGGCCACCGGTGTGAATGTCTCAGACCAAACAAGTAGAAACAATCTTCATGAGGGTGGCCTGAGGGCTCAACGTCCTCTAGTGGGCCCCGTGCTCACTGCCCGCCCGGCCCCGTGGAGCTTGATTGGCATTTGCCAGAGAATACCAGAATTGGCAGGTCCACCACTGGCAGGCGCCCTGTGCTTTTCACAGATGAGAGCAGGTTCACATGTGACAGACGTGAAAGGAGCCCTGGGCTCCTCCTGGTGTACGACCATGCCCAGTCTCATGTAGCGAGAGGATGAGGGAATTGATACCATTGACTTCCCCACCCCCCAGCCTCACTCGCCTGACCTCAATCCAATAGAACTCCTCTGGGTGATGCATTATGCTTGGGTACATCTGACACCTCAGCCTGTTCAGGAGCCCAGTGATGCCCTGTTCTAGATCAGGGAGGAGATCCCTCAGGACCCCATCTGTCATCTCATTAGGACGTTGTCAAGAATGCATACAAGCACGTGGCGAGGGGGCATACAAACTACTGAGTATGATTTGCAGTTGCTGCAATGAAATTTCGGCAAAACGGACTCACCTTCCCTTCGAATTCAGCCCTGTCTCTGTTGGTTGATCATTTTCATTTCCATCGTTTCATTCCTCACACATCACCATATCAGTCCATAGCAGTAGAGAGAGCCAGCAGGATTTTTCATCCCATTGAGATCTGAGGCGTTTTCAAAGTGTTCCTTTCATTTTTTAGTAGTTTATATATTAATATATATATATATATATATATATATATATATATACAGCAGGTGAAAATAAGTATTGAACTTGTCAATGTTTTTCTCAGTTAGTAGGTTGTCTAATGGGGCTATTGAGGCTATTGATATGAAATTTTCACCAGATGTCAGAAACAACCCAAGTAATCTACAAATTCAAAGAAATCAAAACTAAGTTGGTGGTTGGTTGGCCAATCAGCAAACATCTGCCAAGTCCTCTCAGTTCACAGATATGTGATGCAGTATCTGCCAAATAATTCAAAGAGTACACCACATATATTTTGCCTTTATTGGGGCAAAAAAAAGTGTGTTCACCTGATGAGCCCCAATATATATATATATATATATATATATATATATATATATATATATATATATATATATATATATATAAAAAATACCAGCTTCAAGTAGCGCAAAGTACTGCCTTAAAATTTTTTTAAGAAGAAAAGTAAACCTTTTTAAACTGAGGGAAAATATACCAATAATTATTTGTTAAGGATCTCTTTGCATACCATGTTGTCAGTTCGGCCCTCCGGTTGTAACATGACCAAGCTGTGCGCTGAGCTTACTCTTGAGCATGTAACGTACAGTTGGCCATGTGAACAGTAATCTTGTTTCAAATCTCACAGCTTGGACTGCTGCTGTCATAATCAGTTTGAGTTTCATGGTTTGTTTCAATTACGACAGTATTTGTAGGACTTGTGTTGAAGTGACATTCAGCATCTGTCAAGTGTTGTAAGAACACAACGGGTTTCATCGATAAAATCACATCCAGCTCTTGAGAGTTTAAACATTCATAAACATCAAAGTGTACACTACTGAAATCGTCACCTGTCAATCTAAGATGTTTAAGAGGCATTGGCGGTTGTCCAAAGGTGTAAAATATTTGGCCATTTCGGTACACTTGAAAGCGACAAACGAACAATTCAGCGGCAGCCATCAACTCACATGCAGATCCATAGGTGAAGGGCTAAAGCATTTCACTCTTCTAGTGCTCCTGTGTAGAATAATTATCTCCTGTACCGTCATCAGTCCACACCTTGAACCTGTCCCAGTCATTCAATACATAAGACGCAATGGATATCAAGAGTGAGCCTGATATGGCCATGCAATATTTAACAAAGAGAATGGAAAAGGCAGGTGCCATCTCCGGGCATGGAAACCACTCGGTAAGTGACAGTTCTTTGATCGATGGTGATCACCTCGATAGACATGTTAATGGGGGTACAGTTGGAATGATAAAGGAAATGGGTACCTGAGCAATGTAAAGCAAGTCTAAAATACATACACAATAACTATAATCGTAATAAACAAACAATAAAACAGTGGAGAAGCGTTGGATTAAATAAAAAGGCTGTAGTTATCAGCAGGGAGACATGAATCCTGTGGCGAAGCAAGGAAGGGAATGTAGAGACCGGAGCAACGGATGGCCTTATATAGGCAGGCAGCCAACAACGTGGGAGGCGTTGGGATGGGGGACTCAACGCCGCCTCACACGGTGACCGAGCTGCAGACTATGGACGTATATATGTATGTAAGTAGGATTCAGTTAGCGTTAGGAACCTGCGTACCAAATTTCTTGAAGATGGGCCCATAGTAACAAAGACCGTTGGAAAGTTCAATATGGCGGTCCAAGTGGCGTCATACCACCGAAAAAAGTACGTACATCGGTTTTGGTTAGCGCAGGGAAGCCGCCTACCAAATTTCATGAAATGGGGCCATAAATAAGAAAGTTTAACATGGCGGACGTTGTCGACCCTTATGACTGTTAAGCGTAGAATTTCTTTCTTTTTTTTTTTTTCATTTTTTTATTAATTTTATTGCAATCCATACAAAGCAATCAAGTTTTTACAAAAAGAAAAATTGAGTTAAGAACAGATCGATCCCCACCCCTAAGTAGGTTCCAGTTATGACTGTTAAGCGTAGAATTTCAAAATGAAACCTGCTTAACTTTTGTAAGTAAGCTGTAAGGAATGAGCCTGCCAAATTTCAGCCTTCTTCCTACATGGGAAGTTGGAGAATTAGTGATGAGTCAGTGAGTGAGTCAGTCAGTCAGTCAATCAGTCAGTCAGTCAGTGAGGGCTTTGCCTTTTATTAGTGATTTCTTGATTGAAACAGGTGTGGCAGTAATCAGGCCTGGGGGTGGCTACGGAAATTGAACTCAGGTGTGATACACCACAGTTAGGATATTTTAGAACAAGGGGGCAATTACTTTTTCACACAGGGCCATGTAGGTTTGGATTTTTTCTCCTAAATAATAAAACCATCATTTAAAAACTGCATTTTGTGTTTACTTGTGTTATATTTGACTAATGGTTAAATGTGTTTGATGATCAGAAACATTTTGTGTGACAAACATTCAAAAAAATAAGAAATCAGGAAGGGGGCAAATAGTTTTTCACACCACTGTATGTATATATATATATATAGTGAAGAGAAGTGTGCCAGGACCTTTGGCACCTATACATGCCCAAGCCATAATGCCCCCAGCACCATGTTTAACACATAAGGTGATCTGCTTTGGATCTGGGCAGTTCGTTATCGCCTCCACACTTTGCTCTTGTCATCACTCTGATACAGCAGGTTCATCTTTGTCTCATCTGTGCACAAGACTTTTACCCAGAATTGTGCAGGCTCTTTGAAGTTCTCTCTCCATCCTGTTTGTGCAGTTTCCATCTTGCAGTGTGGCCTCTGTATTTCTGTTTATGAAGATAGTCATCTCTGACACGTCCACATCGACCTCCTAATGACTGTTTCTGGTCTGCCACACAGGCATTTGGTGCTTTTTCTTCAGCATAGTGATGATTGTTCTGTCATCAGTAGTGAAGGTCTTCCTTGGCCTTTCAGTCCTTTGTGATTATTGAACTCACCAGTGCATTTTTTTATTCTTAATGATACTCCAGACAATTGATTTCGGTTATCCTAAGGATTTCCCAATATCTCCTATGGTTCTTTTCATGTTTGTCAGCCTCATGATTGCTGCTTTGACTTTTATTGACACAGCTGTTCTCCTGATTTTGTACAATGGAAACTACAGACTCCAAAGGGGAGAAGCAAGCTGAGGTATCTTATAAAGCCATGAAACCCACCTGAGCAATCACAAACACCCGGGATGCAAATTGTCCCAATAATTATGGCGCCCTGAAAAAGTGTTGTGTGACTGAAATACATGCAGATCCCCTTAAATGGAAGTTTGCAATGCACACTTTAATCACGGTGTCTGAATTGTTTGATTTGTCATTTTAAACTATGGAGCAGAGAGGGAAACCAAGGGACATCATGGAGGTCTCTGTATATGCTGTTAATTAAGCACAAATTGGCGGCCATTACTTCACTTCCTCTGTCTTGTCTTCGTAACTGAGGTGTGATTATTGACCGGCATTTGAGTTTGGATGCTCAGCTCTAACCGTTTTGTCACTTTTGCTTGTTTTTAAGTTAAGGAACCTTTCTAAGCTGAGATCAATGGTGTGCTGTGCAGAAATGGAAATTCTTCCTATTATATTTATTTGAACACGTTTTCGATTATTGTAATTCTCTTATTTACTTGTTTCTGTAACATGTCTCTGTCTTGTTTGCAGTTCATATACAGTTGTGCTTGAAAGTTTGTGAACCCTTTAGAATTTTCTATATTTCTGCATAAATATGACCTAAAACATCATCAGATTTTCACTAAAAGTAGATAAAGAGGAGCCAGTTAAACAAATGAGACAAAATATTAAACTTGGTCATTTATTTATTAAGGAAAATGATCGAATATGACATATTTGTGAGTGGCAAAAGTATGTGAACCTTTGCTTTCAGTATCTGGTGTGACCCTTCTTACTAAACGTTTCTGGTAACTTTTGCTCATTCCTGCACGCCGCCAATTTCTCCGTACAGAACATTCCTCTGGGATGTTGGTGGGTTTCCTCACATGAACTGCTCACTTCAGGTCCTTCCACAACATTTCGACTCTATTAAGGCCAGAACTTTGACTTGGCCATTCCAAAACATTAACTTTGTTCTTCTTTAACCATTCTTTGATAAAACAACTTGTGTGCTTAGCGTCGTTGTCCTGCTGCATGACCCACCTTCTCTTGAGATTGAGTTCATGGACAGATGTCCTGACATTTTCCTTTAGAATTCTCTGATCTTATTCAGAATTCATTGTTCCATCAATAAAGGCAAGCCGTCCTGGCCCAGATGCATCAAAACAGGCCCAAACCATGATACTACCACCACCATGTTTCACAGATGGGATAAGGTTCTTATGCTGGAATGCAGTGTTTTCCTTTCTCCAAACATAACGCTTTTCATTTAAACCAAAAAGTTCTATTTTGGTCTCATCCGTCCACAAAACATTCTTCCAATAGCCTTCTGGTTTGTCCACGTGATCTTTAGCAAACTGCAGACGAGCAGCAATGTGTTTTTTTTGGAGAGCAGTGGCTTTCTCCTTGCAACCCCGCCATGCACACCATTATTGTTCAGTGTTCTCCTGATGGTTGACTCATGAACATGAACATTAGCCAATGTGAGAGAGGCCTTCAGTTGCTTAGAAGTTACCCTGGGGTCCTTTGTGACCTCGCCGACTATTACACGCCTTGCTCTTGGAGTGATCTTTGTTGGTCGACCACTCCTGGGGAGGGTAACAATGGTCTTGAATGTCCTCCATTTGTACACAATCTGTCTGACTGTGGATTGGTGGAGTCCAAACTCTTTAGAGATGGTTTGGTAACCTTTTCCAGCCTGATGAGCATCAACAACTCTTTTTGTGAGGTCCTCAGAAATCTCCTTTGTTCGTGCCATGATACACTTCCACAAACGTGTGTTGTGAAGAGCAGACTTTGATAGATCCTGTTCTTTAAATAACACAGGGTGCCCACTCACACCTGATTGGCATCCCATTGACTCGAATTTCACCTTCAAACTAACTGGTAATCCATGAGGTTCACATACTTTTGCCCCTCACAAATATGTAATATTCGATCATTTTCCTCAATAAATAAATGACCAAGTATAATATTTTTGTCTCATTTGTTTAACTGGTTTCTCTTTATCTACTTTTAGGACTTGAGTGAAAATCTGATGATGTTTTAGGTCATATTTATGCAGAAATATAGAAAATTCTAAAGGGTTCACAAACTTTCAAGCACCACTGTAAAATGTTGCGGCCCGGTTGTTATCGAGCTCTAGTAAATGTTCTCGTGTTATTCCACTTCTGTGATCCTTATGCTGGCTTCAAGTGGGACACATAATTCATTTTAGAAAGCTGGTGTTCACTAACAGAATGTTTCGTTCCTTTTTAGGTTTTTTTCAATTGCTAAGACATTCTTCAATACTGAAGTCGCTTTCTCAAAACGCTTCATAGAGTCTGCAATACCAACACACAGCCTGAGCAAACAGTTCTGCCCTCCGCCAAAATGCACTACAGCACCAAAACATTAGCGCTTTATGTCCTTCTGGAAGAACACTACATCATACACAAAACACTAACAACACACAGCATTAGCTACAATGTAATATGGATTCATGAAAGTATTGTCTTAAAGTAACTGACATTATTTGTCGTAAACATTGAATTACAAAACAGAACAATTTTGTACTTTATAAAATGTCCAGGAATAAACAAACATCACAGCAGTATATGTCAATGGACTTTATTCCCATCTGTGGTCTACTGTAAGTACAGAATATTCATTCATAATCATACATTAAAAAATTTATAACCAACAGAAAATGTAGCATTGCAGAAAATACCAAAGGAGCAAAATATACTGGGCATATACGAGATGTGATCAACAAATATGGTGAATGTTTTAAAAACGAAACATTTATTGCAGTAAAAGATTTCCAACTACTAGTCACTCTCAAATACTCTCCTCCACTTCGATTGAACTTATCCCAATGCTCCTGACACTTTGTGAAGCAGTTCTGGAAGTTTTCTCTCGAGAGTGTCTTTAGTTGGGCTGTCGTGGCTGCCTAGAAGACCTCAGTGAATTGAAATCGTTTGCCTTTCATGGTCATTTTCAATTAATGGAACAGCCAGAAGTCGCACAGTGCCAGATCTGGCGAATATGGTGGATGCAGACACAGCGTAATGTTTTTTTTCGACAGAAATTGTCGCACTGGAAGGGATGTGTGAAACCATTTCAACATTTTCCTCAGTTATTGATGTAGAAGGACGTCCTGATCTTTTCTCGTCTTCAACCGAGTCAGATCCATTACGAAATCGATCAAACCAGTCTTCATTGTTGGTGCAGTGTCACCATAAACCGATTTTAACATCTGGCTGGTTTCCTGAGCTTTTTGCAATTTGAAACTAAATTTCATGTTCATACGTTGCTCGATATCCGTTACTAACGACAAACTTGACAAACACACTTGAACTTAACAGTGGCTCACAAACGACTGACAGTATCAAACAAGCTGAAACTCATCAAAAACGAGGCTAGGATGAACCTGTCAGAACTGGCATTGAATTGTTTTGTGTTGCTCTTGGATGGTGCTCTGCATCTACATTCACCGTAGTTTTTGATCACACCTCATATTTATGTATTAATATATATATATATATATATATATATATATATATATATATATATATATATATATATATATATATATATATATATCTTATATATTACGCTACCGTGATTGTTCATTTGTCTGCCCAGCATTTTAAATCACCTGTCGCTTGCAAACCATTTGAACTATTGACTTGGAATTTGGAACACATATACTATGTGACGTCTACTATCCACTTTCGGGGTGATGATTTTTATTACTGTTTTTATTTTTATTTTATTTTATTGTAGAATTAACTCTCAGCAGCGTGCAGCAGGGCAGCCATGTGGCACATATGTATGGGCGTCGTTCTCATTCCCTACCACCTTTGCAGTCACTTCACCTACCTCTTCATATCTTTAATCATTCTTGAGGCAGACTGAAGACATAAGTGCCAGGTTAAGTGAAAATTTAAAGAAAACGTACTAATTGCAACACAAAAACCAACTTAATCAGTTTTAACGCAAAAAGATGCCGACGGAAGAAGAGAAACAGCGGAGCGCTAGGGTGGAGAAAAGAAGAGCTACTCAGGAAGCAGCAGGCGCATCAACGCTGAGCAAACGAATGATAAACAGAGAAAGAGGACGAAAACTAGAAATGCTCAAGTCAAGTGTATTCACTACACGTTATTGTGCAGTACGCCATTACTGGTATATATATATTTATATATATATATATATATATATATATATATATATATATATATATATATATATATATATATATATATGTATATGGAAAGAAAGGTTTGTGATACGGTTTGCATATTTGTAGTTGGAGATCCACAAATGGAGAGAATGAATCACGTATCATAAAGTAGTTTTTATACCTGAGCTTTCAGCTTCTGCCAGGAGCTGTCGTCAGAGGACAATGATTAGACTTACAAGAATCAAAGGCAAAATATATATATATGTGCGAGCAGAAGGAACTCCAGCTCAGGGCGGCGAAGGAGCAGTACAGGAGAAAGCTGGAGCAGAAGTTGCAGAATAACAGCATGAAGGAAGTGTGGGATGGGATGAAGATCATCACTGGCTGCAGCTCGAAGCAGGGTGCCACCATCGAGAGAGACGTGAAGAGAGCAAACCAAATGAACAACTTCTTTAACAGGTTTGACCTCCCTAACCCACTCTCACTCTTACCTCAGAGTACTGCACCCTCCACCCATCCATACCAGCATAGTAGAGACATCCCCACCCACAATTACAGCAGCGCAGGGGAGCAGAGAGCTGAGGAGACTTCATGCCAGCAAAGCAGCGGGTCCAGATGGTGTATCGCCACGACTGCTGAAGGCCTGTGCGATGGGACTGTGGAGTCCTCTACAGCACATCTTCAACCTGAGCCTGGAACAGGGGAGAGTCCCAAGGCTTTGGAAAACATCTTGTATCACCCCAGTCCCAAAGGTATCACGTCCTAGTGAGCTGAATGACTTCCAGCCTGTTGCTCTGACGTCACATCTGATGAAGACCATGGAGCGGCTGCTGCTTCACCACCTGAGGCCACAGGTCCGTCATGCCATCGACCCTCTGCAGTTCGCATACCAGGAGAAGGTGGGAGCAGAGGATGCCATCATCTATATGCTACACCGATCCTTCTCCCACCTGGACAGAGGCAGTGGTGCTGTAAGAATTATATTTTTGGACTTCTCTAGCGCCTTCAACACCATCCAACCTCTGCTCCTGAGAGAAAAGATGACTGAGATGGGAGTAGACTCACACCTGGTGCCATGGATCGTGGACTATCTTACAGACAGACCTCAGTATGTGCGTCTCGGGAACTGCAGGTCTGACATTGTAGTCAGCAGCACAGTAGCGCCGTAGGGGACTGGACTTTCTCCGGTCCTGTTCAGCCAACATACATCGGACTTCCAATACAACTCAGAGTCCTGACACGTGTAAAAGTTCACTGTCGACACTGCTATCGTGGGCTGCATCAGGTGTGGGCAGAAGGAGGAGTATAGGAACCTAATCAAGGACTTTGTTAAATGGTGCGACTCAAACCACCTACATCTGAACACCAGCAAGACCAAGGAGCTGGTGGTGGATTTTAGGAGGCCCAGGCCCCTCATGGACCCCGTGATCATCAGAGGTGACTGTGCAGAGGGTGCAGACCTATAAATACCTGGGAGTGCAGCTGGATGATAAACTGGACTGGACTGCCAATACTGATGATCTATACAAGACAGGACAGAGCCGACTATATTTCCTTAGAAGACTGGCATCCTTCAACATCTGCAATAAGATGCTGCAGATGTTCTATCAGACGGTTGTGGCGAGCGCCCTCTTCTACTGGTGGTGTGCTGGGGAGGCAGCATAAAGAAGAGGGACGCCTCACGCCTGGACAAACTGGTGAGGAAGGCAGGCTCTATTGTAGGCATGGAATTGGACAGTTTGACATCCGTGGCAGAGCGATGGGCGCTGAGCAGACTCCTGTCAATCATGGAGAATCCACTGCATCCACTGAACAGGATCATCTCCAGACAGAGGAGCAGCTTCAGTGACAGACTGAGGAGATCGTTCCTCCCCCACATTATGCGACTCTTCAATTCCACCCAGGAGGGTAAATGTTAACATTATACAAAGTTATTGTCTGTTTTTACCTGCATTTTTATTACTTTTTAATTTAATATTGTTTTTTTATCAGTATGTTGCTGCTGAATTATGTGAATTTCCCCTTGGATTAATAAAGTATCTATCTATCTATCTATCTATCTATCTATCTATCTATCTATCTATCTATCTATCTATCTATCTATCATATAGTGCCTTTCATCTATCTATCTATCTATCTATCTATCTATCTATCTATCTATCTATCTATCTATCTATCTATCTATCTATCTATCTATCTATCTATCTATCTATACATACACTTGCAGATGGTCCACAACTGTAACAATACCACACTGTAATGCTAATCCATCCTCTCCTCTGGATTGGGCCACAAGTTCTCATCAACATCACATCTGATATCCTCTCTGGCATTGCTCTGGAGAAATATCTTGACATCCAGTAATGACATGTGATCATTTGGCCAGTGGTCATAAACCTTCCACCTCCATGTAGAAAAGAATTCCTTGATGGGCTTCAGGAAGGGGGAGTATGGTGGTCTTGATAGTAATTTAGCAAATTGTTGTACACTGTGTTTCAGTTTTGAATGTCTTCTTAGCAGTTTTGGTGACAGTATGTAGGCCTGTCTAAAATGGCCTCTGAAAATGTAATGTTGTGATGTTGATGGATTGTGAGTGAGACTGAAATCCATGAATATCGAAGTGTTTAGTCAATGAATGCATTTTCTGTGAAAGCAGAGAGAAATGCTTAACATTTTGGCCCACATAAGCTGATGTTGAGGTGACTGTATGAAGAAAGCGACTTCAGTATTGCAGAATCTGTCTTAGCAATTGGAAAAAACTGTAACTGGACTCTAAGCTGATCTTACCGAGTTCTTTGAGTTGGTCCACATTCGAAACTAAAGACAGGTGGTGGTCGAGCTTTTCTGTCTGTTGTGCAGAGGTTATGGAACAGTCTTTCTTCCTGCTTTGCGTTTCTATGAGCTGTCACACACATGCACATGGGAGTCTTCCAAAAGGACCAGGAGAAGGTAATTCCAGGCCAGGCCAGGGGGTGTCAGGATACACTAAACCTCCCACTTTTATCTCTGCAGACCGCATACGGGAAATTCTGCCTGAGGCTAAAGACATCACTTCCGGTTCTGGCTCCTCGATGTTGATTCCTTTGACAAGACCTTAACCCTTTTCAGGGTGAATGTTGACTTTTGTCGATAGACTTTTGTAATCAGCTGTAAACTGTGACAAAACTCAAGTTCACGTTTTAGTTCGACTCTCTCTGTTGGAACGAAAGTTCACTTTATTGAGTTGACCTCAATTCCCTGCATAGCGAAGTAGCAAACAGACTCTAAAATGGCATCGACATCTGGTGAGAGACCAAAGCGAATGCGCAAAGCGAAATCCTCCGTGGACGACGTTTGGCGTATTATTGCTGAATCGGACTCTGACTTGTCGGACACCGATTTTCAGGCAGTTGGTCTGGAGGTGAAGATCGAAAACGAACACTGGCATCAGCTGATTGTGGTGTTGAACACGTTTGTGTATCTGATGTTCACCTGGGAGGAAACGCCACTTATGATGACAAGAGGTACAAACTGGATTGTGTGGCATTGCGACTGCCACCACCGTGCAAGGACCGCCAGGTAGCTGGTCCGCCGGGCATTCCTGCTGGCCATTGAGCTGCAGCTGCTTCTGGAAGAGACACTGAAAGGGTACTGACATCAACCACAGCACGCACCAGCAAACATTTCATGTGGATTTATGTGTGAAACCATTGATTTGTGTGCTTCTCAGAAAAGAGTTAAATACTCGTCATGCTCCCTCCATTGATCAGTTCGGTTTTGGACTCAACACCCCATTCACTTGTGCTTAAACTTTTCCTTTTTTGCAGCCAGGTTCAAGTAAATGGGTGGCTGCCCCAAACCCTTTTTCGTGTGTCGAGGCTTTTCATTTCACATAGTGTATTTAAAAGGCAGTTAAAATACTCCTCTGTTTAGGCAAGCGTTTGCAATTTATCTCAAGTGCTTTACCACAGCGGTAGAAACAGTAGCCATAATCTCTTAACAATCGACAAAACTTGTAAAACATTAAGACGTTTTCCAGAACGAACTTTTCACTATACAACTCACTACTGCAAAACTGCCGGATCCACTCAAAGAGTACGAGACACGTAGCCTTACAACAGTAACACGTCCAAACATTCACAGGACATTCATTCAGACATCTCACCGAGACAGAGCAGAACCCACGGTCAGTTTTAGGGCGCAGCTCTTGTGATCCACCATAAGTACGACTAACTAAACACACAGAGGGTCCAACAAAGTGCAAGAAAAGAGAAAGCGCTGTCACATGCGTGTGGATAAGGGACAGCTGAAGGGCCATGGTGACTGCAATTCTACCGCCGCTCCAGGGGTTGGCGCTCGTCCGCATGCCCCCCATCTCTGTCTCCCCTGGCTAGAACACCTCTGAAGTCACTTCTGGTTTCCATCCACTTGGATCCGCCTCTTCCTGTCAGAATGTCCCAAAACCGAAACCTCTGCCATCTTGGGACAGTTCTGTTCTGAACTCACATCTGTAAAGATGAGTCCACAATATTTGCTTGTTTTTTTTATCTCACCGCATCCAATCATTTGGTGTGGCAGTCTTAACACCCCGACTCTTTATCGTTGTTCTCTCTTTCTGTTACAACACATACTGACTGAAATGAAATATTAGTGTATTTGGCCTCACAAAGGAAATCAAACATGTCTAACTGTGAACACTTGATAAAGTTAGGGTGCAATACAGAAAAATAAAAGGGTTTACCCTTTGCACTTTGAGCTACATTGTTTGTCTGAAAATGTGCTATACTGTATAAATAAATGTTGTTGTTGTTGTTGTTTGCATGACAATCAGAATCAAAGTCTCCTGTGCCTGATCGATCCTGTCCTGGATATCGGGCCACATGTTTTCATCAACGTCACATAAAATATTTCCCTTGGTAATACAACATGGGAAATACCGGCGGGCACGTGTGACCCAGCCCTGGTGGCAAAAAAAATGCTCGACAATTTTGTGGTACTGACACATTTTTTGAGTCTTTTGTCTATTTGAAGAAATTCAAAGTTGGCTTTTTGACCAACACTTTGTGGACGAGTATTCAGCGTTACCATCCAGACACGGACAGTGGCTCGGCTGTGGAGATTCAGGACTCCCAGTTGAAACTGCAGATGTAATCTCTGCACTGGGGATTCCACTGACAATTACTTTTTGTTGTTCAGTGCACATTTGTTTTGTTATAAATATTATAGAACTACATGGTTTATTTATTTACAAAGTGTTGTTCCACACTTTATCAGAGGTTGTCTTGTGACTGACATTTAACGGTGAAATGTGTGTGTAAAAGCTGAATCTGCTGTCTCCTCATTCATAAAAAAGACAAAATGGTGTTGATAGGTTTTTGAATCCGAGTCTGTACAAGAAAATTGATGTCTATTGTGTGGCCAGGGTTAGACTTGGGATTCCCGGCCTGAATAGGCTTCCCAGTCCAGTCCTGCACCCCACCTACCCCTTTGACATGTTGCCAGTTATTTAGATTGGTTTAGAGACAGATTTACAGCAAGTGTGTCATCAGTTGCAACTCCAGGCTGTTTAGCAGCTGTGGTCATTTTGTTGAGATTTGCTCGAGCAGAGACTTTCAGATAAGGGGGGAGTTTCGCAAAAAATCCATTAGCGCCAAGTGACCGATAAACATACAATGAGAACGATGAGTTGACCGATGTGCAAAAATGTTTGCTATTTTGCTCCTCGGTCTTTAGAACTGACAACTTGCACTGATGGCTTGGAAAAAATGTTTATCGATATCTAAGAAAAGCTGAAATTTGGTGGTAGAGAGATTTAGGTTGTGTCAAAATGATGATTATTGTTAACTCTTATTGGTGGGGTCTATTGTTATATGCTCTTTATTGTTAATTTTGTTTTGTTCTTTATTTCTCCTTATACAATTTCTCGTATTAGGAATGTCTTAGTTTTCGCATACCCCTTGGGCTCAGAGCGCAGGGTCAGCCATTGTACAGCGCCCCTGGAGCAATTGAAGGTTAAGGGCCTTACTCAAGGGCCCAGCAGAGTAGGATCTCTTTTGGCAGTGATGAGGATTCAAACCGACAACCTTCTGGATACCAGCACATATCCTTAGCCTCAGATCCACCACTCCACCCTTTTAATTGTGTTTATGTATTATGTAAGTACTTCATACGGTCTTTTGTGACTACTGTCTGAGTTGGGCGCTTTATGAATGATAGTAATAATAATAATAATAATAATAATAATAATACACTAGGGGACTACGCCCCTTGCTCGCTTTGCTCGCCAACACCCCGGCCTTCACTACACACCAATCAGTTTGCATCTCTGCCACTCATTTATGTCGATTTCACTTTCACCAAACAACAAATGTTTTCATTCTCGCGGATACGCCTCTTCACTGCTTTTCCCTGATGACAACATGAATTAGACGATCTACAAGTCTCCGACTTAAACTGTAAAGCCTTACAATATCTACATCCTCCTGTCAAACTCAAAGTCAAAGCGAACTTTATTGTCATCTCAACCATATGCAAGTATACAGATAGATGAAATTGCAAAGCTCAGGGTCCACAGTGTAACAACATGGAGTGCAAAAAATAAGTTTAAATTTAAAATTGAAACACAAACAAGACAAGACAATGAAGTAGCAGCAATATTGATGTGTACTGTAGTTAGCAATATGAACATCGATGCAATGTATGGTATTTACAATCTAGAAACATAAATATAGTCAATAGATATATAATATAATAAATAAATAATCTATACTAATAAAAGGCAAAGCCCTCACTGACTGACTCACTGATTGACTGACTGACTCACTGACTCATCACTAATTCTCCAACTTCCTGTGTAGGTAGAAGGCTGAAACTTGGCAGGTTCATTCCTTACAGCTTACTTACAAAAGTTAAGCAGATTTCATTTTGAAATTCTACACGTAACGGTCATAACTGGAACCTACTTATGTACATATATACGACCATAGCCTGCAGCTTGGTTGCCTGTGAGGCGGAGTTGCGTCCCTCATCGTCACGCCTCCCACGTAATTGAGTGCCTGCCCATATAAGGCCATCCATCAGCAGCAATCCAATAGAAACACTGCCGTGAAATATTCGCGGGTGAAGGACTCTGCTTATGCAAACGAAGATGAGATGGTCAGGGATAGACTAGTGTTTGGCACAAACTCAGCAAAAGTGCAAGAGAAACCTTTAAGTGCCGGGTCTGAGCTAACATTAAATAAAGCCGTGGACTTCGCAAGATCGCACGAGATAGCACAAGCACAGCTGAGAACCTTCGATGCATGTACTTCGAGCGGCTCACGTGAACTGACTGTGAATGCAGTACGCAGACAACAAGCAAAAGCTCCAAAAAGCGCTGAACAAAAAACGCATTACACAATTGAGAAGGCAGCAAAAGAATATGAAGCGAGTGACGCATACAAGCATATTCATAAGTGCAGCTACTGCGGAAACAAAGCACGGTGTAAACCTTAAGTTTAAATTAAGTTCATAGACACGCTGCTGCTGGCGTTTGTCATGCCTATGATGAATATGATATTCGCGAGATACAAGTTTAACGAGAAGATGCAGGGTAAAAACGAGACTTTTGATCACTTTGTAACGGAGTAAAAATTGCTGTAACTGAGTTAAATTGCTGGTGAAGGACTGTGCTTATGCAAACGAATAGGAAAGCAAGGTGTAAAGCTTAACTTTAAATTAGGTTCATAGACACGCTGGCGTTTGTCATGCCTAAGACGAATACGATATTCGTGAGATACAAGTGTAATGAGAAGACGCAGGCTATAAACGAGACTTTTCATTACTTTGTAACGGAATTAAAATTGGTGGTGAAAGACTGTGCTTATGCAAACGAAGATGAGATGGTCAGGGATAGAAAAGTGTTTGGCACAAACTCAGCAAAAGTGCGAGAGAAACTTTTACGTGCCGGTTCTGAGCTAACATTAAATAAAGCCGTGGACATAGCAAAATCGCAGAAGCCTGTTATCTTTACAACGGTTGACAAACACGGAATATAACTTGAACACAACACATCCTCCAAATACGAACCTGATTGAAAGAAATAATGATAATCAAATCCTTGATGACAGCAACACTCATAACAGTGACAAAACAATTACATTGACAATCATGTTACGTTATTTTTAAAATGTTTCCTTTTCTTTTTCATAACTTCTTTAACACACTACTTCTCCGCTGCAAAGCGCAGGTATTTTGCTAGTAAATAATAGATATAGATAATACAGAAATTAAGAGTGTATGATAATAGTTTTTTAAGACATGTGTAAACTATGACAGGTCAGAATGTTTCACAGCAGATGGATGACAAAGAATGTCAAAGTGCAGTGTGCAAAATCCTTAAAGTCAGTATGAGATTTTCAGTTCTTCTCTACCTGCCCACTCGTCTTTGCAGGTCAGTGTCTTGCATGTATAAAGTTTCTGTTTTTAGAGGTGGTTGAGGCCGTGTGGAAGATCCCAGGGGGCCTGGTGTTAAGGAGTCTGACAGCTTGGGGGTAAAAACCCTCCTGCAGCCTGGCAGGTCGATACTGCAGTATCTTCTCTTGGATGGCAGAAGTGTGAAAAGTCCATGTGAGGGGTGTAAGGGGTCCTGCTCAATGCTGCAGGCCTTGCAGACACTGTGTTTGTAAAATATGTCCTGTAGTGATGGGACCCCAATAATGTTTTCTGCTGTCTTCACTTTCCTTTGCAGGCACTTGCAGTTGCCATACCAGACCGTGATGCAGCTGGTCAGCACGCTCTCAATGGTGCCTCAGGTAAGGATGGAAGGGGGAAGACTTGCTTGCTTCAGCCACCTCAGGAAGTGTAGTCTCTCCTGGGCTTACTTGATTAGTGATGAGGTGTTATGCATACACGTAATTTCCTCAGTTATGTGCACATCGAGGAACTTGGTACTCCTAACAGTCTCCACATCTAATCTAATCACATCACCTTTGTCCATATATTCGATCTCTTTTCACTGAGTAAAAATTTCCATTTGTTAGCGATAATGTGATCTTTACTATCAGTTTTTTGAGACTTTCAAATTTTAGTACTTTCATTGTTTCTAACCTGCTCTGCATGTGTACCGCACCAACATTTTTGAATTCTTTACGACGTTCCACTTTGTCATCTACTCTTTGTCTTTAATTTCTGACCCCACTTGGAGATGAGAGCACAGGAACTGGGTCTGATAATAGCATTCACTCGAATGAGAAGTGATTGGACCCTGGGCGTGGTTGTAAATGTTTGAGAGTTGGATGGGACTTGTCAAAATCTCTTGGCCAAAAGTTTTGTCTCATGGAGCCTAATATTATCTCTTGCGGAAGATAATATTCAAATTATCTCTGAGAAAATCTCAGGATTTCCTTTTATAATAGAGAGATTTTATTTAATAGGTGCCTTTCTTAACACTCAATGTGACCTGACAATGAAATCTAACAACATTAATAAAATATAAAAACAAAGAGGATGACAAAATCAAATAGCAAGAAGGTACGGAGATAGTAGCAAACATACAAAGATAGCAGGCAGTAACTGTGTTAAATTCCTAATTGTTATGCCAGTTTGAAAAGATCTGAAGTTTTAAGGGCAGGTTTAAAATGTGATAATGAGTCGAGTTGACGGATATGAGAAGGAAGAGAAGTTGAGGAGCACTAGGAGCTCCCATAGAACAGAGTGTGAGGTGCGCTACAGAAAGTAGAGCTGCAGAGGAGGATCTGAGTGAGCGAGTGGAGTGCAAGTGTGTAGGAGATCAGTGAGGTAGAGAGGAGTGAGAAAGTGGAGAGCTTTAAATATTAAGAGCGGTATTTAGTATTGTATTCGGTAGTAAACAGGGAGTCAATGAAGTTGAGACTGAGTAGGTCTAATATGTTCAGTGGATTTAGAACAGCAGGTTATTATCCTGGCAGCAGAATTTTGAAGAAGTTGTAAGCGATGAATAAGTTTTTGTGGGATGCCAGATAGAATAGCATTACAGTAATCTATACGTGAAGTGACTCGGGCATTAACCGATACTTCAGTACTGTGTTGCGTAAGAACAGGACGAAGTCTAGAAATGTTTCAGAGATGGAAGAAGGCAGTCTGGGAAACATTACTTGTATGGGAAGAAAAAGTGCGGGTACTGTCTAGAACAGGAATCTCCGACACATCGCTCGCGAGCTACCGGTAGCTTGCAACCCCTTACCAAGTAGCTCGCCAAAGGGTTAATGAATCCTACATAAATTTGAAGACTTGATTAGTCAAATTAGGGATGGGAGATATTTCCAAAAAAATCACATCACGATCCACAAACTGAATTGCAATCTGTCTTTTTTCAATGGGGCATACACTTAAGAGAATATCCAGACTCAAACCCATCAAGACCTAAGTAACACTTCATACTAAATATCAAACAAAGTTGAATTCAATTGTTCTCTCATTCGTTAGCTAAGTGGAGTTAAGGAACACACCCTGAAGCTGGCGAGTGAGTGAGGAGAACTCTGCCCGCCATGTGTTTCTCGTATTCGCGTAAATAAATCGGTACGGCAAGTGAACTCTGATACATAGCGAAATGAGAGAAGTCACTAAATCAGCTGGAATGTTCAAGCAAATTATAGAAAAAAAACTGATCTAAATTCATTAGATTTATTTCTCTCATGAAAAGCCGACACACATACAGACGGACAGAGAGACATTGGATTTTCTATATTATATATCAGTAAACCTTCCAAATAATGTGCAATTAAAGTCTCAACAGCATTCTCAGCATTTCTGGAGCCTGATAACTAGGAGAATCTTCACCAAGCAGCTCTGAAAACGTCTGCTTTGTTTGGGTCTCCATACCTCTGTGAGCCTGACATGAATGTCATGAAATCAAAGCTACAGAAGAAGACTGACGGACGGACATTTAAATGACTAAAAAAGAGTGAACCTCAGTGGCTCCACTCCACCGTACACCTCAGTGCCAGTCATCAGACTAACTAAACAACACGTCCCACATGCAACTGGACATATGAATAAAGTGACACAGTGACATGTGACAAAATGACAAATGAATAAGTCAGATCTGTATATTTGGAATTGCATTGTTTTGTATTGACAGCATTCGTGTTTTAGTTCAATAGTGTGAGATGCGCTAGAAAATGCATACAGACGTACAAAATGCACTTGCAGGAGAACCAAATATTTTTTGTGATGTTTTAATGCAAAATGTCAGTTGTGGACACCAACATTGTGTAAATGTTCAGGAAAATGAACTTATTCGGTTTGTTTGGGTTGAAGTGAGCTATGAGAACAAACGAATTTTGTAAAAGGAGCTTTCAGGGGAAAAAAGGTTGGAGACCCCTGCATTAGAATGACGCCCAGGCTCGTAACCTGGGTAGAGATGTTTATGTTAATGTTGTTAATTAAAATTAAAGAATGGTTAACCTTAGCAAATGTGGATTTAGAACCAACGAGGAGCACCTCAGTTTTGTTGCTATTTAATTGTGAGTTGTGAGTCATCCGTGACTTTAAATAATTAAATCAAATCAATGGTGTATAACAGAGACATATGCTGTCACACGTGAGCGCATGGGAGGCATCTAAAGGGCTCAAAAGAGGGTAATTCCATGCCGGACCAGGTGGTGGCAGTGTGTACGGGTCCTTTCTGTTCTTCCTCTTCCTGGGCCTGATGACATCACTTCCGGTTCCTGTCCGGATGACATCATTTCCCCTGTCATGTGTTTCTTTTACCCTCAGTGCTGTTTTGGGCTCAAGTCTGTACAGACCCATTTCTCATATTTTCAGAACAAGTATACGGGGAGGGTACCCCAAACCTTTCTGTGGTGTTTTTTGCCTCCTTTCACAATGCATTTCATGGTGCACTGCAAACATCAACACAGAGGCCTACGTTGCTTATTTAAATTTCAACTGTCGCAGGTGGCTGGGGTGGCGACTCGGCCAGGACACCCAAGAGGACCAGAGGAGGGCTTGCGTCTTCCCCAGACCATCTGGGGGCGACCACCCTGGTTCCTTTGGGGGCTTTGAAGCTCCACCCTGTAGGGGCCCGTGGTGACCACAAGGGGGCGCCCCCATGCCTTTGGAGCCCTGGACCTCAGCACTTCCGCCACACCAGGAAGTGCTGGGGGGAAGAGGAGCAGGGACACCCGGAGTGCTTCCGGGGATACAGCCGGCACTTCCGCCACACGAGGAAGTGCCGGGGAGCACCTGGAGCACATCCGGGTGTGGATAAAAGGGGCCGCCTCCTTTTATTCGAGGCGAGAGTCGGGAGTGGAGTGGACTGAGCTTGCTGGAGGAGACAAGGAGGTGGCCTGAAGAGGAAGAAAGGAATTGTGTGGCCAGGACTTGTGGGGTTTGTGTGGCACTTATATGACTTTTGTAAATAATAGTGTAAATAAACGTGTGTTGGGTGATAACATGATGTCTGCCTGTCTGTGTCCGGGCCAACCTCCACACAACCCATCTTAGAAGGATGGCACAGCTAGTAAGAAATAAAATAAATAAATAAATCAGTACAAGGCCATATGATCTTAAAGTGCTTGGAATATTTAAATGATAAACATTAAAACTGTTCAATTATGTCAGACATTAAACATTGTACAAATATGACAGCAAAGGGCAGCTGACCCACTTACAGGGCGCTAAGGGGCCTTAAAAAACACTTAAAAAGTGTTGTTGGCATATCATGTGACCCCCAAAAATGTACAAGGAAGGGCAGCCGTCTACAAAGTACTGAAAGTCACGGCCCCCCTCGAGCAAATTCCGGCACCACAGTGAAAGTTGCAATCCGCCGCTTGAAAGGCAAGTGTGGGTGAGCCGGGGCTGGCATCGTCTACAGAGAGCAGCCTCACCTTCTGCCTCGGGCACCCTCTGCGCTCCTCGCAAGGAAGCCGTGGTTTGGCAATCGGTAAGCTGCACTGCTAGAGGGGCTGTAAGCCGCAAGGTGGTAGATTCAAATGCCAGCCTTAGAATGGCGGTGGTCTGCTCTGCGTGTGCCACGTTCAGTCAGGCAGCTTTCAAAGAGGGCACTACTAGGGGGCAAGGATGGCATTGAACTCGGCTTTGTCGTCACACTTGAACACCATTGGACAGAATGGAAGAGTTTTATATTTTTTAATGAGTTTTACCTTTGAATAATTGGCTGCATGGCCTTGTCCCTCGGTTACATACGGCGCCTTCAGAAAGTCTTCTGACCCCTTCACTCCTGCCGCCTTGTGCTGAACTCACTTCATTTTCTTTTTCCTTGTCAAGCTAACACTCAATACTCCAGAATGATGAAGCAAAAAGAAAATTTGACAAAATATTTGTAGATTTTTTTAAAAAAATTAGTTCATCCTAGCCTGGGGTCTTTTTGGGTTTGACACGACAAGTGGGATTGCCAACCGTTCCGTATTTAGAAAGAAAAATGTGTTTCATATTGAACTGAGGCAGAGAACGCCATTTGTTTGGTATTTTGCCAGATGTGCGAGATAGAAGGACACTCCCTGCCCCCCCGCCTGTAAACCCCCCCATCAACCATCCTCCATTGATTTGACTGACGCAATGCCCCCTTGTCGACCATCCGACTTAAATTACCATGGGGGACCCTCCACTGTGCCATTCGTTCCTTCCTTCTCCCTGGGGGGTGGTCCCCCACCCTGGAAACTGCAGTCTTTAAAATTGAAACGGCTGATTGGTAAGAAATAATGTGAAGTTATTATCGCCATTAGAGGTTTGTGCTTATTTTCATTTGCTTACGCCGCCACACAAGTACAGTACAGTAATCCTTCACGTGTTTTTCAGCCGTCCACAGATGTGAAGGTGTATCGTCACGTTTGGGCTTCTGAGTTGCACAGAAAGACAACCGGGAGAGAACTGGCCACTTGAAGGAACAGCATTGGAACTTCATTTGAAACACAAACAGCAAACTTCACGGTTTCTTAGTCGTGTCGCTCCAGCGGCGGATCCTTCAAATTTATAAAGAGCTTGAAGACGTCTACTCGGAAACGTTCAGTAAATGGAGGCAGGAGCGGAGACGCTGGACCCAATTCTGCACAAGTAAGCTGACTTTCCAGCCTCGTGTGTGATATGTGAGTGACGCGCTGCTGTCTGCGGCTGGTCCTGCACGGGTTAAGTTGTTGGAGAGTCTGCTTCTTTCGTATCTGCCTGAAGTGTGAAAGTGAATGAAAGTGCAGCACGATTGGTCATAATAATAATAGTAATAATAATTCTTTACATTTATATAGCGCTTTTCTCGCTACTCAAAGCACTTTACACAGTGAGTGGGAATCCACTTCAGCCACCACCAATGTGTAGCATCCCCCTCGATGATGCGGCGTCAGCCATTTTTCCACCAGTACACTCACCGCACATGAACTGTTGGGTTGTGAAGTGGGGAGAGACAGAGAGAGCCAATCGGAGACAGGGAATGATTAGGGGGCCAGAATGAACAGGCCATGATGGGCAATTTAACTCCAAACTCTTTGTGAAGGATGTCCAGGGATCTTTAATGACCACAGAGAGTCAGGACCCTCAGTTTGATGTGTCATCTAAAAGATGGGGGTGTATTAAAAGCAGTGTCCCTGTCACTGCACTGGTGTCATTGGGATTGTCACACAGGCCACAGCGTATGGGACCCCTGCTGGCCTTGCCAACGCTTCTTCCAGTAGCAACCCAAGCTTTTTCTAGATGGACTCCCATCCAAGTCCTGGTTGGGGCTGCAGGTGGACGACCTCTTCTGAGGTCTATGGCTACTGGATATATACAAAGCAGCACTTGAAGTGGAAACGCATGAGTGCCGGTACCCTACATGTGTGTTACCCGGATGTATTAATGTCAAGAGTGAAGAGTGTGGAATATTTTCTGTTCAGAAATAGGAAGGGATTTGGGCTTTTTAAGGACCACGAACGACTGAATAGAACGTTTACCCAAGATGAGAGACGTTCTGCAAATAAGGGTATTGGTAGTCAACAGCAAAATCAGTGCTTGTTAACCATTGAGCTTTGCTTCTCCCTTGCGCTTCCCCCAGCTTTCTCTTTCCATTTTATAGCACGATCTTGTCTCTTTTTTCCAGTTCAGAACACCTCTCGTCTTAAGTCATCTGTCCAGGGAATGGGAAAGGCGCTATATAAATACAATGTATTATTATTATTTGTGTCCTGCGGTGGGTTGGCACCCTGCCCAGGATTGGTTCCTGCCTTGTGCCCTGTGTTGGCTGGGATTGGCTCCAGCAGACCCCCGTGACCCTGTATTCGGATTCAGTGGGTTAGAAAATGGATGGATGGATTATTATTTGTTCATGGTGCTATCCGCATGGCCCGTCAATCACTTCTGCTGCATCAGTCATTTGCATAAAGTGCTCACTCAGCACAGCGCAGAGCACCTCAGCTAGTATAATATTAATAAATACCAACTAATTTGAATTTCAAAGAGGTGTTCGCTAATTTTCGTTTCTCTATAACGTCACCAGATTTCAGTCAAATACGTAAAGGCATTTTTGAGATTTGGGGTATATAGCTTTTCTATTGAGGTGTTTTTACACCTAAATATTGATACTGTATATTAAATCGAAATGTCCTTTATTAGCAGATGCCTACTGACTTAGATGTGTACCATCTTGCCAAAATTTCAGCTTTTTAACTGCAGTAAACGGGAGAGTGAATGAGTCAAATCTTCGTACGACTGAAAACAGAACGACAAAACAATTTACTGCGAAACACGATAACGTCTCACCAGACACGAGTCCTACGCTAGACCGACTCCACAGCCATCTTGTTCTCACTTCTGTTCTGAACATACGTCTGGAAAAACGCTTTTCTGTGTGTTGCACTTTCAAATTCTGTGGAGTCCATAAAGCACACTGCCCTGCCCTCCGCCTCAAGTGCCCTGCCTGAGTCGACAGTCAGATAAACTCCCTTTCAATGACCATGCAGACAAGAGTTTCCATTTTGCTTTCTTTACTGAAGCCAGTTGGAATAGGGCAAAGCTACAAATAAATCGTAATTATACAATAATGTGAGAAATTCTTACGTACAAACTCACACAGGGCGGCATGGTGGCTCAGTGGGCAGCGCTGCTACCTCGCAGTAAGGAGACCAGGGTTCGCTTCCCGGGTCCTCCCTGCATGGAGTTTGCATGTTCTCCCCGTGTCTGCATGGGTTTCCTCCCACAGTCCAAAGACATGCAGGTTAGGTGCATTGGCGATCCTAAATTGTCCTTGGTGTGTGTGTGTGTGTCCTGTGGTGGGCTGGCGCCCTGCCTGGGGTTTGTTTCCTGCCTTGTGCCCTGTGTTGGCTGGGATTTGCTCCTGCAGACCCGTGACTTATTCCTTACAAATATATAAAAAATAAATAAATAACATTCACTTGAATGGTACTTGAATGCCAGTAAGAAAGTCTGGAAAAAGTACGCTTACAAGTGAATTTATAATGCAGTGAACACTCTGTTAATTAACAGCGGTAAGTTGCTTGAACTTTTTTCCTTAAAAATACTTCATTAAATAACTTTAAATACTTAACTGACTCCCAAACATGCAACAATACAGTGAAATAAACATCTATAATCATTTCTGCATACCAACAATGTCTTCAAGCTGAACATTCAAAGCATAAGGAAGTGAGACCAATATGTTCAATGTTTGCTTTTACTCTCAGGGGCACAGCTTAATGGCATCATTGCTCGAGACAGGCTGTTCCTTAAGTAAAAAAAAAATGTTGAATTTCACCAGTAGATGGTGCTAATCTTAACCCTTTCGTATTTCAAGCCTTAACTAGAATAGCACACACACAGTTCCAAAAACACTTCCAAAAACTGGCCACTAGAGGGGGATTTCACTGCCTGAAACCCTGGCTAATAATAAGGGCAAACTGCAAGTCTTTATATATAAAAAAAAAGTTAATTTCCACAAAAACTGGTCTGTAACATCATGAAGCTGAAACGGTGCATACAATGCAATTTGAAAGTAGGCAACGTCCCAATGCTGTAATGCTGGGAGGGGTCAAAAAACTGAACAGAAGGTCAAAAATCCAGAATATCAAAAAAAAAACAAATAAAACACATTACAAGAAAACTCACTGACTCCCTAGCACCATCAAAAAAGAACCCCCAGAAAACAGGAGGGTGGAGGGCATTTCCTGGTGGTGATTGGCAGGTGGCTCCACTACTTGGGGGACCACCCACAAAACACATGAAACATAACCAAGACATAACAAACAATGCAGATGATAAACAACAGATGCAGTAACATAAATACAGTCATATGAAAAAGTTTGGGAACCCCTCTCAGCCTGCATAATAATTGACTCTCCTTTCAACAAAAAAGATAACAGTGGTCTGTGTTTCATTTCCTAGGAACATCTGAGCACTGCGGTGTTTAACGAACAAAGATTTTAGTGACGCAGTATTTAGTTGTATGAAATTAAGTCAAATGTGAAAAACTGGCTGTGCACAAATGTGGGTCCCCTTGTCATTGTGCTGATTTGAATGCCCATCACTGCTCAATGCTGATTACTTGGTATGATGAGCTCATGAAGCCTTGAACTTCATAGACAGGAGTGTCCAATCATGAGTGGTCAAAGGTATTTAAGGTGGTCAATTACAAGTTGTGCTTCCTTCCCTTTGACTCTCCTCTGAAGAGTGACAGACAGCATGGGATCCTCAAAGCAACTCTCAAAGATCTGAAAACAAAGATTGTTGAGTCTCCTGGTTTAGGGGAAGGCTACAAAAAGCCATCTCAGAGGTTTAAACTGTCAGTTTCAACTGTAAGGAATGGAATCAGGAAATGGAAGGCCACAGGCACAGTTGCTGTTAAACCCAGCAGGTCTGGCAGGCCAAGAAAAATACAGGAGTGGCATATGAGCAGGATTGTGAGAATGGGTACAGACAACACACAGATCACCTCCAAAGACCTGCAAGAACATCTCGCTGCAGATGGTGTATCTGTACATCGGTCTACAATTCAGAGCATCAGTATGGCAGGGTGATGAGAAAGAAGCCCTTTCTGCACTCACGCCACAAACAGAGTCGCTTGTTGTATGCCAATGCTCATTTAGACAAGCCAGATTCATTTTGGAACAAAGTGCTTTGGACTGATGAGACACAAATGGAGTTATTTGGTCAGAAAAAAAAGCGCTTTGCATGGCGGAAGAAGAACACCGCATTCCAAGATAAACACTTGCTACCTCCTGTCAGATTTGGTGGAGGTCCCATCATGCTGTGGGGCTGTGTGGCCAGTTCAGGGACTGTGGCCCTAGTTAAAGTCAAGGGTCTGATGAATTCAACCCAATATCAACCAGCTCTTCAGGATAATGTTCAAACATCAGTCACAAAGTTGAAGTTACTCAGGGGTTGGATATTCCAACAAGACAATGACCCAAAACACAGTTGAAAATCTACAAAGGCATTCATGCAGAGGGAGAAGTACAATGTTCTGGAATGGCCGCCACAGCCCCCTGACTTGAATATCATCGAAAATCTATGGGATGATTTGAAGCAGGCTGTCAATCAAATTGAACTGAACTGGAGAGATTTTGTATGAAGAATGGTCAGAAATACCTCCATCCAGAGTCCAGACACTCATCACAGGCTATAGGAGGACAGCGTCTGGAGGATCAAAGGAGCAAAAGGAGGCTCAACTCAGTATTGATGTCATATCTCTGTTGGGGTGCCCACATTTATGCACCTGTCTAATTTTGTTATTATCGCATATTTTCTGTTAATCCAATAAATTTAATGTCACTGCTGAAATCCTACTGTGTCCATAAGGCATGTCAGATATTTAAAAGGAAGTTGCTGCTTTGAAAGCTCAGCCAATGAGAAACAAAAATCCAAAGAATTAAGAGGGGTTCCCAGACTTTTTCATATGACTGTAAATGATTCCAAAATTTCCAAAATAATATAAAATAAGGATTTGAACCCCAGCCAGGGGAGTAACCCTGGCTGTAATATAACAGAATGCCAATGCCTTTCTTATATGGCACCTTTTATGCACTTGCCCCTTGTCAAAGCTTTTACAAGGCCATTAGGATTAGAATGCCATGCGGCACATGGCTCTCCTTCTCTTTCTACACCCCACCTCAGATTATGAGTGACAATCCACAGGACAGTTGGCTCCCCACTTGCAGGAGTTGGACTAATTTGCACTAAATGGTGGGCACTGACCCAGTCGGTGACAAGCTGGGATGATCCGCCAAGCCAAGGTGATGCAGACTGCTCTTTCTGCCTCACTAGATGCCTGAATCGATGGAGGCAGAATTGATGAGGACACGGCTTATTTAGTTAATCGAGCTTCATTTCCTCCATCACCGTCTCTCCGTAAAGAGAGCAGATGGCAAATAAGAGATAATGGAAAGGCTAACATAAATGTGTTGTCACCCTTAGCAAGTCATGTAAACAAGTCCATTTTAGTATAATGGAGAAGTACAGTATTTCAGAAAGGGCTGATGCCAAGTACCACTCAGGGGGCTTTTCTGCAGCTGTTAATAGAGTCTCAAGAAAACAGCAACGGCGGAGAAGTTGGCAGCCATGACTCTGGGCATGCAAGAGAAGAGGAAAAATGGGCCTTTGGGTTCCTGTGTGCCACTCGAATATCCTTTTGAGAGAACTGTTGCATTATGGGAGATTGGTATTGCTTAATATACTCAACACTTTATAAGACTAAAGTTCACTTTGGTGATAGTTGGGCTCTTGTCTGCCATTACTGCATCACGGAGAATCCAAGAGGTGCCATGGGGTCCGAGAGGGGTGTGTGTGTGTGTGTCTATGTGAGTTCTTACAGGGCTGTAAAGGTGGAGTGAAGGCCCAACCGAAAGTGTTATGCCTGCTAAATGGTCTGACAGCAATGCTGCAACTTCTTTCTGCCCAATCAAAGAGAAAAGAACATTTTTCTCCATTATAATTCATCACCTCAGGGTCACCAAGTCAGTCAGCGTAAGGGATGGAAGGAGCAGCCCTTGGATATTTTTTTGGTATATTGAAACTGCAGCACAAAATGGCAGAACAGGGTCAACAGGCCTCTAAATGCATAAAAAGCTGCCCCAGGACCTCCAAAAAAATCTAAAAAAAAAAAAAAAAATTGGCAAAGCATGGATATGCCTTAAATGGCAACCCGAAAGAAAACACATCCAGTCCACAGTCCAAGATGAAAATCCTCAAAAACACGTCATAATCTGAAGTCGGACAAACTCGGTCTTGACAGACCAGGCCCAAGTTTCCAAGTAGGGAATCTGACTTAACTTGATTGGGCAGTTGCTCCATTTGAAAATTCCAACTAGATACTCATAAATTCTGACCTTCTGATTTCTAATGCAATGCAGCGTTAGCGTCAGTGTTGGAGAACTACAAAGCATCATCTCGATTTCCAAGGAAACTACAAAACGCCTTCATGAATGCCTAAAATTTTGACGTTATTCATTGCCACACGTGAACTCTTACTCCTCGCTGGGAGTGGGTGTAGTCGGGGTTGGGTGGTCTTCTCCAGCGTCTGGAGTTTTTGTTTTCGTTTTTTCTGTCCTCCCGGCCATCGGACTTTGCTTTATTCTCTGTTATTTAGTTTTGCCTAATCTTATTTTTATATTTTTCTTTCTTCATCTTGTAAAGGGCTTTGAGCTTCATCATTTGTATGAAAATGTGCTACAGAAATAAATGTTGTTGTTGTTGTGGGACACTTCATAACAACTTCCCATGCGCTACTCTTTGGTGGGACAATTTCTTATCCTAGTCAGACTTTTAGTGAAACCTGAGACGCTTGATACATGTGGACCCCCAGTACTCACTTTCTCCCACTCAGTTAGCCAATCCAAGCCAGGATCCTTCCCAAGACTGCCAGCGGCCACAGCAGATTTAATCAGAGGAGCGGGTCTCATAAGCTCTCCTCTTTAAGTGCTTAATCTTCTTGGTCTCGACATCCTGCATGGGTTCCTTTAATGGCCGGCTTCTCAAGATCCCATGTCTTACAACCTACAGACACACCAAGTGCCCCCTCGATACAGAGCCAAAACTCCAGGTGGTGCCAATCTCCCCTGCATCACTGCACAAGGGGTGAAAGGAAGGGGGCAGAGTTGGACCTCATCCAGCTACTCCCATGACCCGGCAGTCACTTCATTTCTTTCTCCTTCCCTTTTCAGATTACATCATATAGAAGCCCAGAATGACACTGGGTCATAAACTTCTTCACCGGTTCTGTTGGCGCGTGCTGCTCGGTTGGTCAAGTTCTCCACAATTTTTGGATACTTTGCAGAGTCCCAGGCGCATTGGTGTTACTGATAAACATCACAGTATGTAAATGTCCAGTTAAGTGTGAACATTTGTAAGGTCGCAGAAAGCAGCAGCCATCTTAGTGTATGCATTGAGAGCTCTGTTCTCTTGTCACTCTCTATATGACGTGTGCCCATGTCACTTTTAGATGAACTAGCGCTGTAGCTGGGCCTGATGTGTTTGACCATCTCTGTCTTTTTGAATGTTCTGCATGTTCTCCCCGTGTTCATAGCATCTTTAGATTACCTTGCCTAATGTTACTGGGTCCAATGTGTGACCTGTAATGGACTGAACCTTCACATTTGCCATTCTCAGCATTGTCGCTTGTCTATATAATGTGTTTCCATGTCACTTTTAGCTGGGCCTGATATAGGTGGTATTTGAAGGACTGGAGCTCTGTTCACCTCATTCTTAGTCCTGGTCATTATCTGTGAGATGTTTTGCATGTTCTCCATGTGGACAAGTTAGCTTTTAATTCCCTCACTGCTGTCATTGGGCCCAGAGTTTGTGACCTGTGATTGACTGGACCTCCACTCTTACCATTTTCTGTCTGAATAACTCTGTGCATGTTGTCCGAATGGCCAAGTCAGTCAGTTTTAGAATATCTAGCTATGTCATTCTGCCCAATGTGTGACCCGTGATGGACTGAACCTTCACATTTGCCATTCTCAGCATTGTCGCTTGTCTATATAATGTGTTTCCATGTCACTTTTAGCTGGGCCTGATATAGGTGGTATTTGAAGGACTGGGCCTCATTCTTAGTCCTGGTCATTATCTGTAGATGTGGTTCTTTGACAAGGACTCACTGCTGTCATTGCTTTGTGACCTGTTTGACTGGACCTCATTCTTAGCATTTTCTGTCTGGTCATGTTGTCCGATGGCTGTCAGTTTTAGATGCTATGTCATTCTGCCCAATGTGTGACCCGTGATGGACTGAACCTTCACATTTGCCATTTTCAGCCTTGTCACTTGTCTATATGATGTGTTTCCATGTCACTTTTCACTGGGCCTCTGATGTAGGTGGTCTTTGATGGACTGGTGCTCTGTTCACCTCATTCTTAGCCCTGGTCATTATCTGTGAGATGATTTGCATGTTGTCCATGTGGACAAGGTAGCTTTTAATTCTTTTGTTGCTATCACTGGGCCCAGAGTTTGTGACCTATGATTGACTGGACCTCCACTCTCACCATTTGCTGTCTTAATGACACCGTGCAGGTTGTCCCTATGGCCAAGTCAGTTTTAGATTATCTAGCTATGTCATTCTGCCCAATGTGTGACCCGTGATGGACTGGACCTTCACATTTGCCATTCTCAGCCTTGTCACTTGTCTATATGATATGTTTCCACGTCACTTTTCGCTGGGCCTGATGTAGGTGGTCTTTGATAAACTGGTGCTCTGTTCACCTCATTCTTAACCCTGGTCATTATCTGTGAGATGTTTTGCAAGTTCTCCCTACCTACTGTGACTGGGCCTAATGTGTGTGATCTTTGATGGACTGGACCTCCACTTTCACCACTTAATGTCTGTGTGACAGTTGGCATGTTCTCCCTGTCTCCATGTGACTTTTTGATTAACTAGCTACCCTAACTGGTCCAAGTACAGTGCATCTGGAAAGTATTCACAGCGCATCACTTTTTCCACATTTTGTTATGTCACAGCCTTATTCCAAAATGGATTAAATTCATTTTTTCCCTCAGAATTCTACACACAACACCCCATAATGACAACGTGAAAAAAGTTTACTTGAGGTTCTTGCAAATTTATTAAAAATAAAAAAACTGAGAAATCCCATGTACATAAGTATTCACAGCCTTTGCCGTGAAGCTCAAAATTGAGCTCAGGTGCCTCCTGTTTCCCCTGATCATCCTTAAGATGTTTCTGCAGCTTCATTGGAGTCCACCTGTGGTCAATTCAGTTGATGTGACATGATTTGAAAGGCACACACCTGTCTATAGAAGGTCCCACAGTTAGCAGTTCATGTTAGAGCACAAACCAAGCATGAAGTCAAAGGAATTGTCTGTAGACCTCTGAGACAGGATTGTCACGAGGCACAAATCTGGGGAAGGTTACAGAAACATTTCTGCTGCTTTGAAGGTCCCAATGAGCACAGTGGCCTCCATCATCCTTCATCATCCGTAAGTGGAAGAAGTTCAAAACCACCAGGATTCTTCCTAGAGCTGGCTTGCCATCTAAACTGAGCGATCGGGGGAGAAGGGCCTTAGTCAGGGAGGTGACCAAGAACCTGATGGTCACTCTGTCAGAGCTCCAGAGGTCCTCTGTGGAGAGAGGAGAACCTTCTAGAAAGACAACCATCTCTGCAGCAATCCACCAATCAGGCCTGTACGTAGTAAAAGGCACATGGCAGCCCACCTGGAGTTTGCCAAGAGGCACCTGAAGGACTCTCAGACCATGAGAAACAAAATTCTCTGGTCTGATGAGACAAAGATTGAACTCTTTGGTGTGAATGCCAGGAGTCACGTTTGGAGGAAACCAGGCACCGCTCATCACCAGGCCAATACCATCCCTACAGTGAAGCATGGTAGTGGCAGCATCATGCTGTGGGGGGCAGGAACTGGGAGACTAGTCCTGATAAAGAGAAAGATGACTGCAGCAATGTACAGAGACATCCTGGATGAAAACCTGCTCCAGAGCGCTCTTGACCTCAGACTGGGGCGACGGTTCATCTTTCAGCAGGACAACGACCCTAAGCACACAGCCAAGATATCAAAGGAGTGGCTTCAGGACAACTCTGTGAATGTCCTTGAGTGGCCCAGCCAGAGCCCAGACTTGAATCCGATTGAACATCTCTGGAGATATCTTAAAATGGCTGTGCACCGACGTGTCCCATCCAACCTGATGGAGCTTGAGAAGTGCTGCAAAGAGGAATGGGTGAAACTGGCCAAGGATAGGTGTGCCAAGCTTGTGTCATCATATTCAAAAAGACTTGAGGCTGGAATTGCTGCCAAAGGTGCATCGACAAAGTATTGAGCAAAGGCTGTGAATACTTATGTACATGGGATTTCTCAGTTTTTTTTATTTTTAATAAATTTGCAAGAACCTCAAGTAAACTTTTTTCACGTTGTCATTATGGGATGTTGTGTGTAGAATTCTGAGGAAAAAAAATGAATTTAATCCATTTTGGAATAAGGCTGTAAAATTACAAAATGTGCAAAAAGTGATGCGCTGTGAATACTTTCCGGATGCACTGTATTTATGACCAATGACGGACTGGACCTCAGGTCCAGGTTTGGCCTCTACACTGCCCTCTGGACCCCCTTATCTCCACTGCCCACTCTCCATCTGCTAGATTCTGTGTCTTCCAAGAATCATCATGACTGGGTGTTCAAAGAAGGAACACTGAGGCTCATTGCCCAACAGCTTCAGATTCCTGGTAGCATTGCATGTTTGTAATTTTGTGCAATGGTCTCATTACTCAAACATACAAGACTGTACAAAAAGTGCCCTCCACCGTGAAGTCAAATAGCACATGGCTACTTCCAATCAGTGATCAGGACAAATGGGTCATCAAGTGTGAGAGAGGACATAACAAACATCCTGGTGTGATATCACCTGAAGAAATCACCTAAAGTTTACCTGCCCCAAGTTGGCGTCTGTCCTTTTCATTTTCTTAATTTCCACCACCATAACTTGCACTAAAAGCACACCCATGTGGGACCTGAAGTTACAATCTTTGTTATTTTGCGAAGATCTTTTTTGGTGCCTGTAGCCCTGAGTTCCTTGTGATAATTGAAAAGGTTCCCTCTTGCCCATATGGATATATAATATATATATAATCGCTCCCTACTGGACTAGCATTCAAATTCATCTCAGCTTGGCCACTATCTGCATGATGTTTTGAAGGTTCTTCCTGTCTCCTGGTCACAAACCGATTAACTAGCTGTTGTAACTGGGCTCAGTGTTTGACCTGTGGTGGACTGGACCTCCATTGTCATCATTCTCAGCCTGGTCACTGTATGTGTGACATTTTGCATGTGTCCATATCAGCTTTAGACTAACTAACTAATGTGAATGGGACCGAAGTGAGACCTTCAATGGACTGCACCTCCATTCTTATCATTCATAACTTGGATGGACCTTCATTCTCAGCCTTACCACTGTCTATATGACATGTGTCCATGTCACTTTTACATTAACTAGCTGTTGTAACTGGACCCAATATGTGACTTTAACGGCCTGGACCCCCCATTGTCATCATTGTCAACTTGGTCACCATTTGTGTGATGTTCTACATGTTCTCCCTGTGTCCACATCAGCTTTAGACCAACTAGCTCATGTAAATGGGACCAGTGTGTGACCTTCAATGGACTGCTCTCATCATTCACAGCCTGTGTCCATATGAGCTTTTGACTAACCAGTTACTATAAATGTGACCAATGTGTGGACCTTCATTTTCATTATTCTCAGCCTTGTCACTGCCTACATGGCATGTGTCAATTTCTGTGTGATGTTCTGCACGTTCTTCCCTTGTCCCTGTAACTTTTAGATTAACTAACGGTTGTAACTGAGCCAGATGTGTGACCTGTGATGCACTGGACCTCCATTTGTATCATTCTCAGCCTGGTCATTGTGTGTAGGGCATTTTGCAAGCTCTCCCTGTGTCCTCAACATTCATTATCTATGTGACTTTTACAAGTTCTTCCTGTATCCATTGTCGTACACGTGCGCTTGGGAGCCAGAACGAAAGTAATTCCACACCAGACCAGGGGGTGCTAGAGTGCACTAACTCTTTCTCTCTTTCCTGCAGATCCTTCATGGGAAATTCCGCCTGACCCCGATGACTTCATTTTTGATTCTGGGCCCAATGACTTCACTTTCACTTCCGGCCCTTTTGATGATGTCACTTCCAGTTCCAGGGCCTGTGATGATGTCACTTCTGGTCTAGAACCCATGGACGAAGACCCTTCCGGTTCCAGGCCTTTTGATAACGTCTGGGTCTGAGCCTATGGAGGAGGACCCTTCCAGTCCCTTCCTAGATGACCTCATTTCCTGTTCTGCCCTTTAAAGCTGCCATCTTACCTCCATACCATCAGTTCATATTTGAACTCAAACCTATGCACATCAGTGGCATAACTTATACCCAGCCTGGCAACAATATATGGGTGGCTGACTCAAACCTTTTTTGACTTTTTTGTCTACTTATTGTGACACCATATTAGATTTAGTCAAGCTAGTATTGTAAATGTGTCCAATGCGTGACTTGTATAGACTTCCATTTGTTTCATTCTCAGCCTTGTCACTGCCTACATGACTTGTGCTCAAGTCACTTTTAGACTAACTAGTAACAGACTGGACCTCCATTGTCATCATATCATATCTGTGTGATGTTCAGCATGTTCTCCCTGTGTCCACATCAGCTTTAGACCACCTAGCTGATATAAATGGGTCCAGCGTGTGACCTTCGATGGACTGCACTAATCATTCACTGCCTGGGTGACTTAGACTTGCCTGGGTCCATGAGCCTTAGACTAACCAGCTACTGTAAATGTGTCCAATGCGTGACTTGTATAGACTTCAATTCGTTTCATTCTCAGCCTTGTCACTGCCTACATGACTTGTGCTCAAGTCACTTTTAGACTTACTAGTAGTGTAAATGGGCCCAATGTATGACGTTGATGGCCTGGAGCTTCAATTCATAATTTAATCTGTGTGATGTTCAGCATGTTCTTCCAGTATCCATGCCACTTTTAGATTACCTAGCTGTTGTAACTGAGCCTTATGTCAGACCGGTGATGCACTGAACCTCTCAGCCTGGTCATTGTGTATGTTTTCCTGGAATCCATAGCAGTTTTAGACTAATTAGCTAATGTAAGAGGGTCCATTGTGTGACCTTCGATAAACTGTTCTCATCATTTATTGTCTGCGTGACTTTTGGATGCTTTCTCCTGTGTCCATATGAGCTTTAGAATACCTAGTACTGTAAATGTCACCATTGTGTAACTTGGATGGATCTTCATTCTCAGCCTTGCCACTGCTTATATGACAGGTGTCCATGTCACTTCTACATTAATTAGCTGTTCTAACTGGACCCAATTGTCTTCTTTCTCTTCTTTCAGCTGCTCATGTTATGGGCTGCCACAGCAGATCATCTTCTTCCATATCTTTCTGTCCTCGTCATCTTGTTCTGTCACAATCATCACCTGCATGTCCTCTCTCATCACATTCATAAACCTTCTCTTAGGCCTTCCTCTTTTCCTCTTGCCTGGCATCTCTATCCTTAGCACCCTTCTCCCAATATACCCAGCATCTCTCCTCTGCACATGTCCAAACCAACACAATCTCACTGGACCCAATTTGTGACTTTAATGGATTAGGACCTCCATTCTCATCCTTCTCAGCTTGGCCACTATCTGTGTGATGTCCTCCCTGTGTCCACATCAGCTTTAGACTAACTGCCTAATGGCCTTCGATGGACTGTTCTCACCATTCATTTTCTGTGTGTCCATATTAGCTTTAGACTAACTAGCTAGTGCAAATGTCACCAATGTGTGACTCTTTATCAATAGCGCCTGATGACCCCGACTCTCTTGGTTCACTGGCCCCAATGTCTCACTTGTGTTTCTGAATGGATGAGGAGTGATTTTCTCAAATTAAATAAGGAGAAAGCAGAAATCTTAGTGATTGACAATAATGGATATAATGAGAGTATTAGAAATAAACTTGATGCATTAGGATTAAAAGTCAAGATGGAGGTAAAGAATTTAGGGGTAACTATTGACTCTGACGTGAATTTTAAATCACATATTAATCAGATTACTAGGACAGCATTTTTTCACTTATGAAATATAACAAAAGTTAAACCTCTTAGAACATTGCAAAATGCTGAGAAATGAGTTTACACTTTTGAATTCAGTCAGCTAGATTACTGTAACACACTCCTCTCAGGACCACCCAAAAAAGACATCAATCGATTACAACGAGTGCAGAATGGAGCTGCTAGAATGTTAACTAGGAAAAGAAAATACGAGCACATCACCCCAGTCTTGATGTCACTACATTGGTTACCTGACCATCTTATATCTCAGAATGCCTCTTACCTTACACTCTAAATCGTAATCTTAGATCTTCGAATGAGGGTCTGCTTAGAATTCCAAGAGCTAAACTTAAAAGAAGTTGTGAAGCGGCCTTCTGCTGTTATGCACCTAAAATCTGGTGACTTTGTCAGCAGACAAAGTGTATCCACACTTATTTATCAGTGTTATTTGTTAGGAAAATTGATTTTTATGTTGATATTTTTGGGGGTGCGGAACAGATTAACTGGATTTCCATTATTTTCAATGGGGAAGTTTTGTTCTAGATGCAAGAAATTCGCTATACAAGCTCAGTGCTGGAACGAATTAAACTCGTATCTTGAGGTTCCACTGTACTTTAATATGTATGACACCAATAGACTACATAGCAGCCACTCAACCCGACACAGACACACACAGGAGACACTCTTATAAAAGACAATGCTTCCCCTTTTCCCACAGGCACAACAGAGTCCCACTAAGCACAAGTACCACACAATACTTTCTTTCTTTCTTTCTTTCTTTCTTTTCTTTCTTTCTTTCTTTCTTTCTTTCTTTCTCCTCCACCCCTTTATCTCCCTCCTCCCGACTCTGCCTCTCCGAGTATTGTCTGCTGGCTCCTTTAATATGTGACCCAGAAGTGCTCCAAGTACTTGATGACCTACATTGAGCTGAACCCCTGGCTGCACCCACAGATCCCAACAGGGCTGCATCCAACTACAACTCCTATGAAGCCCTCTGGGAGTCCGAGGCAATGTTGCAACCCAGGGGGCTGCTATCTAGCATTATGGGGGAGGTACTGTCCTGAACAGGCGTGCTCCCCCGGTCCTCCCAGCAAAGAGAAGTCCTGGCCAAGGTCCATGACAATGGCTTTCTCATAGCTTCATATTTACTGTGACCTTGATATTCTGTATATCCATTTAATTTTCAATATTATTCTTGGTGGCTCCACAATCGGTAATCAATTTTCCGGTTTTCCGAGGTGGCGATCTGTATCCTCACCACCAGAACAAAGCACCGTGCTGTCCCCACATTGATGGATTAAAGGCCAGAGGTCCACATGACCATCATCATCTAATTCCACTCCATGTGAAGCCTGTAAACCGTGAGGACTGACTGAGATCATTTATATTAGAGGGGCTGGGTGGTCTTGTGGCCTGGGAACCCCTGCACATTTCTTTTTCTCTTGCCCACTTTTTTTTTGTGCCTTTTCTGTCCTCCCGAACATGAGACCTTATTTTATTCTTTGTTATTTAATATTGCCTAATCATATTTCTGTTTCATAGAAACAACTCTTTCCTCATCTTGTAAAGCTACGTCATTTGTATGAAAGCGTACTCTAGAAATAAATGTTGTTGTTGATGGAGTTGGACTCCATTCTTATTATTCTCAGTCACCTCTGCATGTTCTCTCTGTGTTCATGTCAGCTTGTAGACCAACCAACTGCTGTAAGTGGGTCTGATGTTTGTGACTTTTGACATACTGGACCCTCTTAATATTGTCTGCTTGGCCATTTTGGATCTTCTCCATGTGTCTGTGTGACTTTTAGGTTTACAGGCTGCTGTTATTGGACCCAGTATAGGACTTTATGTTGTGAACATGGTGGTTTAATAATAGAGAATGTGGCCATTCTTCTGAAATCCCCTCTTAAACGGAGATCAACTGGCTACCTGCTTCTTGCTGCATCTGTTCTGTATCTCCTGTGCTGCTTTGAACATTTAAAAGACCGCACTGCGGCTGTCCTAGTGTCTCACTGCCTTGTCTCTCTTACCCCGGACAACCTCTGCCTTATTCTTTATTATGCTGTATTCAAATAAAGTTTCTGTCTCTTGAAAATCCTGAATGAACCTGTGCAATTTTGTGACCCAAGTGTGACAACACGGACTGGACCTCCACCCTTATCTTTTTCAGCTTGGTCACCAGCTACTGTATATGACATTTCTCATGTTCTCTGACTCTGTGTGTGTGTGGTTTATACTAAGTAGCTACTCTAATTGGGCCAGATATATTACCTGTGCTGGACTGGATTCTGGGAGCAGGTTAAGTGTCTACACTGCCCTGTGTTCCCCCTCCAGCCCCACTGCCCACACTGTGTCCGGTACTGTATATTCTTTTTCTTTCTTATTAGGTGTGATTAAGTGTGCAAAGAAGGAACACTAAGGCTCCTGCCAAACCCTGTAATGACAAATCATCTTTGAGGACGGACGGAGCGTCTGTGAGAACAGGCTCATCAGCTGTGGTTGTGTGCTTCTCCTTACGGGCAAGTGAGTTCCTCGCATCACCGCAAGCCCTTAACCACAAGCGTGGAACATTCTTTGACAAGATGAAGCAGGCGAAACAAGCAGGGCTGGCTGTCAGGCAGCCTTCTGCATGTTGAATGTTTGTGGATTATAAAGAGTGGCAGCTTTGACGTGATCAGTAAAAAAGAGTTACGGCGTTCAAAGCGAGAGGGCTGCCTGCTGACACTAATGGCATAAATTACGGTCTTAATCGTGTACAACGCCCCAGAGAGTGAATGAAGATAAAACACTTAATGCGTTTCCCTGAATGAAGAGAATATGCATGTTGCAATGCTGTCAGTGGGTGTAGCCGAGGCCGAGAGTGAGAGGAAAAGAGGAAGGGGCCTATTGTCAGGATGAGCGGTGAGCGGTCAGGACTGGACGGCCTTCCTCGAGGCTTCTGTTATCGTTGAGGCTGAAGGTGCATTGAGAACTAAAAAGTGGCCACAGCCACCTGAATGTCACTCAGAGAGTGCGGGCATTGAATGGTGTTCGCCTCTCAGGCGGTCGACACCAGTCGGGGTCATTCCTACGATCTTCAAGAAAAGATTTTAATGGCATCCTTGCAGAAGGTTTCACCACCAGACTGTCTGTGGCTGCTATAGTAAATGTAGCTTTGCAAAAGAAACATCAAAAATAAAGAGATGTCTACAATTCACAGGAATGTGCTGACAAAGCTGGCCACTTCAGAAAACTCAAGTTTGAAAACTGGGCTGCTGGTTTCCATTCTAAATTAGTTCTTTTAGACTCATCCTAATAATCAGGTGCCACTGGTTTCAGATGTTTGCTTAAAGTTGCAACTCAATGTGGTTTTAAAAAAAAAAACTAGCTGTCCCCTGTGGCTCCACCCATGTAGTAGTGAAACAGGACAGACTTTAAAAATCAACAAAGAAACAGGTATCATTAATTAAGCAGAGGCCCTAAAACGTGGATTTGAACAGAAGCTGGTGCCTGAATGAGGAGGGCACTGCCTGGCTTCCCACTCCTGACGTCACGCTTCCCCCTCCTCTCAGCCAGCTGCCTCTGTCTCGGATTATTGAGAATAAATCGCTTCTGCAAGCAAACTATGATTCTTAGCACAATGAGAGAAGACGCAACATCAACCGGAATGCTCAAGCAAATTACAGAAAAACACCCGATCTAAATCCATTAAGTAGTTCTCTCATTCGCTAGCTAAGCAGATGTAAGATGCTCCCCAAGGCTGGCGTGTGACTGAGGAGGGCCTCGCCTTCCTCCCCTTGGCGCACTGTGTCTCTCTCAGATTTGCACATATAAATCGTTGCCGCAACCAAACTATGATACTTAGTGCAATAGGAGGAGTTGCAAAATCAACTGGAATGTTCAAGCAAATTATAGAACAAAAACTAGATATAAATCTCGTGAAAAGTGGACAGACAGACCGACAGAAATTGGATTTTACATATAGAGAGATAAGATGTGGATGATTGGAATCGAGGTTAGTAGGTCGTCTAGTGGTTAATATGTGCTAGATTAACGCACAGCATCACTGGGGAGTCAACAGCACTGCCGACACTGACCGTGTGACCCTCTGATAGCATTATCCTTACTAACTCTTGTAGGGATATGGATAGAAGATCACCAGTGTGCCCATCTGACTAAGGCTGCTGTGGACATTGAATCCTGAGGGTGAAAATTCAGTCCTCAGGGACTCAAGGTGTGGCCTTGAGTCAGTAGCATTTTCTGAAAGCTCTTCAATTATGGAGATATGAAGGAGTGACCAACAGTGTGGTCAACTAGCTAAAGTATCTCTGGACTTTGAACCTCCAGGGTGCATATATCCTTTCCCACCCTTATTTGGTATCTAAATCTAAGTTGACCACTTTACCTACCAGGGATAAGAAGAAGCGGTCATCAGAGAGGCCAAAAATCTAAGGTGACTATGGAGTCTGAACTATCAGAGAAGTCGTTTTGCCCCCTCAACTCATTGAGTGACTCTTAAGTCAACTGCTTTAACTGTTAGCTCTTCACCTGTGGAGATGTGGATAAGTGGTAATCAGTGTGGCCATCTGACTATGGTGGCTTTAGACTGTTAACTGACTTTCTATATGACCCTGAGTAAGATGGGCTAGCTCTTGACTTGTGGAGATATGGAGAAGTGGTCATCAGAGTGGCCAAACATCTAAGGTGACTGTGGAGATTGAACTACCGGAACAGCCGTTCTGCCCCTTGGATTCAATGAGTGACTTGTAAGTCAGCTGCTTTAACTGTTAGCTCTTCACCTGTGGAGATGTGGATAAGTGGTAGCCAGCGTATCCAACTCTGGACTTTGATGCAGCAGGTGGACCAGATCCTTTCCCAACCTTATTTGGTATTTAAGCATAAGTCAACCACTTTACCTTCCAGCTCTTCACTTGTGGAGATATGGAGAGGTGCTAATCAGTGTGGCCAGCTGACAAAGGTGGCTCTAGACTGTTGACTGACTTGCCACTTAACCCCGAGTTAGGTGGGCAAGCATTTCATGAGTAGAGATATGGAGATGCAGTCATCATTTTGGCCCAGCATCTGAACCCCCCAGTGTTTTCTTTTTGCATTCCCTTTGCCTCATTGTGTGACTCAAATCAGTTGCTTTAACTAGCTGTTCATCACATGTGACAGACGTGGAAGGGTCTGGAGAAGCCGTGGAGAATGTTATGCTGCCTGTAACATCGTTCAGCATGACTGGTTTGGTGGTGGGTCAGTAATGATGTATCTGGGGAGGAAAATCCATGAAGGGACAGAGGTACAGACCTCTACAAGCTTAGACCATGGCACATTGACTGCCATTGCCTTAGACTGTCTAGGTGCTCAGGTGCTCAGTGATGCCCAGGTCCAGATCTGGGAGGAGGTCCTCCAGGTCACCCTCTGTCATCTCATCAGGCATGGTGGGGGGCATACAAACTACTGAGTACGATTTGGAGTTGCTGCAATGAACTTTTGACCAAATGGACTTGCTTGCCTTCCTGCCCCATCATTTTGTTCCATTTGATTTTCAGGATGTCTTTGAGTTCAGCCCTCTCTCTGTCAGTTGGTCATTTTCATTTCCATCCTTTCATCCTTTCACCATATCAGTCCAGAGCAGTAGAGATACCCAGCAGGATTTTTATCCCATTGAGATCTGAGGTGTTTTCAAAGTGTTCCTTTCATTTTTTGGAGTAGTTTATTAAAACACGGATTGTAATGTTATTTAACAGAGGACACAAATCAGTTTAGCTAACGTCCCTCCATTTCCCTGAGATCTGTTCCCTCAGCATGCAACATGTTGGTCAGACTTGACAGGTTGTAGAGCAGTGTTTCCCAAACTCAGTCCTGGTGAACCCCTGTGGCAGAAGGTTTTTTGTTCCAATCAGCTTCTGTTTTTAATTGGACTCCTGGGCTAATTAAGTGAACTGTTATTTCCCAAGTTCTGTGTTTATGAGAACAATATAGAAATTAGTAAACTAAGTTTGGTAAAATATATATATATATATATATATATATATATATATATATATATATATATATATATATATATATATATATATATATATATATATATATATATATATAGTGGAACCTCGAGATACGAGTTTAATTCGTTCCAGCACTGAGCTTGTATAGCGAATTTCTCGTATCTAGATCAAACTTCCCCATTGAAAATAATGGAAATCCAGTTAATCCGTTCCGCACCCCCAAAAATATCAACATAAAAATTAATTTTCCTAACAAATAACACTAATAAATAATATATGCAAGTGGAACCTCGGTTTGCAAGTAACTTGGTTTACGAGTGTTTTGCAAGACGAGCTAAATTTTTTAATTAATTTTGACTTGATAAAACCAGCGATGTCTTGCAATACAAGTAGTATGGATAAATTTTGTCTGCTGATCGTCATGTGAGCACAACTGTGCTGATGGTTCTTCTCTCTCGTGCGAATCTCTCTCTCCTTATCTCTCTCTCGCTCGTGCACGCGTCTCTCTCTTTCTCCTTATCTCGCTCTCCTTGAGAGCAATCATCTCCTATTCTCCATCTGCATGTCCGCAATATTTTTGGATACGCTTATACAGCGAACTGCTACAGCGAAACAATGAAATCACAAGCGCATAAACACGTAGATCCTCACGCTACGGGAGAACAAGGAACATTGAGTGAGCTGACGGCCTGGCAGCGTCAGCTTGGGTAAATCCCCGAGTCGAGGCGGATTGGGAAACGCGTCATGCATAACCACAGCCTGGCTCGTGGCTTGTTACATGAGCCAATGCTCATATTTAGATCCGAATTTTTCGCTCATACTTTCCTCTTATCTTGAATTTCTCGTATACAGAGGTGATCGTATCTAGAGGTTCCACTGTACATTTATATATATATATATATATATATATAGTGGACTATGTCTGGCAGCTTATCCCGGCCAAGTCCCCCAAGCTGCCAGATGGAGCCCTCCCTGCAACATGGAGATGCCCCGAATTCCAGCAGGGCATCATGGACTATGGAGTTTTAATACACAGCTCTGCTGGATAATGTCAGGGCTGCCAGGGGCTGCTGCAGGGACGCATAGAGATGTTTGTTTTTCATATACCCTGGAAGTACTTATATGTCACGAGGACATAAGAAATAAAGCAAAGTGGAGTTTTGATCTGACCTGGAAGTGCTAGGAAGTCACATGGACTGAGGGTTCAGAAGCACTTCCGGGTCTCGGAATATATAAAGGACTGTGGGAGATCCCAGAGTTAGAGCTGAGCTGGGTGGCAGGGTGGCAACGTGTCTTGGATAGTGGAGGATTGTTTATTGATTAGAGGTTTGTGATTATTGTATGAGTATTGGGGAGAAGAGGGTGTTTTGTGCACATTATTATTTTCCAAATAAAAATTATTGGACTTTTATCTGGTGTGTGGCGTCTGATCTTAGGGTTCAAGGGGACGACAGCCCCTGTCACTATATATATATATATATATATATATATATATATACTGTATATTAAAATGTACCAAGCAGTTATATGGTAATAACATATTTTTTCTTTTAACAATATTTTCATCTTGATTTTCATTCTACTTTTCCAGGTGTTCTAATTGTTTAATTAATCCATTATTTATAAATTAGTGGGTCTGACGCTAAAGTAGCTGCAGCCTTTGATTATTCAGTGTGGTTTGCCAGCGTGTCTGCTCTGCTCATTATAAATTGTCATTAATAAGATACAACAAAGGGGAAAAACTGCACAGAGAAAAGGGCAAAATATAATAAAATCGACAAAAGAAAGTTAAGCATTTAAATCAAAAGCAAAAGCAGAAATATTTCTAAATGTCTAAATGTAAAAATCATCCTGCTGTGCTTTTCTGAATGTCGAATAAAACAAAAATAATACCAGCTAATGAAATGAGCTCAGTGCTATCGGGTGTTGTCACTGATTATGAGTCTGGTTGGAACAACAACCTGCAGTCACAGGGGGGCCACAGGGCCGAGGTTGGGAAACACAATTGTAGAACATTTTAGTTAAATGGATGTGGCAGTTGATCAAGGCTGGCAACAGATCTCCTGTTCCTTTATGGCATTACGAGGGTCATTGAGTGACGTACCTTGGATCTCAGATGTTAGTTTATTTGCTTGAGTTTTGATTTTTAGGCCTATTCTTCCTAATGCTGTTTCTTATCGTCTTTTTGGGTTGTGTTTTTTGGGATTCCCTTATATTGATAAAGCATTTAAAATACAAAGGAACATTGCTATTGTTTTTTTTAAACCAGATGGTTTCACCGCTCCCTTCCTCCATTTGATACAATGCCTTGAGAAAGTATTTGTTTCCTCCTTTGCTGTTTGTCCTTCTTTGTCACATTACAACCTGGATTTAAGATGGATTTTCATTTAGATTTAATGTAATGGACTTAACAATATAGGCCAAACTGTAAATATTTTCACAGGGTATTCTACACACATTCTTAGTCTGGCCCAAAGCCTGCTTGTTGAGTTTAGGAACAGGTTGGTTTTTGGTGATTTTGGTGATTTCTGGGGCTGGAGATTATGAGGAAAGCCAAAACAGGTGAGATTTTTGTATCAAGGAATGTAGTAGAATTGCAATGGAGGGAAGTGGGAAAGTGGGGAAGCCATCCCATCAGACAGTTGGGGGACTGCATTCTGTGCTAGCTTAGCCACGGACTGTCTGTTTGATACTCACAGTACAGTTCATCCCTATCATGTGACTTTTGCTTATTAAAAAAGCAGACAGTTCATAATTTTGAGCGTTGTTCTGGTTTGTTGAGATGCCCACTTGTGCTACACTTTCAATTAAACAAATCAGACAATGCTGTCATCAAAATATTTATTTTTAGTACATTGTGAAGTAAATAATATCCCCAAGCTGTTTAGCTATTCAATTTTTTTAACACGTCAACTGGTGACGTCACTAAATTGCAGATTTTCGGTTCAGTTGGCACTTTGGCGGTTTAAAGGGCCTTCAAAGTCCATTGCCGTGTTGCCAAAGAAAATAAATTGCAGCTCTCATTTGTTACCAGGGACCTCATGTATATTCGGTTCGTATGCACAAAAATGTTGCGTACGTCCATTTCCACGCTCACATTGCGATGTATAAAAACTAAACTTGCCGTAAAGTTTCCACTTTTGTCCGTACTCCATGTTTAATTGTGAGTTCTAAGCACGGTGTTATACATGAGGACCCAAGTCTTTACTGTCTAAATGCTGAGGATGTGAATTTCTTCTGTTTTAATAACCGCATCTCTGTGGACCCAATTCAATATGGACCTGGGCAGTGAGTGGCCAGCCATTGAAGCAGAACTTGCCACTTTATAATCTTTTTGATAGAAGAAATCTCCCACAAGTAATCGAAACTGCAAAAGTGAATTCCACCATGATCTTCTGGATCTCCCTTGATCTCCAGATTTTGGTGTTAATGGTCACCAGGTCACTTACCTCTGGATTTTCATGCTACTAATTTGTTGCGCGTTATCATCAAGTTATTAATCTCTGGATTTCGGGGCTGCATCGTGATGATTTAAGGTAGAAATTTCATTGTTCCCATTTCGTTTTGTCTTTGTCGCAAGTTCACTTGCCTCTGGATTTTACTCGTACCATTTTATTATCTGCGAATCATTCCCCATGTGGATTTAGAAATAAATGTTTATTGAGTTTTGATACTGTAATATCTCTCCGCATTTTTTACGGTGTGCCATAGTCTCTATGGTATTCACGGTTAGGATCTCCGTTTTACCGATTAGTTATGCTTTGTTTGTGAGAGTACATTCCAGAAAAAGGAACTCGAAGCAAGCAAACGTTTGAAAAACTAGAGAGATGGCACCTTTCTCTGAAGAACAGTCCATCGATGTAATCGAAAGAGTCCTCGATGAGCACTTAAAAGTGTTACTTTAATCAAGTCTGCAACACCTCTATATTGCGTCATGTCTTCTAACCAATCAACGATCCCGAAAACGTCACTTCATTCCAACGAGATTTGAGTTGCAGGATTATCCCATGTCTTCTGCTTCATTCGAGATTTGGTGAAAGTGGACACTAGAGAGTTGATAGGACGCGGTCAATTTCACAAAGGACCTCCTTTTGTCAATCGTGCAGACTTACAAATGATGAAAATGGTACAGCTGGTCATTCCAGGGGTTCCATACCTGCAGTTGTGGTACCTCTATGCTGTTTTTTCTTCTTTTGTTTTGGTGATAGTTCATATGGTGGGTGATCCCAATACCAAAATCCTTAGATATGTAATCTGATTGTTGTAACAGAATGGGTGCCATTATGTCCTTGATAAGCAAACATTTTAGTTTACCTCCTTACCAATCCAAAGAGCCTGACTGGGTCACTAGTTGGGTCACTAGCGGCCTTATCGCATACACAACATGCTTTTCCTCAAGTCTGTTTTCAGCCGGTAAGATCGATTGGACGACTCTATACACTGCATCTTTTCCCTAAAGGGTTAAATGTCCGTTCTTCTTCTGACTGTTCTGGAGCTCAGATCAACAAGGCCAGTGTTTAGGAGGACTTTTTCAGTTTTAGAAGCAAGACAATAAGAAAAACTGGCAGAACACACATTGACAGAAGGAGTGAATTTTCCCGTCCTGATGGCCAACTCTCCCCAAAAAATCACATAAGGCAGACGGATGTCTTGATTGTACGCCACACAAAGGGTCCTCATCAGACCAGAGACTCCTGCCCTCTGAGCGACCGCCTGAGCCTACTGTCTGAGGGTTCATCGCTGAAGATCCCTTCGATGACTGACATCAGGGAAGCTTTGACAGATTTCCGCAAGTCCTTGCCAGCGAAGACGTAGAGAGCAGGGTTGAGGCTGCTCTTGACGAACACGAGGTAGAGCGAGTAGTAGACCCCTTTGGTGGCCTCTGCATATATTTTGCTATTTGGGCAGCTACTGTAGAGGGACTTGAGAAAGCGACAGATGTGGTAAGGGACCCAGCAAATGAGAAAAACCACAATGGTGAGGGTGAGCACTTTGAACAGCTTGGCGTACTTGGGAGACGTGTCACGTTTCGCTTTGAGCAGGATTACCAAATTGCAGGAGATGAAGAGCAGCAAAGGAAGCAGGAATCCCAGCACCGTCTCGGTGATGTAGAGCCCTGGCTGCGGGAGCAGGCTTTCGAAGCACTGACTTCTGTTTCTCAGGGAGCAAACCTGACTGGATAGTAGGTATGGGATGCTAAGGCCCAAGGCGAGACTCCAGAGGAGGACACAAGTGACGGGGACGACCCATGGGGGCCGCCTTAGACGGTACCACACCGGGTGAAGAAGGCACAAGCAGCGCTCCATGCTAATGGCTGACAGAAGGAAGGCTCCGGCAAACAGACCCAGCACTCGCAGGAACATGATGAGCTTGCAGGTGAGCTCCCCAAACGTCCACTGATAGTAGGCTACCAAGTATCCGATTGCCAGCGGTATCCGCATCACCAGCACGAGGTCGGCGATGGCGAGGTTCAGGACGTACGCTGCAAAGCTGTTCCTTCCAGAGCGTCGGAAGCCCAGCACCCAAATGACCAGCCCATTGAAAGGTAGGCCGATGGCAAATATGATGACGGCCACTACGATCTGTGCCACCCGCAGTGCATCAGGGGGCAGGACATTCTGGCTGCTGTTGATGTTGACATTTGAGCAGGCCGGGTTAAATGTCACATTGCCCAAAAAGCTGCTGCAAGGCTGGCTGGTGAATCCTGCCGTTTTCAGGCCTGCCATAGGTGATCTGTGAGGAAGAACAAAGAGAAAGTGAATGAGCAGAAATCCAAAGACATTTGACTTTAGAGAGGCACAGTAAAGTCACAGAGAAGACGCCACAGTGGTGATTATCATTAGAGAAAATATCAGTCAGTGCTGTCATTGACATTGGCATTAGAGCTTGTGTTGATGTTTCAGTCTTTTCATAACCAATATGGTGGCAGGTGTTGCCTCCATTTTGGGGACATTTTGGACCTGTTTGAGGTTGTGCATATTTGAGAGGGAGTTTGAATGTCAGACCACAATTCTGATTTTTGAAACGGCTATCAAATACTTTATTAAGCCACGTCATCTCAGAAAGAATCGCCACAGTTTTGAACTTTTATCTTTAGGGTTGGCACAGGAAACCTTCAGGTGACGACTCCGTGGCTTAAATGGTTGTCCGACTTATCATTTCCTCATCCGAGCTTGAGGGTAACGGAACCTTTTTTTTTTTCCTAAATGGAATTAGAATTAGAATTTTTAGTCTTTGATTTTGGCTTTGATGCTTGTGTTCTTGATGTCCCGTTTTAGGAACTTGTCTCTGTTGAACCGTCTGTCTCGCAGCTCTCTCTAAAATCCGTGTCAAAGTCAGCGATGTGTGCACTGCTGCTGACAGTTTCTCTGCTGGATCCTTTTATGGTTTTTACAGTAAGCCAAAACAATTTGACAAGGTTCTTTGCCCTTAAGGAATAAATAATGAAATGAATAATTAAATTTACTTTAACCAGAGATTGTGCAACAATTGTACCTCACCCTAAGGTACGCTTTTTTCTTTTTGTTAAAGATTGCCATTATGTAACATTAAAATGGATACTAAAGGAATATATACATTGAGTATCTAGAAAAGAGCCATAGCACCCCGATAATGTTTGAGACTAAGATGCAGTTTTCCTTCATTTATCCCTCTGCTCCACAGTTTAAAATGACAAATCAGACAACTCAGGTGTGTAACAACCACCTACACAACCTCCTGTAATTTTTATTATTACAGAATGAAATCCAATAATGCAAACTGTCCTGACTTCTATGGCCTCTAAAATCATGGACGTGCGGACCTGTCATCATGAAAAGTCAACTAATAATGATAAAATAAAATAAACTAGCATATGCTGCATAATTATTCATTGATGACTGAACACTTCCTGAAAGACACAGTTGTCCAAATGGAGTGTGAATGAAAAGATGGAACTCTGGAGAGAGCGACATACAATTGTCTGTGACTGAAAACTGGTTTTGGCAGATACAGGCATATCTTTTTGAAAGTCTGGCCCTGTGCCTTATTAATTGTCATTGCAAAGGCTAGTCTAACAGAAAATTGTCTGCGTGTAAAAGTAAAAGGCAAATTTCAATCTGATGGAGTCAGGGAAATCCGGGGAATAAGGACAGTTTGTGAGGTAGGAGCTGCGATAGTTTTATACTCCAGTACATTGCGGTGAATGCTGGTAACAGTCAGTCTAGTGCCATTACAGAGACCTTTTGCTGGTATGAGGTTTCTAAGAAGCATGACGACTGAACCAATTTTAATTTTGAGTTTATGCGGACGCATGTCAGTGGGAGTAGGACTGTTAAGAAATTCTTCGGGGAATGAAAGTTGATCTGCGGGATCGTCTGTGACAATGGAGTCAACGCTGGTGAAAGTTAGAAATATGTTTCAGCACTTGTTCATTAAGGTGTAGCGAGTCTTTGTTGGTGACGCTTAATATAGCTCGCGTACTGAGTTGTTCCGGAGTGACAGTTGAGAAGTCGATGTCACCATATAGTTGTTGAACGGGATCAGAATTAAAAGGAAAACACTGTGAAGGTAATGTTACAGCTGTTCCGTTTTTCCCATCTCAAACATCGAGGAGCCATTTTGCGAAATGTTGTTCGTGAGGAAGAGCTCTCATATTTGTCGTCAGTGTAAGAACATGCATGTGACGCCACAAAGGTTGCTTGTTAATGCAACTGGCGACAGTAAGTGCTCGGGAGCCACACATAATGACAGGGAGTATTTGTCGGAAATCTCCACCCAATAGTATTGTTTTCCCTCCAAATAGCTGCGTGATACCCGTGAGGTCACGTAATAACCTGTCAACTGCCTGGAATGCATATGCATGTGTCATTGGCACCTCGTCCCATATTATCAATTTGGATTGCAGAAGATGTTGAGTGTGTGGCAAGGTAGGTTTGATGTTGCATGTGGAAGTAGTAGTCAGCTTCAACAGTACAGTGGAACCTCGGTTTGCGAGCATAATTCGTTCCAGAAACGTGCTCGCAATCCAAAGCACTCGTATATAAAAGCAAATTTCCCCAGAAGAAATAATGGAAACTCAAATGATTCGTTCCACAACCCAAACCTATTCATATAAAAATGATTAATACAAAATATAAAGCAAAAATACATTAAACAAATTAACCTTTAAAAAGAATCATGGCTGGTGTGAGTGAGTTTCTAAACTCATGTGGGATTCCACCCAACGGGACGACACGCGGAAGAGCGTCCCAAAGCAATCGCAGTCTCCTAGCGCTGTAGCAGTTCGCCATATAAGCGCATCCAAAAAGATCGCAGACATGCTATAAGCACCTGCCATCAATGGGTGATACAAGGAACATTATAAAGATCCCGCTACAATAACTAACAGCGCTGTTGCTGTTTCAAGCTGAAGGCGGCTGGTGTTGTTAAAGTACTGAGACTCAGCTTCGTGTTTTGGGGCGCAAGATTGGACTCGCACTTCACAGCACACACACAGTCACAATGCTGTAATAAACAGTATACGCTTGTACGGATGTTGACTATATGAGTGAGGCACACAGACTCAGACGGAGAATAGGAAACAATTGCCCTCAAGAGAAGAGAGAGAGAGAGACGCGCTGTGTGCGAGCAAGAGAGATAAGGAGAAAGAGAGAGAGAGAGGCGAGTGTGAGCGAGCGAGATAAGGAGTGAGAGAGATAAGAAGAGAGAGAGAAGAGAGAGACGCGCTGTGCGTGAGCAAGAGAGATAAGGAGAAAGAGAGAGAGAGAGGCGAGTGCGAGCGAGCGAGATAAGGAGAGAGAGAGAGACATGCTGTGTGAGCAAGAGAGATAAGGAGAGAGAGAGAGAGAGGCGAGCGTGCGAGCAAGAGAGATAAGGAGAGAGAGAGAGAGAGACGCGTGCGCGTGAGAGAGAAGAACCATCAGCTCAGCTCTGATCACATGACTCTAAGCAGACAAAGTGTATCCATACTGCTCGTATTACAAGACATCGCTCGTTTGTCAAGTCAAAATTTATTAAAAAATTTTGCTCGTCTTGCAAAACACTCGTAAACCAAGTTACTCGTAAACCAAGGTTCCACTGTATTTTAAAAACAGAATGTGCAGTACATTCACCCAGTAACAATGTTGCAGCTATTCCTGTAGATGCCACGGTTGTAGGAATGTGTCCCCTAGCTCTGATGGTATGACTCAGGGTTTTGTAGACAAAGGCTTTCCCTGTTCCTGCAGGACCATCTAAGAAGAAGCATGTTTGTCGCGGATGGGAATCGCTGTATGCAGCGTGTAAATGTGTTTGGTGAGGTGTTGGGTGCGGGCACATGAGCAGGCAGTGCGCATGCCTCGAAAGCGAGGGCGGGCATGGGAGGAGGGTTAGAGTTGGAGGACGGGGCTCCGTCGTGTGTACCCCATCATCGTGCTTCCCATGTTTGGGCGACTTGGTCAATTATATATATATAGATGTGTCCACTGGTCTGTGCTATAAATTTGTTTTCTGTATGATTCCAGTTATTTTTGATCATTTTTATAGTCAAAGTTGCTGAATTGGAATACAGGGGAGAAACGCTAGGTGCGGCAGCGATGAGCCTCGCCTCCCCTTTGTCTGCGCTCTCCCTCACACATGCCTGGTTGATGCCTGCAATTGGCGCGTGCCTGTCGCTGTCTCCCTGTAAGTCGCCAATATAATTTTTGAAGACACGTTTATTACACACCCTGACTTTCCACATTCTGGCTAATATCTTTAATGAATGTGTGTGACGTATTTAGTCTTGCTGATCAGACAGAAAACCGCAGTGAAAAGGCACAAGTTAAGGCAGACTCAAGAGCGTCGTAAAGTTCAAATCTGCAGTTACAAACAACAGTTGGTCTTTGTTTCATTAGTTGTGATGACTTTCAAGTCCCATCACTAAGCTGGACAGTTCAGGTTGCACGTGGACACACCTGGCTATAGAACAGCTTGTCAGTCAAATCTCCAAATACTTTTGAGGTCCTGACAATAGGGGGACCGTGTATAAAAATGGCTGTCTTTCCTAAATGGCTCACACAATATTTATGTTAAACTCTTTAAACTAAAGCTGAAAGTCTACACTTCAATCACATCTCGATTGCTTTGTTTCAAATTAATTGTGGTGGTGCACAGAGCCAATATTATGAAAATGGTGTCACTCTCCAAATACTTATGGACCTGACTGAAAATGACTGAGTGAAGCTTATTATGTTTTTGGGACTAGATCTGGTGAGACAATTATATAATGCAAATAGGATTTTGAGAAAATGTAATTCTCATTGGCGCCCCCTGCATATGTAGACCCCACTCGCATGCTACCCTGCTTTCCAGATGTGGGTGCTCATGCACACCCCACCCAAAGCTCCGTGCTACTTCTGAAACAATATGGCTCCCTTTTCATTTCTTTTTCCAAATCCACAAGCTATTTGTTAATCCTCGTATCCATGACTGAAAACTTCTTTTTCATAATTCTCTTTCTTCATCCCTCACTTCTTCCTTCTGTTCTATCTCAAAAGAGAAATAAAAAGATTTGAGAGAAGGGTCAAGTGAAAAAACATGGCCCAGCATTGTGGTAAAGTCTTAACCAAAAATCTACCTGATCTTTCAACAACACTTTACCGCTAACCATAAATCGTAGTTTAGGATTGGTAGGATTGGTGGTCTTGGTGTGGTACCCAGTGAACCCTGGAGCCGTTCGCTTGAGGCACGAATGTGATTCAACACAGGCTTGATCTAATTACAGGGAATGCTGTGCGTTATGGGATACATTTCTCAGTTCAAAAATAACTCTACACTTACATACAAGTTTTCATACAGCAGTTCGCCCGAGTACTAGTCAATCAGACGTAGGACAGACTGACATTATCCACATTTTGCTATGGCTAGAACACAAGTCCAGAACCAGAGACTCTTAATGACAGGTAAAAAGTCTCATCTCTGCAGAAAGCAGACTCCACACCTTATCTGATGAGATGATCGATACTGGACCATGTAACGCTCAGGGATGACTCTTGAAGGCACAAGCTGGACACTCCAGTTCAAAAAAAGAACCATCAATAAAGGGTGAGTAACACTGATGGACAGAACTTTGCACCAATGGTCAATCTAAAAGGATGGGCTTATGTGCACCCAAGAAGCCAACGGCAAAACCCATGTAAAACCCTAACTCATTGCTTCTCTCTATCAGCTCACTACTCAACCTGTCCAGTAATTTCTGCAGCCCAAAACAGAGAACCCAAATTCTTATACAAAGGTTAAGGCAATTCCTTCTACTCCAAAGAGTAACTGGGGTTGCACAGACAAAAGTGATCCGTCCATAACAGGAGTTGGACCAGGAGTGCCATCAGTCTAAACCTTGTTAAGATAGAAAATGCCCGAGCAGTGGAAGACCATATACAAGAGGCCACGCTTTTGTCTTGCTAAAAACAGCGATGGACTTATCAACAGTTGCTCAGAACATGTAATATCGCTTGCAACCAAGGAGACTGCATGTGTAAAAACTTTGAAAGGAGCTGCAGTACCACCCTCAACCAGAAGGTGTAATCTAGGAGAAGAAGGAGATGAGCTCTTGAAACAAAAGCAAGAAACTACACTGAAGATTCTTTCACGTGTATGGAGAAGGCTGACCAGGAAAGGAATGAAGCATTCTCAGAACTATTAATTAAACTTAATAGCTAATGTATTGTAGAACTGCTGTAACTGTTTCTGAAAGGTAATAACCTTGTGAATGATATGTTCTAGCTGCTTCATCCAAAATTCTCCATAGCAGCATCTCACACACACACGCACATAAAGAACTGTTGAGAGTGTTGAGAGTAATAAACCAGTATATCTGCAAGAAATGAACACCACCATGTAAACATGAGAAGCTTAATAACTAGTTAAAGAATGTAGCCATCTTAAAAATATGAACTGAAAGATCCTAATTCATAAGTTATGTGGCTTTTTCTATATGAAAGAAAAAGATCTATCTAAGCCAAGAGATATAATCCATAAGTTGTGTACCTTCTTCTATCTGAGAACAGAAAGCTCAACTAAGCTTTAGTAAATTAATGTTTTGTGTTGTTTGTTATTGTCATTAATCTAAATAGAGGTGTGTTGTGGGCTACAACATCTGTACATTTTGGTTTATATTTCCATTATATTTTGTTCAAGACAACAGATGAACTACATTTAAGACATAGTGTTCTGCCATTAGTCTAGTTGAAGCCAAGGTCAAATGAACATGGATGCTCCACTGAGGGATTGCACCATCATTGCACAGCATGCCATGGTGAGATTTCTGACACTGAGTCTCATACCAACATCCCCATCATGAACCCTAATTTTTGCCACCTTCACTCACATTCTCATTGTTTCAGTCATTACCCACAACTCATTGACCACAGGTGAAGACAGGGACAAACTGAGAGCTTTGTCTTTAGACTCAGCTCCCTCTTCATCACCATGGACTGCTACAGCATCCATAAAACAGCTTCTACTACTCCCATTAGCTTGTCGATCTCATGTTCCCTCTTTTGTCACTTGTGAACAGGATCACGAGATACTTGAAATCCTCCACTAAGGGAAGTTGTCCATCCCTCACATGGAGACAGGAATCCACACTTTTCCAATCTTTTCCTCATCCCAGCCACGTCACACTTTTTGCTCAATCGTTTAAGTGTGTCCCAAAGTTTATAGTCAGGTGAGGTAAAGAGGACAACATTATCAGCAGAAGCTAATGATTCTACCCCTTACCTCCCCAACCTGATACCCTCACATAGTTTGCTGTTCCTTGATATCCTGTCCATGAAATACACCAGAAGCAGTGACAAAAAAAAAAAGACTTGACAGCGTCTGAAAATCACAGTGAAAAAATTCAAACTATTCGGACAGAATTCTCATTAAGCTAATATGGGGAATTAAGAGCTCACAAGAGAGTCCCTCTTACCCCATACTCAGACTGCACCTCCAACCACACATGCCGAGGGATGCAGTCAAATGCATTTTTTCAAATCAATTAAACACATGTACAAAACACATACTCCCATGATCCCTTCACTAATTGTGCCAGAGGGAAGAGATGATCTGCTGTTCCACTGCCAGGACTCCTCTTGTATCATTGCCTCAACCATCTGATGGAGTCTTCCCTACAGCACCCTTGCCTTTATCTTACCTGGGAGTCTGAGGGGGGAGATCCCTTTGTAGTTGGAACAAAAACCCTCTTGTCACCTTCCTTAAATAGGGAGGCAACCATTCCAAGGGTACTTTACCCACGTTCCATGTGACACTGAATTGGGATGTTAACCACGTTATTCCCGACAATGTCCACTGCTTCTCCAGTCATCTCCAGTCAGATCGCACCTACCTCAGCACCCTTACCCCCATGAGGTCCTCAGACCAACATAGTGACTTTTCATTATACCATACAGTAGTACTTCTTTTAGTTTGACCCCAAGATTCTCTTACTTAAAGCTTTCTGAATGCCCAAATCAGTAATCTCATATGTGCTTCACTGGATCATCTGCATTGGTTTCTTCCTCCTATAATTCCACCAAATTAATTTAACACAACTTCCCCTGTCTGAACCCAGGCGGACTGCTCACTGGCACTCTTGTTCTTGTGGCGATCAGGTCTGAATTTTAATGTCGAACTGTTTTATTTGTATGATATATCATTTTGCATAACCGTCGTTATAATCGTGTTCCCGTATCTAGGAGAGTAGTCTTCAGAGTCATAGTCCTGACGGTATTAAAAGGTCAGTGTGGCTGCAACAAGCTTTTTCTGATCTGCAGATAAATCCTTTAAACACAAAAAGGAACTCTCGCTCTGCTAATCGACCTTCCTGTCTTGTCTTGGTTTTTTGATTTCTTTGATTTGTGGGTTTCAGTCACTTCATTTATATTTTACTTTGTTTTGCCTTTTGTACGTATCTCTCAAAAATGTAGTTATCTGTTTAATGATGAGCTGGAATACTTTATCTTGTCATGTGCTGCCCCATCTTTTTCTTTACTCATTATCAGTGCTTTTTTTTTGCAAACAAATTGGTGGTGTTACACATGCATCATGTTTGGATCAAGTGGGAGGTACTGTGAAGGTATGTATGTTCTAGTGCTCTATTTTTTGTTTATTTGGTGAAAAATAACGTTTAAAATTTGAAAATAATAATTTCTTTACATTAATATAGCACTTTACTTACCACTCAAAGAGCTTTGCAGACTCCACACAGGGAGCACCAGGGACGTGAACTTGTGATCTCCTTACTGCGGCACTGCCACTGTGCCACCTGCACACACCAAGTGTTCCATACTAAATATAATATTGTGCCTGCTTGACAGCTTAAAATTACAAATGCACAATTTCTGAAATCAAAGAATATCAAGTTTATAACAAGCTCTGTATTCTACAAAAAAGTTATGCAGTCCCTCAAGCAATCATTACTTAACCCTTTCAGCCCTGGATTTTATGTTTTTATGGGAAAAATTATTTTGTGAGATATTCTATTTTTGGGGTGTGTAGGAAGCTCAAAAATGAAAAAACAAACAAACAAACAAAAAAAAAAGATCACTAATATTATACAACCAGTAACGGCACGTGCAGTGAATCCACTTGACTTGAGCATTTCTAGTTTTCCTCCACATTCTCTGCAAGTTTACCATTCGTTTGCATAGAGGTTGATGTGCTTGCTGCTTCCAGAGCAGCTCTTTTGTTCTCCACCCTAGCGGCCCACTTCTCTTCGCTCGTCGGCATCTTTTCATGTTAAAACTGATAAAGTCAGTGTTTGCGTTGCAATTACTTAGTACATTTACCTTAATTTTTCACTTAACCTGGCACTTAAGTCTTCAATCTGCCTCAAGAATGACTTAAGATACGAAGAGGTAGAGGAAGTGATGGCGAAGGTGGGAGGGAATGAGAACGGTGCCTGTACACATGTGCCGCCCTGCTGGCCACTGCTGAAAGTTGATTCTACAATAAAATAAAATTAAAATAAAAAGAGGAATAACCTTGGAGGTCAATCATCATTAGGGCCCACGATTTACAATTTAACGCCACGGAATTTAGGGTTTTGCAGCGGTAAAACACCACACCACGGAATTAACCTAACTGCTGCAGAAAATACCAAATCTGAATGAAATCTCACCATTTGAGGCATATTGATATTATTATGATTAGTTTTGATTACTTCTTTAAGTTCTTTTTTTTAGCCTATTGCATCATCTCATTAATATCTTGTTCGTTGCTACTGAAATCGAACACAGTGGAGCTACAATCAAGTTAATGAAGCTATCGGTGTTGCTGCAAAGTACTGATAAACTTAACGAGCTGAGAGCTGAACTTGAATTTGTATCTGTTCACTGCCAGCCAATTATGAACACTCTGACTTTTTCTAAAGACTATATATACCCAGACATTTCTATCAGTAACTATTTTCTATTATTCTTTGTTCCAGTGGTATTATTATTATTCTTGTAACAAATACCATGCTGCTTTTAACTTTCTATGATATGGTTTAATATCTAGAGTGATTGAAGTAATAAGTTAGATTTCTTTGAGCACCTTTTGCAGCTGGAGATTTACCATTACCACTGTGCTGCAAGGTTTATTAAGGCTGCGAGTGAGAGCTCCACCCAATAGTAGAGAACAGGAGATAAAGCAGGTATTCTTGGCTGATAAATGGCTTATAGTCAAGAGTGCTGAGTCTTTGTATGTTTAAATGTATTCTTGTAGACCAAAAGTAATTTTTAGGTCTGAGATATCATTAAAACATTGTATGTTGTTTGTGCTGATAATAAGTAACTCTCTTGAAGTGCTGAGTAACTGACTGTGTTATTCCTAAAGCACATGTGTGGTTTAAAGTGCTAAAGTTTAATCAGCATGTCTGTGTTATTCATGGGGAACCGTTGTGGTTGAGGTCGATCATCATTAGGGCCCACGATTTACCGTGGCTCGCGGAATTTAATGCCACGCCGCGGAATTTAGGGTTTTACAGCGGTAAAACGCCATGCTGCAGAAATAACCTGCTGTGGAAAATACCAAATCTGAATGAAATCTCACCATTTGAGGCATATTGATATTAGTATGATTAGTTTTGATTACTTCTTTAAGTTCTTTCTTTAGCCTATTGCATCATCTCATTAATATCTTGTTCATTGCTACTGAAATTGAACACAGTGGAGCTACAGTCCAGTTAAAGAAGCTGTCGGTGTTGCTGCAAAGTACTTAACAAGCTGAGAGCTGAACTTGAATTTGTATCTGTTCACTGCCAGCCAATTATGAACACTCTGACTTCTTTTGAGGCACAGTCATTCATGGCTGTCGATGTCTACAACAAAGTTTCTGACTTACTGTCTTGCATGAAATCATCCGGATTTCCAATTGCAACCAGCAGCTGTGAAGATGCAAAACACAACGCTGCTGCTAAACTTGAAGAATATTTTGTGGGAACCAAACAGCCAGCAATAGACCTATTCAGATCTGTGAGAATATTTGATCCACGACGGCTACCACTCTTATCGAAGAATTTTGCTGATCATACACAATCAGTGCCAACAATGATGGCTGCAGCAGATGAATGGCAAGCTTATCTGGACATAGCATCTCGTGAAGTAATTCCAACTGATATCACTTCCTTTTTGCGTGCCTTAGAGGACAGACTGCCTCGATTAGCGACTCTTGCTAAAGTTTACATTGCGTTGCCGATCTCTTCTGTTGATGTGGAACGTTCGTTCTCAAAATAGGGATCGGTGTTGTCACCACTGTGATATTCTCTGTCACAAGAAAACCTATGAGTTTACAGTGTCGATTTCTTCGATAATAAATAAACAATAACTTTAGAAACATTATTCGAAAGTTTGTTGAGAATAATATTATGCCTACATATGTTTCAGCATCGTTTGCCTAAAGCAAATTTGTGGATTAAAATGTGCAGATGTGAACGCTTTGATATACCTATTTGATTAGTATTACGAATTATGATTGATTATTATTAAGGATTAAGAATAAGAAAAATTGGGTTTTGTTTTGCTTGGGTTACGAATTAGTCTTCTGGAGTTCTGGAACTGCATTTGCCGTGCCGCGGTACGATGCGGAATTTAAAAAAACATGCAGCGGAATTTACCATTTCTTGCCGCGGTAAATTGTGGGCCCTGATCATCATCCCAAAAGTGAATAGTAGACACAGATAGTATACGGGTACCAAATTTCAGGTCAATAGTTCAAACGGTTTGCGAGCGACAGGTGATTTAAAATCCTGGACAGACAAACAAACAGCCACGGTAGCGTATTATATATAAAGGTAGCTGCCAAATACTTCAATACTACTTGTTTCACCTCTGTGTTTCTCAGACTTTATTCCAGTCTTTCCAGTATGTGGTAACAGTAGCACGCCCAGTTCCAATGGCGCTGTGCTTTACAAAAATGGCTGCATATATATGTACTAGTAATAGGATGCCTGGGCCGAGTTTTAATGAATATTCCAAACTTTTTCCATGTTTTCATCGAAAGCAGTCTTCCTAATTCATTCTTTGCTTTGAGTGTCAATGGCTGATTGTCATCGTCGTAACAGCCATGAATTAAAATACAGTATGTGTGTGAATGGAGGGCCAACCAATCATATGAAGAGATCTGTGGAGGCAGTGCTTGTCAGTAACAAGGCTCTCATTGGTCCACACTTTGACAGTTGACAGTACCGCAACATAAACTACAACGGTGGCACGGTGACACCATCATGGAATCATTAAGCAGGGATAGCATTTAAATAATAATAACCAATGCCTGATGATTGCTGGGAGAAGCTCCAGCTACCCCTACCCTGAATAAACTGGTTAAGAAGATGGATGGATTGGTCATTCTATCCTTCTAATTGGACTTTATTTGTCCTGCTGTCTCATAGTTCTAGTGATGTGAGTTTGGATGCTGACCTGCATTCCTTCTGTGTGTTTTCCCGTTCTTGCCATATTACATGGACATCAGATTCCTACCACATCCCAAAATCTGCCGTTTTAGGTTAGTCTGGTATGAGTTATCCAATAGTGTGCCCTGTGGAAGTCTGGTATTACATTCAGGGCTGGTACCTGCCATATGTTTCCTCCTGCATCTCAGAGATGTATGTGGGCTCCATTTGTAAATGTATGTCATCTCCATGTGAGTGTGTGACCTGATGATCCAGTGTCCCAACCAGAACTGGTTTGTGCTTTGAAACCACTGATTCCACAGTAGACTCCAGACTCCTGTGACCCTTTAATAGAAAAATGGTAGATCTATGAATGGGTTTGACCACTGCGCTGATGTCCAAGTGTTTCGTTATCATGTCAACTGTGAAAGCTTCTCTATAAGCTTCTAATACTTGGGATTAATAAAGTATCTATCTATCTATCTATCTATCTATCTATCTATCTATCTATCTATCTATCTATCTATCTATCTATCTATCTATCTATCTATCTATCTATCTATCTATCTATCTATCTATCTATCTATCTATCTATCTAATAAGCATTTGAAGACCCCTATGTTTGGTAAATTTGTTTAACTAGCTGTTTTTGTATCCTAGGAATTGTTACTCCTTTTTATTTTCTTCTGAGTTCTTCACTTATAATGGTCAATTTTGTAACCCTGTCACCTAATACTTATTCCTGAATATTGTTCTAGACTAATGTTGGCTCAAATTTGTTCACGTCTTTTGTAAGTCACTTTGGATAAAAGCATCTGTTAGGCAAATTAATGGAAATGGACTAACTAGGCCATTAAGCAATATGGAGGAATGTAGTATGTACGGGAAAGAGTGACAGTGATAGGTAAAAATATACAAATATGGACAGCACACAATTAATTGTAGAATTATTTAATATGTACAAGTCGATGCCACTACCAGTTGTCGTGGTCGAGGTGCCAGTACACCATACTGGCCTTGACCATCACTAAAAACACCCTGCCCATGATACATGTTAAGCTTGGTGGCCAGTAGTTATTTTCATCACCATTTTTATACAACAGGATTTTCGAGACTCCAAGCTTTAGGATTTTCCTCTATGTGATGTGATTTTTATTTTTATTTTAATTATTAGTAACACTAGGTGGCTTTGCCCCCTGCTTGCTTTGCTCACCAACCCCCAGGACAGCGTTACACCTTAGCCACTTCTGCCAGTCACGGATGTACAATTTAAACAGATTGTTATTTTAATGGGAATTGTTACATATGCATAACAGAACTAACTATTTTACATTACAGCGAGTAATTCACTGTATTAAAAAATAGTAAATCATAATAATTTGAAAGTAAATTATATTTCATGTTGCGCTAGAGATATTCATCGCGTTATGTGATTTCGTTCTGTTTGGATTTGAAATTAACAAGCAAATATTTTTTAAACTTACACTTTTACTGTAATACTCCAGTAAAAACAATTTTTTGAATCAACTTTTCTTCAAAATTGCATTAAATTTTGATTCTGTGTTTGGACTTTCATCGTGACAAGGCAACGAATAACTGCCCGTGAGTGAATTTCGTTTCTTTCTCTCTAATAGATAAACCGACTTTTTCAAAAGTTTGTCTCTGTGATTTGTTAATTTTCTTTGCAAAAGCTATTCTAACAGGAAACTGTAAACGTTTTAGTACAAATGGCATATCAAGATCTCCTTTGTTGTCTAATGTTGTCCCCTGATGACGTACTACATTATCTTTCTTGGATACATCCTTCTTTCTACAGTAATAGTGGAAGACCGGATGGTGTTAACAGTGGTAGATATTCTACAGGATATTGTAAGCTGATGTTTTCATCTTCCGCACGATCACCACCAACTGTTTCAGCAGAGTCTATTGATACTCATTTTACCAATTTGCTGTGTGTCCGATCAACATTTTTGGCATTAATTCATTTGACTTCCTCATTTCTTTTCGAATGTTTGTCCCTGTGATTTGTTAATTGTCACAGCAAAAGCTCTTCCAACAGGAAACTATAAACGTTTTAATACGAATGGCATATCAAGATCTCCTTTGGTGTCTAATGTTATCCCCTGAAGATGTACTACAGTACCTTTCTTTTCGCCTGTTAAAATTTTACATGTCAGAATTGTTCGACCAGTTTTGAATACAACTAATCTTGTCCTACTGCATAGCCCATCACTCAGAGATAAATTATGGAATAACATTACGATACATCCTTCTTTCAACAGTAATTCAGCCAATGGAAGACCAGATGCTGTTAACACTTGTAGATATTCCATGGGATATTGTAAATTGGTGTTTTCATCTTCCGCACGATCACCACCAACTGTTTCAGCATAGTCTATTGATACGCATTTAACCAATTTGTTGTGTGACTGATCGACATTTTTGGCATTAATTCGTTTGACTTCCTCATTTCTTTTCGAATGTTTGTCCCTGTGATTTGTTAATTTTCTTTGCAAAACCTATTCTAACAGGAAACTGTAAACGTTTTAATACGAATGGCATATCAAGATCTCCTTTGTTGTCTAATGGTATCCCCTGATGACGTACTACATTATCTTTCTTGGATACATCCTTCTTTCTACAGTAATTCGGCCGGTGGAAGACTGGATGGTGTTAACGGTTGTAGATATTCTACAGGATATTGTAAGCTGATGTTTTCATCTTCCGCACGATCACCACCAACTGTTTCAGCAGAGTCTATTGATACGCATTTAACCAATTTGTTGTGTGACCTATCGACATTTTTGGCATTAACTCGTTTGACTTCCTCATTTCTTTTCGAATGTTTGTCCCTGTGATTTGTTAATTGTCACAGCAAAAGCTCTTCTAACAGGAAACTATAAACGTTTTAATACGAATGGCATATCAAGATCTCCTTTGGTGTCTAATGTTATCCCCTGAAGATGTACTACAGTACCTTTCTTTTCGCCTGTTAAAATTTTACATGTCAGAATTGTTCGACCAGTTTTGAATACAACTAATCTTGTCCTACTGCATAGCCCATCACTCAGAGATAAATTATGGAATAACATTACGATACATCCTTCTTTCAACAGTAATTCGGCCAATGGAAGACCAGACACTGTTAACACTTGTAGATATTCCATGGTATATTGTAAGTTGGTGTTTTCATCTTCTGCACCATCACCACCAACTGTTTCAGCATAGTCTGTTGATACGCATTTAACCAATTTGCCGTGTAGCCGATCAACAATTTTTACGTTAATTCATTTGACGATATTATTTCACGGTGCTGCTGCACTAATTTCTCCGGTTGATTACCCTTCGAGATAAAATTCTTCAATAAGATTTGGACATAATAAGTCTTCCTTATTTGGGATCTTAAGGTGAGTAAAACATTAAAATTTATAAGACCTGAGAGAACAGGAACTGTGTCTGTCAAAAGCATTCACACGAACGAGAGGTTAGAGTACCGTGTGTGTGGTTAAATATGGTTGAGAGGAGGGCGGGACTTGAAAAAATCTCATTTAAATAATCTTGTCTTGTCTTGTTTCAGGGTTTTCTTTTATAATAGAGAGATTTATTTTAAAACATAAAACTATTCCCTTTTAGTTGCCTTCAGAACCTTCTACTTAAGATGCGATAACCCTTGGCCCTACTGTATTAAAATTGAATGCATGCAGAACTAATGCTGAAGCAGGTATCTATAGACGTCGGGTCTCATGCACTTGCTGCGTCTTGAACCTTGGAGGTCACCTAAAGCCACTCCGCATGACCCTAACACAAAGTTATGACTTAAAGGGCTTAATAAGAGAAAAGAGGACTGGAAGTGGGAAGTGAAACTCAAGTGTGCGAGTATCGATAAGGAAAGGGCAATGGCAGGCAAAGTAAGAGGAATCTCGAAATGCAGAGGAAGTCGTTTCACCATCCCGCCATCCCGTATGTTCGACTTGACCTTGTGAATTTTGCAAAGTATGACTTAGACTTGTGGAGTGGATGAGTCACTTCTCGTTTTTTATTAAAAAGAGGCTGTTTAGTCTGAGGTAAAACCAACATATGAGCCACAGACCTAGTAGTGACATAGCTACATAGCTGTTATGAGGAGAAAAAATTTTAAAAAGTCCAGAAATAGGTGAGTGTGATAAGCAAAACCACAAAGCACAAAGAGATGCATGAATCTAATTGAGGGGACTTTTAGTCAGTCAATCAGTTTTATTTTACACGGCACAATAGAAACACCTGTTAACAAATAACTTCACATTTATTTGCATAGCAGATACTTTTATACAAAGTGACTTACAAAAGAGTAAAAGTAGTCTTGTTCATGCAAGGTGATAAAACTGATCATGACAAGTGAGGAGCTCAGAACAGAATGCAAGTGAGTTACACTTTCAAAAGCTAACAGCTGATATCCCTTTATCTGAAATTCATCAAACAAGAGAGCCTGCAAAAGCTTCTAAAACACATTAAGGGACTCGGAGGTACGAATGGAGGTGGGCAGCTCATTCCATCAACCAGGACCTGCTTATGAAAAGATTCTGGATTGAGTTTTGATGCCACGCGTAGCGGTGGCTTTACATGGATAACAAGCTGAGATCTACATTTGGGTCAGGTCAGGTCAGGTTGGGGAGCATGCACTGGTACAGCACGTTGCCACACCCACCACGCAATGAAAAAGCTCAGGGTCCAGGTTTGTAACCCCCCCTACGTTGGGGTCTTCTTGGCCTGGTCCAGCCACTCGTGTCTTCAATAACGAGGATCCTGCGAGCCGGATAACCCTCAGGAAATCGCACCACATGGCCGTAGTGCCGTAACTGACGCTCTCTCGAAATGCCTGTCATGTGCCTCATATAAGAATCCGTGAGCAACACAAAGCCAAACCAGCAGAGCCCAAGGATTCTCAGAAGAGACAAAGTACTGAAGGAGTCCAGCGTTCATCTCAGGCTACTGGATAGCATCCATGTCTCACAAACAGGAAGCACCAGGACTCTAAAGACTTGGACCTTCGTCCTTTTGCATTGATATCAGGAGCACCACACACCCCTTTCCAGCAACCTCATGACCCCCCAGGCTCTCACAATTGGTCTACTGACTTCATAGGAAGAGCCACCAGAGACATGAATGTCACTGCCAAGGTAAGTAAACCTTTCGACGAGGTCGACACTCTCTCTGCAGACAGACACACTGCTGATGGCCGTGCCCAAGGGGTCATTAAAGGCCAGGATCTTGGTTTTTATCGCTTAGACTCCTCACTCAGTCTCTCGAGAGCCCCAATCTGAGCCTCCATTGACTCAGTGAAGATTACAGCATCGCCAGCAAAGTCAAGATCAATGAATCTTTCTTTGCCAACAGATTCCCTATAATAATAATAATAATAATAATAATAATAATAATAATAATAATAATAATAATAATCTTCTTATATAATACGCTACCGTGGTTGTCGGTTTGTCTGTCCAGGATTTTATATCGCAGCGGTGGGCTGGCTCCCTGCCCGGGGTTTGTTTCCTGCCTTGCGCCCTGTGTTGGCTGGGATTGGCTCCAGCAGACCCAAGTGACCCTGTAGTTAGGATATAGTGGGTTGGATTATGGATGGTTGGTTGAATGGATTTTAAATCGCCTGTAACTCGCAAACCGTTTGACCTATTGACCTGAAATTTAGTACACATGTACTACATGATGTCTACTATCCGCTTTCTGGGTGACGATTGCCCTCCAAAGTTATTCCTGTTTTCAATTTTATTGCAGAATCAACTCTCTGCAGCAGCCAGCAGGGTGGCACGTGTGTACGGGCACCATTCTCATTCCCTCGCCCCTTCACCGTCCCTACCTCTACCTCTTCATATCTTAAATCATTCTTGAGGCAGATTGAAGACTTAAGTGCCAGCTTCATTGAAAAATTAAGGAAAACGTACTAAGTAATTAAAACACAAACACGGAATTAATCAGTTTTAACGTGAAAAGATGTTGATGAAAGAAGAGAAGAAGCGGGCCGCTTGGGTGGAGAAGAAAAGTGCAGCTCAGGAAGCCATCAACCTCTGAGCAAACGAATGTTGAACGTACAGAGAAAGAGTCTGAAAACTAGGAATGATCAAGTCAGGTGGATTCACTGATAATAGCAATAGTAATTATAATAGCAGGACTGCTGATTTCTTTTGCACTAACAGTGGATAAGTGATGTGATAATCAGGCACTCTTACAATAATAGACATGGCAGCACGATGGTGTCTTCCTGATCACAGATTTATTGCTGTGTTTTCACTCGTATCAAAACAAGCCGACCCGCACTTCACTGCAAATGGCAGGCAGTCGCCCCAGCTGTTCATGTGGATATTTCTGAGTTTATAAACACCCAACTGATGAGAAAGCACACAACAGGACAGTTTATAGCAACATGACAGAATAGCTGGCAAATGTGAGCAGTGACCACACCATCAGATCACCCACTGTTTCTATTTTATTTAAGGTCCCTTGATATCTTGGATTTGGAGCCCCATGTTGGGAGAGAAGGGCTTGAAGATCCGGGATTGAACACCACATTCTGGTCGAACTGACTAACATGGCACTGACTGCTGTGTCTTCTCTACGTCTGCTCCTTGATGTTGGTGAAGAGGTGGTGCTCAGGCGGACTTGGTGGCCCCACACTGAGAACCTGAGCTGACCAAGTGTGTCGTATGCAATGCCTCCAGAAAGTCTTCAGACCCTTTCTTTTTTTCACATTTTGTGCTAAAATTATTTAAATTATTTTTTTCCCTTATCAAGCAACACTTAATATCCCAGTGTCACTCCCGATATCTCTGCAAAAAAACAAAGGTTCATGTCTTTAGTTTCCTGGTGCTTCCTGTCTTGCTATATGGTTGCTAGACATGGACGCGATCCAATGACCTGAGACGAACAATGGACTCCTTCATGTGTGTCTCCAGGTACCACTGGTTTGACTTTGGGTTGCTCATGGAGTCCCGAGCGTCAGTTATGGCACTACGGCCATGTGGTGCAATTCCCCAAAGGTTATCCAGCTTACAGGATCCGCATTGCTGAGGACCCAAGTGGCTCGACCAGGCCAAGGTAACGTCTGGCTGCGGTGGATAGTGGTTGGGACTTAACCGTGTGTCTGACTTGGGGTGTTGCCAACCAGAATCCCGAGGTGTTTCGTCGTGTGGTGGGTGCGGCAATACACTGTACCAGTGCAGGCTCCCCAATCTTACCTGACCTAACCAATTATTATTATTATTATTATTATTATTGTTATTATTATTATTATTATTATTATTATTATTATTATTATTCCCACTATACCTCAGTTGTGACTTTCCGTATTACTATTATCCAATGCATAAACATATGAGTGTAAATCAAGCAGACACAATCACATATCCTGAAGTTTTTTCTCTTCTCTCCAGCCATCAATTTTAACCTCTAACATCACATTTAGCTTCAGTTCATCAATGAGAGCCGGTAAGTGTGTGCATGCTAGCCAGTTTATGAAAAAATAACCTCGCCTTCTGTGGTGGGCTGGCACCCTGCCCGGGGTTTGTTTCCTGCCTTGTGCCCTGTGTTGGCTCCAGCAGACCCCCGTGACCCTGTAGGTAGGATATAGTGGGTTGGATAATGGATGGATGGGTGGATAACCTCACCTTACCAGAAGTGTAGTCGGGCATGAAGTCCAATCCACGTTTAGTAGGCCACTAGTCAGCTTTGCACTTGTAGACAGGTGGCTCTCAATTTGTGGTAGTCCCATAGATATGAATTAACATAGTAAAACTCCACTTAATTTCAATTAAACATCATCTCATTTTTTTACCTACAAAAGAAGCGATCTACACTCTTAAAATTTCCTCTTCTTTAATGGTACTTGACTGGGTTTCTTGAAGAGCCATTGCCACAAAGTGATACTGTCTGTCTGGACTTTGAAAAGATTTACAAGATCTGAACATGTTCCAGATGTGATCTCTCAGGGAATGTCACTGCAGGGAGAGGGTGGCAATGGAGTGTAAGGGAAACTATGTGTTAAACTGGGACATCCTGACTGCATTTCTGATCAGCACATTTTAGATTAGAAACTGTGGTCATATATAACACTTTGAATTTGTGTTTTGTTCTCTCATAACATAGAATGTAAAAGCAGTTGGTCCAGATGACATACCTGTGGAAGCATGGAGATGCTTAGGAGAGACGGCAGTGGAGTTTTTAACCAGATTGTTTAATGGAATCTTGGAAAGTGAGAGGATGCCCGAGGAGTGGAGAAGAAGTGTACTGGTGCTGATATTTAAGAATAAGGGGGATGTGCAGGATTGCAGTAACTACAGGGGGATAAAATTGATGAGCCACAGCATGAAGTTAGAAAGAAAGAGCAGTGGAAGGTTAAGAAGTGAGGTGATGATTAGTTAGCAGCAGGATGGTTTCATGCCAAGAAAGAGCACCATAGATGTGATGTTTGCTCTGAGGACGTTGATTGAGAAGTTTAGAGAAGGCCAGAAGGAGTTGCATTGCGTCTTTGTGGACCTGGAGAAAGCATATGACAGGGTGACAAGAGAGGAGCTGTGGTATTGTATGAGGAAGTCAGGAGTGGCAGAGAAGTACGTAAGAGATGTACAGGAGATGTATGAGGGAAGTGTGACCATGGTGAGTTCTGCAGTAGGAGTGACGGATGCATTCAAGGTGGAGGTGGCATTACACCAGGGATTGGCTCTGAGCCCTTTCTTATTTGCAATGGTGATGGACAGGTTGACAGACGAGATTAGACAGGAGTCCCCGTGGACCATGATGTTTGCTAATGACATTGTGATCTGTAGCGAGAGTAGGGAGCAGGTTGAGGAGACCCTGGAGAGATGGAGATATGCTCTAGAGAGGAGAGGAATGAAGGTCAGTAGGAACAACACAGAATACATGTGCGTGAAAGAGAGGGAGGTTAGTGGAATGGTGAGGATGAGGGAGTAGAGTTGGTGAAGGTGGATGAGTTTAAATACTTGGGATCAACAGTACAGAGTAACAGGGTGTGTGGAAGAGAAGTGAAAAAGAGAGTGCAGGCAGTGTGGAGTGGGTGGAGAAGAGTGTCAGGAGTGATTTGTGACCAACGAGTATCATGAAGAGTGAAAGGGAAGATCTACAGGACGGTAGTGAGACCAGCTATGTTACATGGGCTGGATACGGTGGCACTGACCAGAAAGCAGGAGACAGAGCTGGAGATGGCAGAGTTAAAGATGTTAAGATTTACACTGGGTGTGATGAGGATGGACAGGATTAGAAATGAAGACATTAGAGGGTCAGCTCAGGTTGGACGGTTGGGAGACAAAGTCAGAGAGGCGAGATTGTGTTGGTTTGGACATGTGCAGAGGAGAGATGCGGAGTATATTGGGAGAAGGATGCTAAGGATAGAGCTGCCAGGGAAGAGGAGAAGAGGAAGGCCTAAGAGAAGGTTTATGGATGTGGGGAGAGAGGACATGAAGGTGATGGGTGTAACAGAACAAGATGCAGGGGACAGGAAGATATGGAACAAGATGATCCAATGTGGCAATCCCTAATGGGAGCAGCCGACAGAAGAAGAAGATAACTGTTAACATATTTTTTTATACTTCAAACTTGTAACTACTTTAGGACTACACATTCTGTAATACTTAATTCTAAGGTGTGTTTCTGAAGTATACCATTTATCTAAAGCTGATTGGTGAAAATGAAAATATATTTATATTTATCATCTAAATCAACCTAGCTGAGAAAAAGCAAATGCTGTGTAGGATTTCTTCAGTCTGAGGGGCTACACAAGGTCGGAGTTTATATTTAATATTTTCCATAGTACTCCATGATCTGTTAGTAGAAACATTTCATGTCTTGCAGGATACGACTGAGAAAAAAAAGCTGATCTGATTGTAAGCAGCGAGAGTTCTCCAAAAAGAAGGAACCCATTGGGATTTCAGAAATCTGTTTTCATGTATTCATGGCTATTTATGAAACCTCCTATGGGTTTTAATAAATTAAGATTCTTTCTGGAACCTTCCTGCACAGTATTCTGGGAACCAAAAAATGGTATTTTTCAGAAGAACCTTGATTTTTAAGAGTGTAGTTTTTAAAGATGAGGAATAGCACTACAATAGTACTACAGACCTTGTCCCCATTCATAATCATTTGGTATTTTCTTGCACACGTGTCTTTGAATCTTAACTAGGAAAAGATCATCTGAGCACATCACCCCAGTCCTGATGTCACTGCATTGGTTACCTGTGTCATTTAGAATTGACTTTAAAATCCTGCTTATGGTTTACAAAGCCTTCAATAATCTGCTCCATCTTATATTTCGGTTTTTGTCTTACACCTTACAGTCCAAATCGTAACCTTAGATCTTCAAATGAAGGTTTGCTTAGAATTCCAAGAGCTAAACTTAAAAGAAGTGGAGAGGTGGGCCTTTTTTCTGTTATGCACCTAAAATGTGGAATAGCTGACCAATAGAAATCCATCCATCATCCAGCCCGCTATATCCTAACTACAGGATCACGGGGGTCTGCTGGAACCAATCCCAGCCAACACAGTGCACAAGGCAGGAAACAAACCCCGGGCAGGGCGGCAGCCTACCGCAGGACCGATAGAAATTCACCAGACAAATACGGTGGAGCATTTTTAAAAACTCATTACTTTAACATGGCTTTCTCATTTTAGAGTAACCCTGATATTCTGTACAGTGCATCCAGAAAGTATTCACAGCGCATCACTTTTTCCACATTTTGTTATGTTACAGCCTTATTCCAAAATGGATTAAATTGATTTTTTCCTCAGAATTCTACACACAACACCCCATAATGACAATGTGAAAAAGTTTGAGGTTTTGCAAATTTATTAAAAATAAAAACACTGAGAAATCCATGTACATAAGTATTCACAGTCTTTGCTCAATACTTTGTCGATGCACCTTTGGCAGCAATTCCAGCCTCAAGTCTTTTTGAATATGATGCCACAAGCTTGGCACACCTATCCTTGGCCAGTCTCACCCATTCCTCTTTGCAGCACCTCTCAGGCTCCATCAGGTTGGATGGGAAGCGTCGGTGCACAGCCATTTTAAGATCTCTCCAGAGATACAATACAATACAATACAGTTTATTTGTTGTATAGCCCAAAATCACACAGGAAGTGCCGCAATGGGCTTTAACAGGCCCTGCCTCTTGACAGCCCCCCAGCCTTGACTCTAAGACAAGGAAACACTCCCAAAAAAAACCTTGTATGGAAAAATGGAAGAAACCTTGGGAAAGGCAGTTCAAAGAGAGACCCCTTTCCAGGTAGATTTGGCGTGCAGTGGGTATCAAAAGAAGGGGGTCAATACAATACACAGAACAGAACAAATCCTCAATACAACATAAAAATAAAAGTTTTAGAAGTTTGGAGCAGAATTTAACAGTAGATGTTATCACATAATTAGATTTGGATATTTTTAGAGTCCTGGAGACCTCATCCATCAAGCTGCCTCCCCGATTTGGCCATTTCACGGCTGAAACGGCGCTGGGCCAGCCAATCCGATGAAAGGACCTCTCAAGAGGTCAAGCTTGGCACACCTATCCTTGGCCAGTTTCGCCCATTCCTCTTTGCAGCACCTCTCAAGCTCCATCAGGGTGGATGGGAAGCGTCGGTGCACAGCCATTTTAAGTTAATGTTCAATCGGATTCAAGTCTGGGCTATGGCTGGGACACTCAAGGACATTCACAGAGTTGTCCTGAAGCCACTCTTTTGATATCTTGGCTGTGTGCTTAGGGTCGTTGTCCTGTTGAAAGATGAACCGTCGCCCCAGTCTGAGGTCAAGAGCGCTCTGGAGCAGGTTTTCATCCAGGATGTCTCTGTACATTGCTGCAGTCATCTTTCCCTTTATCCAGACTAGTCTCCCAGTTCCTGCCCCCCACAGTATGATGCTGCCACCACCATGCTTCACTGTAGTGATGGTATTGGCCTGGTGATGAGCGGTGCCTGGTTTCCTCCAAACGTGACGCCTGGCATTCACACCAAAGAGTTCAATCTTTGTCTCATCAGACCAGAGAATTTTGTTTCTCATGGTCTGAGAGTCCTTCAGGTGCCTTTTGGCAAACTCCAAGCGGGCTGCCATGTGTCTTTACTAAGGAGTGGCTTCCGTCTGGCCACTCTACCATACAGGCTTGATTGGTGGATTGCTGCAGAGATGGTTTTCCTTCTGGAAGGTTCTCCTCTCTCCACAGAGGACCTCTGGAGCTTTGACAGAGTGACCATCGGGTTCTTGGTCACCTCCCTGACTAAGGCCCTTCTCCCCCGATCGCTCAGTTTAGATGGCCGGCCAGCTCTAGGTAGAGTCCTGGTGGTTTTGAACTTCTTCCACTTATGAATGATGGAGGCCACTGTGCTCATTGGGACCTTCAAAGCAGCAGGAATGTTTCTGTAACCTTCCCCAGATTTGTGCCTTGAGACAATCCTGTCTCTGAGGTCTACAGACAATTCCTTTGACTTCATGCTTGGTTTGTGCTCTGACATGAACTCTCAACTGTGGGACCTTCTATAGACAGGTGTGTGCCTTTCCAAATCACGTCCAGTCAACTGAATTTACCACAGGTGGACTCCAATGAAGCTGCAGAAACATCTCAAGGATGATCTGGGGAAACAGGATGCACCTGAGCTCAATCTGGAGCTTCATGGCAAAGGCTGTGAATACTTATGTACATGTGCTTTCTCAATTTTTTTATTTTTAATAAATATGCAAAAATCTCAAACTTTTTTCAAGTTGTCATTATGGGGTGTTGTGTGTAGAATTCTGAGGAATAAAAATGAATTTAATAAATTTTGGAATAAGGCTGTAACATAACAAAATGTGGAAAAAGTGATGCGCTGTGAATACTTGCACTGTATTCCATCAATCTCCTTCCGGGTGTGGTGGCAGCCCTGCAGAGGAGGGTCATTCTCCATGTGCTCCCTGGTGGTGGCCACAGACCCCAGCAGGGTTGAGCTTCCACATCCCAACCCCTGGCACAGCAGCAAGCCAGGGGGGCTGCCCTCTGTCATCTCGGGGAAGGTATTGCCCCATGCAAGCTCCTTCCCCTTTTATCAGGACAAACACCCAGGTGGGTGAATATTTTCGCAAGGCACTGTATGTTTGCTTGGGCTTATCTAATGGTAATCCCATCCCCTGAGTTAAGGGTCTTGCCTAATTTTTCTCCTGCTCTTTCCCTTACAGATCAGACAGTGATGTCACTTCCATGTCACACTTCCTTGGACCCACCCATCCAGTCTGGCTTCCGTTTAAGGGGTTCCACCGCCATCTTGAGTGAGTCTAACTTGCAACTTGTGTCTGGAAAGATGTTTCACTTGGTTTTTGCCAAAATACACTGGATTGCCAAAATTATTGGTACGCCTGCCTTTACACAAACATGAACTCTAATAACATCCCATGGGCTTTAATATGGAGTCGGCCCACCCTTTGCAGCTCTACCAGATTCAGCTCTTCTAGGAAGGCTTTCCACAACGTGTAGGAGTGTGTTTATGGGAATTTGTGACCAGGAGAGCATTTGTGAGGTCAGTCCCTGATGTTGGATGAGAAGGCCTGGCTCGCTCGCAGTCTCCATTCGAATTCATCCCAAAGGTGTTCTATCAGGTTGAGATGAGGGTTGTCTCTGTGCAGCCCACCAAATTTGCACCTCTATTTCTTTATAGACCTTGCTCTGTGCACTGGTGTGTGCTCAGTCATGGTGGAACAGTAAGGGGTCATCCCCAAACTGAAATTGTCCAAAATGGTATATTGTAGCATTAAAAGTTCCTTTCGCTGGAGCTAAGGGGGGCAAGCCCAATCCCACACCATATCTCCCCCCACCACCAAATTTTACACTTGCAAAATGTGGTCAGGCGAGTCCAGTTCTCCTGGCCAGACTTATCCATCAGATTGCAGACTCGTCTGCACTGCTCTTGAGTCCAGTGGTGGGTGTTGGGCTTTATACCACTGTATCCAAAGTTTTGCATTGCACTTGGTGATGTACAGGGTAGGATTCAAAAGTAATGAACCTCATTTTGTTCTGACGTGAACGTACCTCTCCACGCGCCCCACTTGCCAGGGACGGCGACGGTGGGTGTTGGCTTCACAGCGCAACGGAGCTCCTACTCGGAGCGGTAGAATCGGCCTTGCCGGGAACCCCTGTGCGGTAGTGTGTTACACGGCGGAATGGAAAGTTCGTTAGAGCAACGGTACGCGATCAAGTTCTTCGGAGTGAAGGGGATCATCCACTACGAGTTTGTCCCGCAACAACAGACCGTGAATGCTGCTTACTACTTGGAAGTCCTGAAAAGAAGCGTCGCTCGTAAGCGAAGGGACATCAAGGACAATTGGAAGCTTCACCACGATAACGTGCCCAGCCACACCGCCTTCATCGTGAGCGCCAACCTGGCCCGGGTGAACATTCCGGTGGTCCCCCAGCCTCCCGACAGTCCGGACATGTCGCCTTCAGACTTCTTCTTGTTTCCACGCTTAAAATCAGCGCTGAAAGGAAAACGCTTAGACTCGATCGAGGACATCCAAGCAAATGTCAAGGCAGCCCTTGCAACCATCCCGGAACAGGCCTACGTGGACGCCTTCGAGTCATGGAAAAGCCGCCTACGAAAGTGTATTGATGCAGGAGGTGCCTATTTTGAAGACTATTAATTAGTTGTACCGATTTGCTCAATAAATTTGTCTTTTTGAACAAAGGCTCCTGTAAGCTGGTGGGCCATGGAGACCCCGTTCCATTCTACGCTGTACTGTTCTTGAGCTTTTGGGGGTCTCTAGCTATTGACTCTGCAGAAAGTTGGTGACTTCTGCCCACCTCAGCATGTGCTGTCCCCGCTTAGTGATTGGATGTGGCCTACCACTTCATGGCTGAGTTGCTGTTGTTCCCAGTTGCTTCCACTTTGTTGTAACACCACTAACAGTTGAGGAAACGTCACAAATGGGCAGGTGCACAGGTGCCATCCTATCAGGGTACCACGCTGGAATTCACTGAGCTCCTGAGAGCGACCCTTTCTATCACAAATGTTTCTAGCAGCCGTCTGCATGCCCAGGGGCTCGATGTTATACACCTGTGGCCATGGTAGTGACTGGAACACCAGAATTCAATGATTTGGGGAGGGGTCCCAATACTTTTGGCAATAGAGTGTATATGGGGGTTTAACAGCCTCTGATACTTAGCTCTCTTTTGTTTTCTATTTGATTGAGTTTTTCTGTGTAGTCTGCCATCTTAATTGAGTGCTAATAATGACAGTTAACAACAAGCAGAGCACACAGCCAGGCAGAATAATGAAAGGCTGCAGCTACTTATTAGGGAATAATAATGGATCAAACAACCAGAACACCTGGAAGAGTAGAGTGAAACATCAGGATTAGGATGACGAATTTTAAAATCTTAAAAGAAAAACACACGCTCCCCTGTAATATACACAAACGCTGGGCACATTCAAATAAAAATTTACGACCCTTGGCTTTGTAATTTCTACAATGAGTGCAAAATACAGAAAGTGAGGAATAACAGCTGGCATAATTAGGTTTGGAGTCGACTGGGAAAGAAAAGCCTGCAGCCACGGGGGGGTCTGTGCGCCACTAATGATTTTGGGCCCCCACCCAGACCAAACCAAGCCTGAACCCTGTGTAGACACCCCCCAAACACCACCTATAATCAAGGCCTTTGATAACTTTTGGCTCTGGAGATTTCTAGTTGAGCCCAGAGTTACTAGGGCTGTCAAATGATGCGAGGGGTAAACCAAAACGTCAAGGCAGTAACTGCAGCTGACGCAACACCAACCACTCATAATGGATTATGGGTAGTGTTAGGGCCAATCTTAGGAAGTTGAAGTTTTGAGTTAAACTCATATTAATGTTTGCTTAATTTGAATAGAACATAAATTTCTTTCATAGTCCTAACTTATGGTATAGTCTTTTCCCCCTATAAGTTAGCAAGAGGTAGAACCTTCTTACTATAACTGAGAAACAGTGTGATAATAAGTTAGTTGTGGTAAGAACAGGTCCCAGTAAAGAGGAACTTGAAAGACCCATTTTTTAAGTTAGAAATGCGATAAGCATACAGTTTTCTGACCTTTTTGAAATGGTTCAGAAATGTTAAGTAAATTGTAACGATTTGAGAAGTAACAAGATTAAGCTTAGAACCGAACTTTTCTTAACATTAATTTCCCTTTTTTTGTGTGAACTGTTTTACTTCAAAACTTAACTAAACTTTCAAAAAACGAAGATATTTTGTCTGTGGAATCATTTCTGTGCATCTCAATCATTTTTTGAGTTGAAGCTGCTGAACTTTGGTAATTTTGGGAAAACGCAGCTTACAGGTAGTATAAGCACACACAGCGTGGCACTCTGTCGTTAGTCTAGTCGAAGCCAAGGTCAAATGAGCATTGCAGCTCCGCTGTGGGATTGCACCCTTGTTGATCTCAGATTTCTTTGGCCGGAAATTCACAGAGAGGGGTGTTGGCGCAGTGTGGAAAGTGAAAACGGCAGAACTGGACGAAAAGTTTCTGAATGTGTAGAAAGGTTTAGAGTGGGTAAAAAACAAGCGTGACTGACAAACCTCTACTTGGTCTAGCATCAACATGGCCCACACTGACTTGACAAAGACCTTCGTTGGAGAAGCCCGACGGATTATGTTGTCCACTGCTGGTGCACATTTGGATTTTGGCTATGGAGAGTGCTTGATGACTTGAGTACTGTAAAGTTTGTGCAATGAACGATGTTGGTCGGTTTTCCTGGTCGGTTCTCCCATCCACATGCTGGCCACCTTACTGATCTGCACAAGCCAACATCCTTCATTGAATGTAATAATAATTCTTTATCATTTATGGAGCACTTCACCACCCACCAATGTGTATATAACCCACCTGGATGACCCAACGGCAGCCTTTTGGGCACCAGTAGGCTCACAAAGGAACTAGAGATTCGCCGATCCGATATTCTGTATCGGTATCGGTCCGATCCTGACCTAAATTACTGGATCGGAAATCGGGAAGCAATAAAAAATGTAATTTGATCCTTTAAAAATTACGGAAAATAATTACCGCATGCATAACGTGATTTGGGACATGCATCACGTGATAAGAGTTTCTGTTGCGTGTGAGACTTGCCGACATGTCAGCAGTTTGGAGTTACTTCCGACTCAAAGAAGAAAAAGCCAAGACTGCCGAATGTAATTTATGCAATACAAGTGTTTTGCGGGGTGGTAGCAGAGTTGGAAACTTTAACACAATGAATCTGATTAAACACCTGCAGAAATATCATGGAAAGGAGTACACGGAATTTATTAATTCCACGAGCGCCAAGAAGAAAATGGTGTCGCATCAACAAACACTGTTTGAAACAATTCAGAAACGCGAGAAACTCCCTCCAGAAAGCAACAAAGCAAAGCTGATAACAGAGAAAATCGTCGAGTTTGTTGTGCTTGATGACCAGCCCCTTTCTGTTGTTGAGAATGTGGGGTTTCGGCGCTTAATGGAGCATTTGGAGCCTCGTTACGCGCTACCAAACCGACATTTTATCTCCGAGACAGCCGTTCCAGATAAGTACAAACAAGTGCGCAAGTTCATTTTTGAATGCTTGGATAGCATTCCCGCTTTAAGCTTGACCTCAGATATTTGGAGCTCAGACGTGTGTCCATTGTCCTATAGAGGAAATGTTAAATGAATGGAAAATTTCAAAAATCAAAGTTCATGTTGTTTTACGAGACAATGGCAGCAACGTAATAAAGGCAATGGATAGACTAGGAGTTCCAAGTTTAGGATGCTTCGCACACTTTGCAACTCGTGGTGAATGAGGGACTGTTATCAAGCGTAGTATTAGTGATGCAGTGGCTGTCGGAAGAAAAATAGTGGGTCACTTTAAGCACTCTGCACTTGCATATTCACGTTTGGAGAACATTCAAATTGAGCTCAATATGCCACCGAAGCGTCTGGTACAAGATGTGCGAACACGGTGGAATAGCACATATTATATGATGGAGAGCCTCATCGCTCAAAACGAGCCTTGTGTGCATATTCGCGGAGCATGACCTGCCAGCCACACTGTGTGCACGTCAGTGGGGGCTACTTGAAAAGATCGTAGCAGCTCTGGCCCCCTTTGAGGAGTTGACAAGGAGGTAAGCTCCTCATGGTCATCAGCATCTGATGTTATCCCCATCGTCTGCGTCCTTAAGCGCGTTCTGTCTCGACGAAATGAAAGTGACGAGGGAATAAGGACGATGAAGATCACCCTTCTCGAGGCTGTTAACAGACGCTTCAAAGATGTAGAATCTGAGCCACTATATGCAGTTGCAACACTGCTGGATCCAAGATATAAAGACAGGTATGGAATTTTTTTAATGTGTGTGTTTGTGAGAGAGAGGGGGAGAGGGAGAAAGAATGGGATAGAAAGAGAGAGAGAGAGAGAGTGTGTGTGTGTGTGTGTGTGTCAGTGAGAGAGAGCTAAAGACATTTACTCACAAATCCCACACTTGACTGTGAGGAAGTTGAGTTAAATTGTAATATTTCATCAGCCAACAGTATAATAATCTCTTAATATTGTGGTTTGGCTATTATCGTTCCAGATAATTCACAAGTGTAGAAATCTCAAACCAGGCAAAAGCTGCTTTGATCGTAGAGGTGAGAAAGATGGAGGAAGTGTTTAAAAGAAGCACATCAGATTCCTCAGAGCCAGCAGAGGGGACATCTTGTGAATCAGCTGCTGTGGAACCAGCAAGCAAGACTCCACGGATGGAAACTGCAAGCCACAGCAGTATTTTTGATGAAATCCTAAAGGAAAGCTCTGTAGAGCCTGCTCCTCAGTTAACCACCTCAAGTGCAAACCTACCTCAGTGAGCCAACTATTCAGCGCTCAGACAATCCACTGTTGTACTGGCAAGTCAACCAGCCTAGATTACCCACTCTGGTTTGTACAGCAGCTAAATTTCTTTGTGCACCTTCAACAAGTGTGGAGAGCGAGAGGCTCTTCAGTACAGCCTCCATCATTATTGATGAAAGGAGAAGCAGGCTGACAGCTGAGAAGGCTGAAATGCTGATCTTTCTAAAGAAAAACCTACCCCTTATGTTAAAGTGAAGCAAGAAAAGAGTTCCACAAGTTCAGTAAGACATCCCACTGTAGGTGTATATTTATGTTAACCATCAAGTAAGGGTCAATTCTAGATTTTTTTTTAAAGTATATATTTTATGTTGCATTATTTTAAATTGCAGTTCCTGTGTTGGTTTGGCATTAAAAAGCACTTTGAATTTCATTATTAATGTTTCTTTAGATACTAAGCTTTTATGTCATCTTATGTTTTATTTTCGTATACAGTTGCTCTTGTCTTTTGGATTTTTGGATGGTGCTGGGCGTGCACGGTGGCGCAGTGGTAGCGCTGCTGCCTCGCAGTTAGGAGACCTGGGTTCGCTTCCTGGGTCCTCCCTGCGTGGAGTTTGCATGTTCTCCCCGTGTCTGCGTGGGTTTCCTCCGGGCACTCTGGTTTCCTCCCACAATCCAAAGACATGCAGGTTAGGTGGATTGGCGATTCTAAATTGGCCTTAGTGTGTGCTTGGTGTTTGTGTGTGTCCTGCGGTGGGTTGGCACCCTGCCCGGGATTGGTTCCTGCCTTGTGCCCTGTGTTGGCTGGGATTGGCTCCAGCAGACCCCCGTGACTCTGTATTCGGATTCAGCGGGTTAGAAAATGCATGGATGGATGGATGGATGGTGCTGGTCCGTCAAATGCTGCTAAATCTGAGGACATTTAAATAAAAGGAAGCGGTTACTAAACCATGTTCTCTTTGCAATGTTTCTTCCTTATTATATCACAGTTATGATTTCTGTATTTGTGTTGAGGTATATAAAATGTATCTGGACATTTTTTTGAAAGCATTAATTTTTGTTTTCTGTTTAAAAAAAGACTCAATGACTGTATCGGATTTGTGACGTATCGGCAGATATCCAAATTCACAATATCGGTATCGGTATCGGACATAAAAAAGTGGTATCGTGCCATGTCTAGTGAATACATTCTGTAGGTTCATGTAACATACTGTAACCATTCTTATTTTTCATAACTGATGTAAAATGGACGGCTATTACCAAGCGTTAACAGAATTTCTAAAACGTTGTATTATACAAAGCACCCAGAGTACCTAAGTAGTTATAACCAGTTGATGAAAAGGCTGTTTTACATTAAAGCCCGAACAAGATAACTGTTTTCTAATCATCATATAAAATGTTTAGTAAATAAAGAGACTAAATACAATTTATAACAAAAATGAAAAACCGATGGGCAGCTGAATAACCAAGGAAATCTAATTTAGCTTGAAATGCCACAGAGTGTTTTACAAACAGCCCCCTACAGCAATGCAATGCATAGTTCAAGAACAGTGGTTCTTAAACTATGGGGCAGACCCCCCTAGGGGGGCATGAAGTGACAAAAAGGGGGCGCGAAGATGTTTTACAAAGAAAACAAGAATGGAAAATATGAAAAATACATCTATTGAACCCAAACAAATTAACTTAAACTACCTTCTGATACAGAAAAATAAATATAGAGGTAGATAAATGTCGATAAAAGTTAAGTAGGTATAATAAAATATGCAAATAAATTGTAATAATAATAAAATCTATTTTTTTTTAATTTTTTTTCATGATTGGCATACCAAAGATTTGGCCATTTGAGAAAAAATAATCGTACATTTGTGTTGTAAGCAGAATCTGAATGACTTGGGCTGGCAAGAAAACATATGATAGAAGATTTCTGATGTCTCCAGTTCCTTTATGGACTTTATACTGGCAATTCTCATTTAAAATGAGTTCAGAAATTAAGTTCTATGCTTTGTTTGGGGTGGATGTGATCAGAAAGGCCCTGATGATTCCAATGATCAGTCGGGAAAAATGTTGGAAAAAGGGGCAGAACTCTTTGGAAACAAGGATTTTTCTTATAATATTTTAAAATTGGATCTTTACAAAGATGCTTTTAGATGCTTTATTTTCTAAACATGCTTTATTTTCATGTTAAAGCAACTGGTCGTTTTACTTGCTACTGAAAATGTATTTTGTTCACTAATGCTTTAGTGTTTCATTAAGAATTACCTGAATATTTGATCATTAGTTTAAGCAGCTGCTGTGGGTTGGCACCCTGCCCAGGATTGGTTCCTGCCTTGTGCCCTGTGTTGGCTGGGATTGGCTCCAGCAGACCCCCGTGACCCAGTATTTGGATTCAGCGGGTTGGAAAATGGATGGTTTAAGCAGAAAGAGTAATTAGCTCTGCTATTTTGTGAGCTAAACAAGCGTGCTGAGCTGTTGGCTCCCATTTATGAGGTCACTAGCATGAGCTAAAGCTGCTGATTTTAAAAACACGATTTTAGTTTGATGAACTTCATAGGTGCAGAAGAGCGCTTCTCACATCTCCTGCCTCTAGTTACACCAGCACACCTCACTATAGCCTCCTTGGTCTATAAGCAAAGGCGTATGAGCTATTAATAAATTTTCAGAGACAAGAAATTTAAATGTAATAAAGGAAAAGTTGTCTTGGAGACAGGATGACCGCATCATATCTAGATTACCTTAATAAAATCAGTATAAAAGCTGATCAAAAAAGAATAAAAGAAAGATCTTGACTTATGGCTGATACCTCAAGCAACACAAAAAATGGGTCACCTGGAAAAAACGAAACATCCAGCAATACCAGGATGTGTGGCGTTCACACTTTATTTTGTTTTATGGCACTGTGTATTTGACCTATAATACTTTTCTATTGCCTGTTATGGAGCTCTGTCTAATTACGTGAAGTTACAGGAATTGGGAAGTGAAGAACTATTTTGGTAAGAATGTGTTAAGGTCTACATACAGTGGGATGCAAAAGTTTGGGCAACCTTGTTAATAGTCATTATTTTCCTGTATAAATTGTTGGTTGTTACGATAAAAAATGTCAGTGAAATATATCATATAGGAGACACACACAGTGATATTTGAGAAGTGAAATTAAGTTTATTGGATTTACAGAAAGTGTGCAATAATTGTTCAAACAAAATCAGGCAGGTGCATAAATTTGGGCACCGTTGTCATTTTATTGATTCCCAAAACTTTTAGAACTAATTATTGGAACTCAAATTGGCTTGGTAAGCTCAGTGACCCCTGACCTGCATACACAGGTGAATCCTATAATGAGAAAGAGTATTTAAGGGGGTCAATTGTAAGTTTCCCTCCTCCTTTAATTTTCTCTGAAGAGTAACAACATGGGGGTCACAAAACAACTCTCAAATGACCTGAAGACAAAGATTGTTCACCATCATGGTTTAGGGAAGGATACAGAAAGCTGTCCCAGAGATTGAAGCTGTCTGTTTCCACAGTTAGGAACATATTGAGGAAATGGAAGACCACAGGCTCAGTTCAAGTTAAGGCTCGAAGTGGCAGACCAAGAAAGATTTCGGATAGACAGAAGCGACGAATGGTGAGAACAGTCAGAGTCAACCCACAGACCAGCACCAAAGACCTCCAACATCATCTTACAGCAGATGGAGTCACTGTGCATCGTTCAACCATTCGGCACTTTACACAAGGAGATGCTGTATGCGAGAGTGATGCAGAGGAAGCACAAACAGAGCAGCTTGAGGTCTGCTCAAGCACATTTGGACAAGCCAGCTTCATTTTGGAATAAGGTGCTGTGGACTGATGAAACTAAATTGAGTTATTTGGGCATAACAAGGGGCGTTATGCATGGAGGAAAAAGAACACAGCATTCCAAGAAAAACACCTGCTACCTACAGTAAAATATGGTGGTGGTTCCATCATGCTGTGGGGCTGTGTGGCCAGTGCAGGGACTGGGAATCTTGTCAAAGTTGAGGGACGCATGGATTCCACTCAGTATCAGCAGATTCTGGAGACCAATGTCCAGGAATCAGTGACAAAGCTGAAGCTGTGCTGGGGCTGGATCTTTCAACAAGACAACGACCCGAAACACTGCTCAAAATCCACTAAGGCATTCATGCAGAGGAACAAGTACAACGTTCTGGAATGGCCATCTCAGTCCCCAGACCTGAATGAAAATCTGTGGTGTGAGTTAAAGAGAGCTGTCCATGCTCGGAAGCCATCAAACCTGAATGAACTGGAGATGTTTTGTAAAGAGGAATGGTCCAAAATACCTTCAACCACAATCCAGACTCTCATTGGAACCTACAGGAAGCGTTTAGAGGCTGTAATTTCTGCAAAAGGCGGATCTACTAAATATTGATTTCATTTCTTTTTTGTGGTGCCCAAATTTATGCACCTGCCTGATTTTGTTTGAACAATTATTGCACACTTTCTGTAAATCCAATAAACTTCATTTCACTTCTCAAATATCACTGTGTGTGTCTCCTATATGATATATTTCACTGACATTTTTTATCGTAACAACCAACGATTTATACAGGAAAATAATGACTATTAACAAGGTTGCCCAAACTTTTGCATCCCACTGTAAGTAAGAGTATAAAGGGGAAAAGTGTCACCCTAGGACCCTCCCATGACAAAACAAAAATCATAATTGGGCTTTTCTGTTTTTAACTTTTTAATTAAAAATAGTAAAATGCTTTCTAATTATCACCTGTGTTAATAGAAATAATTTAAGTTTTTGAGTAGACAGAAAATATCAAACGTTTGTGCTAGTGTAACAGTGAGTGCTTTTACATGCACGTACAAAACTGGGCTAAGGTGACTAACCAGGCCATGGTAGAAACCTGCTTTCTTATAAATCTCCATTGAAATGCACAAGTGTATTTACAGAGTTCTCCTTTGTCAAAAGGTTCCTAATGTTATAGAAATGAGCTAAGCAAAAAAATTAGAAATCATCACCGGGCACAGCAAATCCAAAAACACACATGGGATCTGTCTCTCTTGACCAGTGTGGGGTTACTTTTAAAAACAACTTCATTATATCACTCCTTACTTACAAAAAGAGTAACCAAACATGATATATAGTGTAAGGGACGACAGGCATGGACTGGCATCTCGACACGTACAGGGCATGGTTCATTACCCAGCCAGGAGGACAATGTAATTAAGGAAATTAGTGTTTTGCTCTTTTTAATCAGATGTCTTTTGTCTGATTTTAGACAGATTTTTAATCTCATGTCAGATCTTCTGTGGTCTGTATACAGTGGTGTGAAAAACTATTTGCCCCCTTCCTGATTTCTTATTCTTTTGCATGTTTGTCACACAAAACGTTTCTGATCATCAAACACATTTAACCATTAGTCAAATATAACACAAGTAAACACAAAATGCAGTTTTTAAATGATAGTTTTTATTATTTAGGGAGAAAAAAATCCAAACCTACATGGCCCTGTGTGAAAAAGTAATTGCCCACTGAACCTAATAACTGGCTGGGCCACCCTTAGCAGCAATAACTGCAATCAAGCGTTTGCGATAACTTGCAATGAGTCTTTTACAGCGCTCTGGAGGAATTTTGGCCCACTCATCTTTGCAGAATTGTTGTAATTCAGCTTTATTTGAGGGTTTTCTAGCATGAACCGCCTTTTTAAGGTCATGCCATAGCATCTCAATTGGATTCAGGTCAGGACTTTGACTAGGCCACTCCAAAGTCTTCATTTTGTTTTTCTTCAGCCATTCAGAGGTGGATTTGCTGGTGTGTTTTGGGTCATTGTCCTGTTGCAGCACCCAAGATCGCTTCAGCTTGAGTTGACGAACAGATGGCGGACATTCTCCTTCAGGATTTTTTGGTAGACAGTAGAATTCATGGTTCCATCTATCACAGCAAGCCTTCCAGGTCCTGAAGCAGCAAAACAACCCCAGACCATCACACTACCACCACCATATTTTACTGTTGGTATGATGTTCTTTTCTGAAATGCTGTGTTCCTTTTACGCCAGATGTAACGGGACATTTGCCTTCCAAAAGTTCAACTTTTGTCTCATCAGTCCACAAGGTATTTTCCCAAAAGTCTTGGCAATCATTGAGATGTTACTTAGCAAAATTGAGACGAGCCCTAATGTTCTTTTTGCTTAACAGTGGTTTGCGTCTTGGAAATCTGCCATGCAGGCCGTTTTGCCCAGTCTCTTTCTTATGGTGGAGTCGTGAACACTGACCTTAATTGAGGCAAATGAGGCCTGCAGTTCTTTAGACGTTGTCCTGGGGTCTTTTGTGACCTCTCGGATGAGTCGTCTCTGCGCTCTTGGGGTAATTTTGGTCGGCGGGCCACTCCTGGGAAGGTTCACCACTGTTCCATGTTTTTGCCATTTGTGGATAATGGCTCTCACTGTGGTTCGCTGGAGTCCCAAAGCTTTAGAAATGGCTTTATAACCTTTACCAGACTGATAGATCTCAATTACTTCTGTTCTCATTTGTTCCTGAATTTCTTTGGATCTTGGCACGATGTCTAGCTTTTGAGGTGCTTTTGGTCTACTTATGTGTGTCAGGCAGCTCCTATTTAAGTGATTTCTTGATTGAAACAGGTGTGGCAGTAATCAGGCCTGGGGGTGACTACGGAAATTGAACTCAGGTGTGATACACCACAGTTAGGTTATTTTTAACAAGGGGGCAATTACTTTTTCACACAGGGCCATGTAGGTTTGGCTTTTTTTTTCTCCCTAAATAATAAAAACCATCATTTAAAAACTGCATTTTGTGTTTACTTGTGTTATATTTGACTAATGGTTAAATGTGTTTGATGATCAGAAACATTTTGTGTGACAAACATGCAAAAGAATAAGAAATCAGGAAGGGGGAAAATAGTTTTTCACACCACTGTATATGTGATCATTTTTTGTATCAGCCGCCAGTTGCTCCGACCCATAGCTGAAGTGTGAACCATCAACCCCCTTAGCTTCATACGAGCGACACATTTTTTGGAAAGAGCTGAAAAATGACCTCCGTGTGTTTGAAATGGCGATATGCTGTTTTAAAGCTGCAAAGCACCTTTTCTATCACCAGATGTCCGGTCTGTTTAAGGCAATCTAACTTATAGAAAATTAAACGTCTGCTTCCACAATATGTTTCCTTAGGGTTAGCTGAAGATACATGTATTTAAAATGTGGGGGTGAGTTTGAATAGAAAAGGGCTTGTTTAAGATCGATTTTAATATAAATTATAATTTCAAATTATAGACCAGAGGGTAGATATTTTTTATCCGTCTCAAACGTGATTTAATAGGAAACTGCTGCATATTATTTAAAATCCCTTAACTTTGAAAGTTACCCACATAACTTGGTCTCCCGGACTGAGGTGCTGCACGCGAGTGAGAAAGCTCCACACAGCAGCAGGGGTGCAGGCACACGCAGGCAGATGTTTGCAAGCGAGCTTGCAGGATCCTCCCCTCAGCGGGATACCGAACATCTTCCAGCTCCGGTCACGTGCCTGCTCGTACGCGCAAAACGACTGCTAGACCCTGTCCAGCTTGCGGGCGCATGCAGAGTCTGTCGGAGCTCTCCGAGTTTGTCAGTTTGCGGGAGAGAAAGAAGGCAGCCGCATTGCTTTCTGTGGGAAACCTGGAAGATTCAGCTGTTGGACGCTTAGACGTTTCTGCTTGAAGATTTTCAGTGAGATGGAAAACGGCTGTTTTGACTGAGATAAAGCAAAGGTTAGATAGATATTTTAATCTCATGTTAATATTAAAATCAAAGATCGAGCCGAAGAAGATGAGCTGCTGTTTAATACATCACTTTCAGAAGGGCTTTCAGTAGGGAGAACACATCTGGGAAGTGTTTCATCAAACGGCTCTTGAATGAAAGGAGGACCAATCAGGTTAAGGGGGGTGTTTAGTGGGTTCAAGGAGGGGGCAGACATCCATCAAAATGCTCTTGACAGAAAGGAGAACCAATCATGTGAAGGGCAGATATTCTGGGTGGGGATAGGATGTCATTCACCAATCCACTGCCAGGGGGTGGGGCCAGCAGTCACATCCACCAAGCAGGGGGAGGGTCAGGCCCAGTATTCAAATCCACCAATCAGAGGGAAAGGGGGCGAGATTTATGGGCATCCATCATTTTGATTGACAGTTTGACAGAAGGTGCCTGGCATATATTTCTCACAGTTGTCTCCATCACTGCACAGGGGCATTAGGATCCACACACGAACCACGGGGTAAGCGCCCCCTGCTGGCTTCACTAACACCTCTTCCAGCAGCAAACCAAGCCTTTTCTTGATGGTCTCCCATCCAAGTACCATCCGGGCCTGAACCTGGGTGATCTGTTCTGAAGTGCAGGTGGGATGGCTCACTGTGCCTAAACAAACCTCATGACGGCACGTTGTTCAACAATCCCTGAGCAGAGCGGCCATGTTCATTTGACCTCGGCTTCAACTAGATCAGGAGTCTCAAACTCCGGTCCTGGAGGGCCACAGTGGCTGCAGGTTTTCATTCTAACCCTTTTTTTGCTGCTAATCAACTGCTTTTCCTTTCATTTTAATGGACTTGTTTTTTTAAGATTTGTTCTCCGGAATTGCTTCATCGTTCCTCTGAATTGCTTCATTGCTTTCCTTCAACAGAACTGAAATGTGAAGTGAGTGAGCCAACAGAAGACCAGCTAAGTCAGAACCTCAAACTCCAACCAGTTGCTTAATTAGGCGACGATTCTTGTTGTTAATTAAAGTCGTTCTTTAATTCCATGGCTTGTTGCTGCTCTCATTTTGTAACAGCAGAGATTTCCGAAATTGTTCTTTTTTCTAAGAGTTCTGTTAAAATGTTTTGTGGACCTGAGCAGATCAGCATTCCTGAGACCTTCATCTTTCTTTATTTTTAGATATTGTGTGATGGACACCAGTTGTTTTGGCTCATTTTGTATCTCGTTATTGTTTGACAGTTAATCAGGGAAAAGAAATAATTAAGGGGTCTACGTCTTCAAGAGCAAGTCAATGAAAATGAATTCAACTGAAGTTAATTAGCAACAGCAACAGAAACAGGGTTAGAATGAAAACCTGCAACCACTGGGACCCTCCAGGACCAGAGTTTGAGACCCCTGATCTAGTTGAAGCCGAGGTCAAATGAAAATGGCCGCTCTGCTCAGGGATTGTTGAACAACGTGCTGTCATGAGGCTTGTTTAGGCACAGTGAGCCATCCCACCTGAAGCTAAGCCTGTTTGGGACCGGCCACCGGCTGCAGGGCGGAAACCACCCGGAAACCTCTTCCCCGATCGAGTCCTCCCATAGGGTGGAGGGAGCGCTGGAGGACCAGAAGTCCCTCCCAGAGTCAAGCACAGGATTGGACGGAGTGTGTTGTGTACCCGCCGGTGAGTGATCGAGGGCGGGACTAACAAACGTCAATCCTGGGACGGTCGAAGACCCAACGGAGCATGTGCAGGAGCTCCATGGCTCACAGCTGGAGGGGAGAACCGAACAAACTGTAAGTTCACCGCCGGCCGATGTTTTGATTTTGTTGGCGGCTGTACGAGAGTTGGAGGAAGCCCTTCGGCCTGTACAGTTGCTCTTTCAGCTTCTGCGCTTAATGCGAGAGGTGATCGATGGGCTGGAGAGGAAAATGGGGGCTTCCCTAATGACCATAAAGGAGTGGGGGCGGGAAAGTACAATGTGGGATTCTCCAACCAGAGCATTGATGCGGTGCAGGTGAGTAGGACTTGAGCCACAAATGGAAAGGGAGAAGCGAGCGAATGTGTCCCGGTATCATGCGGTTTCCGGTGACCGAGTAGCCGCGACTCAAACAGTAGATCGGGGGACGAGTACTGAGCAAGCAGTGGGAGAAGAGACAGGGGAAGGTGCCAGCTTGTATGTGTTGGCACCCAGACCACTCCGCGCCTTCCTAGTAACCTGATTGAGAGGAGCGCAAACATCACGGGGTCCCTCTTTGTTCCATAAGGGGATCTGGGCTGTTGCAGCACCCCAGAGTAATGGGAGAGAATGAAGATGGGGTCTCCCGACAGACGGATACGTGTCCCAGAGAGCTAGCGTATGGTGAGAGAGCTCTCTCCACGGCGATGGAGAGCAGCCCCAAACCTGGCTGAGGAGACACAGGCACGGGCGTTCCCGTCCTGTTTTCAGGTCCAGAGGGCACCGGAAAGGCAGAGGGTCCTCCAGTGTTACAAGTGCCAAAGGGCTGGTCATCTGTGGAAACGTTGTCCATACGCCATGATGGAAGACGCCATTAGGATGCACATCTCCGCACCTTATGTGTCTTATTTTGCAGGGCCAGACTGTGGACGATGGTATGCCAACATCCCACTGTGGGAAAAACCTACCTCTGGCAAGGCAGGCCGCTTTGCTGTATGGGCTTCAGCTGGTGACGGGGCAGTCCCAGATGACTAGGGACCCTACCCAGCTGGGAACATGAGAGGGCAGCCGCTTGGGGACCACGGGAACAGAGCTGGGACACTCACCCCTACGGGAGGACGTGGCCACTGCCAGGGGGCGCCAGGACGGTTATGAAATCCTGGCTTGCAGCACTTCTGCCACACCAGGAAGTGCTGCCGGATGAAATCCCAGGGGCACCCGGAGTGCTTCCAGGTGCTCTCCTGACACTTCCGCCACACCAGGAAGTGTCATCAGGTGGAGCTCCTGGAGCTCATCCGGGTCATTATAAAAGGGGCTGCCTCTCACCAGTAGATGAGCCGGAGTTGGGAGAAAGGAGATGGAGTGAATGTGTGAGTGAACTTGAACAGTTAAACTGTAAAGAAGAGTGGGGGGCAAATATTGAGGGGGCTCAATCTAGGTGGGCAAAGCTGATAGAGAAGAATCAATAGACTCAAGGCTGGCATTAAAGCAAAAGAGGGGTCAGCAAATGACATTGGGTGGGGTCCTTTATTCATCTCAGTAGGTCTTGTTTTTGATATTTTTAAATTCTTCTGAGCTGTAGCTGTGATGTCTTTCACTTGATGTTAGAGGTTGCATTGAGTAAGTAAAACTGGGAAGAAATATTGGTTTGTGTGTTTTTATTTAAGGCTTTAAAGCAGTGGTTCTCAATCTGTAGCCCAAGTAAGAAGTAACAAAAAGGGGGGCGCGCAGATGTGAAAAAAAGAAAACAAGAATAAAAAATATGAAAAAAACATCTGTTGAAACCAAAACAAATGAACTTAAACTGCATTCTGATACTAGAAAAATAAATACAGAGTTAGATAAATGTCGATAAAAGTTAAGTAGGTATAATAAAATATGCATACGTTTCAAAAAAACGTGTGGGGGGGCGATTAAAATTGTTATAAAAACTTAAAAGGTTGAGAAACGCTGCTTTAAAGCAACAAAAAAAAATAGGAATATTTCAAAGGTGGGGATTCTTTTCTATACCCACTGTACAGTATGTATACTCTAAAGAGCGACATTAGGGGTTGATTTGGAGTTTTAATTTGGTAGGAGTTGTGTACGTGCGCCACTGTGTCTGTTTCTTTTTATTCTATAAGCAGAGCCGGTTCAAACCATTTATGAAAGTTATGGGACACAGGGGTCATCGAACTCTGATACTGAATGGGCGCTGTTACCCGTATAAGCAAGTAAAAGTGCGCATGCTCCGTATACCAGGGGCGCTCGTTCCATTAAATTCCGTGGTGTGTTCGCAAAGGAGCACGCGCTCCTGACACCGAGGGGGAAACCACACGTAGGATTACAAACGGGCACATTCTGTACGGAACAAAGTGACAAAGCCAGCAGCCCGACTGATGTCTGCCTTTCAACATCACACAACGCAGAGAGCTAACGGACACATTTATAGAACTCGATAAGCGACCCGCTCCATGGCTTTGGTCCCAACAGATTTCGGGACTGACTTGTGGACATTACTTGACCAGCGTCATGGGGATTGCAGGAGGCAGTCTCCTTTAATTCGTTATGAGAAACTTTGTTATAACAGGTAGCTGTTCAGTAAGAGGTGTAAGTACACGAAAGACAAAAGCTTGGTTTATGACCTGGCTGTGCCGGAGCTGTCATCGACTTCCACAGCCGCTTCCCTAATCTTCTATACGCCTCCTTTCATTAGGCTTCACGTCCCCTCTTTCCCCTCGCGCCGCTCACCTGGGTTCTGAGGCGACACTCTTTATACTCACACTATTCCAGATTCCATGTGTTTCCATCCATAAAGAGATTCGAAGAAGCAACTCCGATTGTTTGTGGGTCGCAGCGTTTCCTATTTGCGCCCCTCCTAACACACTCCGCACTTCATGATTCTTCTATTGAATTGAATTCTGTTACTCGGCATTTCTTTTCTTCAGCGTCTACTCTCTCAGTATCCTGAAATTTACTTTCTTAAGACACCGATTGGAATTATCATGCCATTTTTGGAAAATCATATTTATTACTTTGTAAAAACATGAATATAACTGCAGTACAAGTGAAATAATACCTAAACACTCACGTACTGTATGTAAATTCCCGTTCTACAGCATACACAATATCAGCGCCTGTTCCGTGCGGAGGAGATGGCCCAATGACAAGCGTGGCGCCCAAGCAGACAGGTGCTTGAACTTGAGCATGCGCCGTAGCGCCGTTCGTGCCGCGTTCATTATAAAGGAGCTTCATTCTCAGAGGATTTGTTAAACTGCTCTGCTAATGACAGACTTATGAATTGGTGTGATAATTTTAAACTGCCAGCTTAGTCATCGTGCAGGGGCAAGTCAGACAAGTGAACTAATCAAGAACAATGGCGCATAGATGAGGTGAGAGAGAAAGAGAGAGAGAGGGAGAGAGAGAGAGAGAGAGACGGCTCGGATTTCTTAATGGACGTTTATAAATGAATTTAATCCGTTTAAATGAGTGAAAACAGCAAAAGGCAAAGGAAAAATAGAGGAATCATTGTCTGGAAGCCTAATAATAACGTCACATCTTAAAACATAACAACTTTTCTTTCCATAGCACATTGGACGTGAAGCTCAAACTGCTTAACAAGAGATAGAAAAGAATAAAGTTCAAGAAACAGAACAAAACAACAAATCAACCAAGTAGCGGTGCTTTCCACCAAAGATGGGCTTAAAACTTAAATAATCGCTATAGACCTCAGCATTAATGTTTGAGTGCGCCATCTAATTAATTGTACTTAGTAGTGCATAAAATGCATTGCATTTTCCACTCCAACAGATGGCACATCACAGATGATTGCAGTACCAAAAGAGTAACAAATGTTTGTGAGGCACCATCTTTTGGAACAACAAATGCAATGCATATGACTCTGTTATGTGCCATTTGGCATGGGGTTTGTCAAAGCACAGTGTTAATGTTTGTGAGGCACCATTTGTTGGAACAACAAATGCAATGCATTTAACTACAACACATGTTTGTGGTATGTCACTTGTTGGAATGGCAGAGACATAGCAATAAGAAGGACACACACAATTATCTCTTTGTTAAAGTGGAAAGTATATGAATGAATAAAAGAATAAGCCAACCAGTCAGTCATTTTCTGACCCACTTTGTCCTAAATGGGGGTGATGGAGCCAATCCCATCTAGCAAAGGGCACAAGGCAGAAACAAATCCCCGATGAGGCAGCAGTCCACCAATCACACACTAGGGCCAATTTAGTATCACCAATCCATCTGCCTGTCCTTGGACCATTTGAGGAAACATGCAAACTCAACTTGAACCCACACGGTAACCCAGGTTACCACTGCACCACTTTGCCACCAATAAAAGAAGTACACCCTTAAATAATGCACTTATGCAAACTTTTAATAAATATAACTATTGTGGAGATGGTATGAAACATTAACTCTAAGTATTATATTTTTTAAGAAAGTAACAATTCCTGTTTCACAAAATGTAGTTCCTATTTTTACCAAAACAAATCTATGTGGAAGGACACAGGTGAGCATCAGCAGGAGCTGCACAGAATGGCCTGGCAGGCTGGACTGAAGGGAGGAGTGAAGACACACGGTGGCACAAGGTGGGAAGCAGATGTCCCACCACATGATGGACCACACGGATTGGAATCTGAGTGCAGCCGTGCAATGCCTGACACCTCAGCTTTTCGTCTTCTTCTTTCAGCTGTTCCCGTTAGGGGATGCCACAGTGGATCATCTGCTTCCATTATCTTTCTGTCCTCTCCATCTTGTTCTGTCACCCCCATCACCTGCATGTCCTCTCTCACCACACCCATAAACCTTCTCTTAGGCCTTCCTCTTCTCCTTTTCCCTGGCAGCTCTATCCTTATCACCCTTCTCCCAATATACCAGCATGCATCTCTCCTCTGCACTTGTCCAAACCAATGCAATCTCGCCTTCTCTGACTTGGTCTCCCAACCATCCAACCTGAGCTGACCCTCTAATGTCCTCATTTCTAATCCTGTCCATCCTCATCACACCCAATGCAAATCTTAACATCTCTAACTCTGCCACCTCCAGCTCTGTCTCCTACTTTCTGGTCAGTGCCACCGTCTCCAACCCATATAACATAGCTGGTCTCACAACCGTCCTGTAGACCTTCCCTTTCACTCTTGCTGATATCTGTCTGTCACAAATTACTCCTGACACTCTTCTCCATCCACTCCATCCTGCCTGAACTCTCTTCTTCACTTCTCTTCCACAATCCCCATTACTCTGTACTGTTGATCTCAAGTATTTAAACTCCTCCACTTTCGCCATCTCTACTCCCTCATCCTCACCATTCCACTGACCTCCCCATCATTCACACACATGTATTCTGTCTTGGTGTTCCTACTGACCTTCATTCCTCTCCTCTCCAGGGTCTCCTCAACCTGCTCCCTACTATTGTTACAGATCACAATGCCATCCGCAAACATCATAGTCCACGGGGACTCCTGTCTAATCTCATCTGTCAGCCTGTCCATCACCATTGCAAATAAGAAAGAGCTCAGAGCCGATCCCTGATGTAATCCCACCTCCACATTCAGTGCCACACTAAACACTAGGGAAGCTCCAGGATTGTCACCAGGGAAGGTGGCATAGAAAAGCAGAAGGCTTCACCTGGGGATCCCAGCAGCTCTGGCATGTCTGGCCTGCCTGTCCTACAGGACGACTTATCCTTCAAGATGATGTCCTAAAATGTAAGGAGGGATGAGCATGGGGAAGGTGGCATGGGATGCTGTTTCACAGTTATGGAGTCTTGGGCTCAAATCATGACCTTTCGTGGTTGCACATTTTACATTTACATTCACTTATGTGGCTGACACCTTTATCAAGGCGATTTACAAGACTTAGGACACAACTGGTGACATTTCTTTTCATTTTCTAATTGGAGTACGGGCTGGTCAAGTGACTTGCTCAGGGTCACACAGTGGCAGTAGCGGGTTCTGAACCCACAGCCTCAGGGTTTGAGGTTCATTCATTCACTCTGGGGCAACATAGATGGTGTTGTCCCCATCTCCGTGTGAAATTCCAACCACAGATGTATAGGGCAGTCAACTTTTTATCAACATTTATCCAAGGTGACCTACAACATTTATGACATAATTGGTTCCATTTCTTTTGGTTTTCCAATTGGTGCCCAGGCAGGTGAAGTGACTTGGTCAGGGTCACACAGATGTCAGGATTTGAACCTAGAACTCAGGGTTTGAAGTTCAAAGCCTTAAATACTTTGCCACCCTGATGGCTTGATGGTAAGATGGTCAGACGCCATCTTAAAGTGAGTGAACCCTTTAAAGCATTGACATCACTTTCTGTTATATGGGCAGCTTAAAATCCCGAGGTGAACCAAATTCAGAAAATGGATGGATGAGTGCAGGAGGGCTCACACTAACTGAAATATGAGATAAAATGCCGTTGATGCCCGCTGGCCCTGAACTTGCCACCTTACACATCTTACACAATCATCTAAGACCATTCTAACCCTTACTTCCTTCTCCTCTTCCCTTCATCTCAGAGTCCAGGCTGCAGCCAGCCCTGTAATGTATGCCCTGTAGACCCCTCAATCCTACCCTGCAGTTTTGAGTATGGGAATGACTCAAAGCTCTGAGGGTGCCCCCTGGAAGCCCAGTTTGATCCAGTTTTAATAAATGTCCCTAGGTCATGGCTCCGAGTGCTACAGTTTCCAAATTTCAAACTCACTTTGTGTGACCCACAGCATCACATACAATTAACGGGGCTGCATGGATAACAAATGGAAGGAGCGCATCAGTTACATTGGTGTTAACAGTGGGATATCTTATCACCATTGTCAGGTGAGTCTACGCTGGTGAGGGTGTAACAGCATTAAGGAGCGAAGCTGAGTGGCATACTGAGTGATGTCACCATCCCTTATTAGAAAGAAGACTATGGGGGCAGGAATATGGGGGTGTTCTTTCTTCATCTCCTGGCAGGCCCTATACTTGAAAAGACATGCACCTAAAAACAGAAAGCCACATGGACCAAAGATAAGTGAAAAGAGCCGTCACAGAGAAGGTCAACGCTCATAATGGGAGGTCAGAAGAGCAAAAATCCAAAGTGAAAGCCGAAAAATTGGAATCCCAAAGGTGATAAAGTCGCGGGAGTTTGGAAAAATCCAAAAACTGGAACACGCTGAGCTTTTTCTAGTATGACTGGGGGGCTCTGCCCCCTGCTCACTTCGCTCGCCAACCCCTTGGGCGGGTGCTATGCGCTGGCCACTTTGTGTTTCTGCCACTCACATACGGCGATGCGGATGTATAATTTAAGCAGATTGTTATTTTCATGGGAATTGTTACATATGCATAATAGAACCAACCATGTTACATTACAGCAAGTAAAAACAGTAAATCGTATTAATTTGAAAGAAAATTGCGTTAGAGGTATTCATTGTGTTATACGTTTTCGTTCTGTTTGAATTTGAAATTAACATGCAAAGACTTTTTAAACTTATAAAACTTTCACTGTAAAACTAATTTTGGAGTTAACTTTTCGTCAATATCGGACTGAATTTTGAGTCTGTGTTTGGAGTTACATCGTGACGACGCAACGTATAACTGCCCGTGTGTGAATTTCGTTTCTTTGTCTTGTGTGAATTTCGTTTCTTTTTCGAATGTTTGTCCCTGTGATTTGTTAATTGTCATAGCAAAAGCTATTCTGACGGGAAACTGTAAACGTTTTAATACAAATGGCATATCAAGATCTCCTTCAGTGTCTAATGTTAGATGTACTGCATTACCTTTCTTGTCTCCTGTTAAAATTTTACATGTCAGAATTGTTCGACCAGTTTTGAATACAACTAATCTTGTCCTATTGAATAGCCCATCACTCAGAGATAAATTACACAATACACAGTACGATACATCCTTCTTTCAACAGTAATTCGGCCGGTGGAAGACCAGACGGCGTTAACGGTTGTAGATATTCTAACAGATATTGTAAGTTGATGTTTTCATCTTCTGCACCATCACCACCAACTGTGTCAGCACAGTCTATTGATACACATTTAACCAATTTGCTGTGTAACTGATTGACAATTTTCTCAGTTATATGCCATTTGGTATGGGATTCGTTAAAGAAGTGCAAATGCTTGTGATGTGCCATCTGTTGGAATGAAAAATGCAATGCATGTTATAACTAGAAATGTTAGCGATGCACCATCCATTGACATGAAAAATGCAATTTATTTTATTACTACAAATGTTTGTGATGCACCATCTGTTAAAATGAAAAATGTAATAAATTTCATGACTAGAAATGTTTGTGATGCACCATCTGTTAAAATGAAAAATGTAATAAATTTCATGACTACAAATGTTTGTGATGCACCATCTGTTAAAATGAAAAATGTAATAAATTTCATTACTACAAATGTTTGTGATGCGACATCTGTTAGAATGACAAATTCAATGCATATGTTTCTGTTATATGCTATTTGGTATATGATTTGCAAAAGCAGTGCATATGTTTGGGATGCGGGGCGGCATGGTGGCGCAGTGGTAGCGCTGCTGCTTGCGTGGAGTTTGCATGTTCTCCCCGTGTCTGCGTGGGTTTCCTCCCACAGTCCAAAGACATGCAGGTTAGGTGGACTGGCGATTCTAAATTGTGCTTGGTGTGTGGGTGTGTTTGTGTGTGTCCTGTGGTGGGTTGGCACCCTGCCCAGGATTGGTTCCTGCCTTGTTGGCTGGGATTGGCTCCAGCAGACCCCCGTGACCCTGTGTTCTGATTCAGCGGGTGGGAAAATGGATGGATGGATGGATGTTTGTGATGCACCATCTGTTGAAATGAAAAATGCAACGAATTTTATTACTAAAAATGTAATGCACCGTCTGTTGGAATTAAAAATGCAATGCATTTTATCATTACATGAATTACAAGATATATTTCTACAGATGGTGCACTGCAAACACTAAGGCTAAATACAATGAGGTCTATATGGATATTTTTACCCTTCTTAGACGGGTAGCACTGCTTGTCCATAATACAACATTTTAAAATCAATCAAATTTAGAGGCCCCCAAACTGGACACTAGTCCACCACAGAGCCCTCTTGTGCAGATGGAGCCATCTAAACAATCTGACACATAAACATGGGGAGAAAGTACAGAATCCAGACAGACAACCATAAGATCAGTGATTTGAACTGAAGATAATGGATCTGTGAAGCAAAAGTGCTTACCACAGCACAGCCGTATCATCCAAGTAATTGACACCATTTGCACTTGTTAATATTTTAGAACAAATTCACTTTACATAGAGTGGCACATTGGATAGTGCTGCAGCCACACCACTTCAGGGACCTCAGTTCAGTTCCTGTTCGGGTCCCATCCTTGCCCCCTGTAATGGATGTGTACCAGACAGATGGACAAATAGACTGTTTTACATTAATGCTTCCTAACCTGAGGTCATCACTAGAAAGTTGTCACCTACCATCAACACCCTGTGTGAGTCTGTGTCTAAAGGTGCATTGTGCTCACTGAATAAAGCCAGTTAAGCTGTTGACAGGCCACCCAGGTCACTCTATTCTAATCCTTAGTGTTGGCGAGATTATCTCCACCACTAACAACCCAACTTAAATCGTGGTGCCACCTATCAGTTTGCAGTGGCGATTCGCTGCTTTCCTGTTGAGAACTTCTCAGTCACCTAAAAGTCACCTTAACAGGTGACATTCATGATCATGATGGACCTGCTTTAGCCCTCATTCCTTTATGGGGTAAGGAATACATTGGTGGGGGTCCAGCTTGGCAAGTGGGTTAAGACACATTGAGGGCTTCTTAAGGTAAATGCTAAGCCTGAGCAGGATTGACAAAGTGTCAGAGGAAACTCACTGCAGACAGGAGAGTCATCTGTGCTGAGGGGCAGATAGCCATCTGAGCGGTGAGGATGAAGATGTGGAGGAAATCACTCACTCCTGTGCAACCGCAGATACAGGAAGACATGAGTGTCTTTCCTATTTTAAACATTTTACATATCAAGTTTATCTGTCTAAGCATTTCATCATCTTTCTCTATGGTACCATTCATCTACACTCAGTCCAATATTGTATCGGGCATTTTAAATTTAACTAACCATATAGTGGCTTTCCCATCTGGCTTATCTAGTTATACAAGTAAGAATTTCACAATACTCTTATAATGACCTCATGCACAAATACAGTGACTTTCATCTATAAATGAACCTTACTGTATATAAGGCTTTGCATATCTACCACTATGGTGCCTTTTATTGATTTACATATTTAAAGAGCGCTTCACATTTCACACTTTGATATGTTACATATTGCCTTTCATTTATATATCCATCTAACTGTTAGACAGTGCCTTTCATACAATATTTATGCATTAATCTAGTTATATAGTGCCTTTCATCTATCTATCTATCTGTCTATGCAATTGTGTAGTGCCTTTCAGCCATTTGTTTGTATTGCCTTATCTATCTATCTATCTATCTATCTATCTATCTATCTATCTATCTATCTATCTATCTATCTATCTATCTATCTATCATATAGTGCCTTTGTATCTATCTATCATCTATCTATCTATCTATCTATCTATCTATCTATCTATCTATCTATCTATCTATCTATCTATCTATTATATAGTGCCTTTCATCTATGCATGTACTGTATTATATAGTGCCTTTTACTTCTGTATATCTAGTTCTACAGTTCCCTTTGTCTCTGAAGAACAATGTAACACAGCATACAGGGAAAGGCGCTATATTGGGTCTAACATCCTGAATGGACTGACCTTGTGGAAAATATGAAGTCTGAAATGTAAAATATGAAGAGCAACTTTTAGGTGAATGTGTCTAGGAAGTAATATAGTGCCTTTCAGCCATCCATTATCTATCTGTCATGAACATTTCAGTCATCCATCCATATTATCATGCCTTATGCATCTTTCTATCTTGACATCTATTTCAATGTGTGATATACGTATCTATTTGGCTATGCGCTTGTATAGTGCCTTTCATCTATCTATCTATCTATCTATCTATCTATCTATCTATCTATCTATCTATCTATCTATCTATCTATCTATCTATCTATCTATCTATTATATAGTGCCTTTCATCTATGTATGTACTGTATTATATAGTGCCTTTTACTTCTGTATATCTAGTTCTACAGTTCCCTTTGTCTATTATAATGGGCTCTTCTTGTATATGACATGTTATACATGGTTTTTTATCCATCTATCCACAAAAATATTAGAACATTAGAACACTCTGGACGAGAACAGGCCATTCAGCCCAACAAAGCTTGCCAGTCATCTCCACTTATTTCTTCCAATAAAACATCAATTCGAGTTTTGAAAGTGCCTTGTCTATCTATCATATATATAACTTAGTATTATATAGTGCCTTTCATATCTATCTATCTATCTATCTATCTATCTATCTATCTATCTATCTATCTATCTATCTATCTGTCTATCTATCTATCTATCTATCTATCTAGTGCCTTTCATCCATCCATCATACAGTCCCTTTTCCACTTGTCTTTCTCGTTATATATCCATTATATTTGTATCTCTTTATATCTGACTTGTCATTCATTGTCTTTAATCGGCCTAACCTTCTAGTCATATAGTGCCTTTTGTCTTTCCATCTGTGTTCTGTAAGTCCATCCATACAGATTCTCCAAACCAGCCCATTATGATAACCCCTGTAGGCCCACAGCAACACGAATGACTGACTGAATGAATCACGTGGTGGTCTCTCCTCAGTTTTTCATGGCGAGCAGGGCACCGGATTTTAAAGCCCCCAATGGCTGGTCCACTCCCGGCCCCTTGACCTTGACTGAATCAGCTCGCCCACCTCTACTCAGTGTGCCCAGGTCTGAGTGACCCTGGCCAGTGGCACTCGTCACTTTACCATCAGTAAGTGACAGTGATGTCTATTCCCCTACCTCCCTGCCCAGATTTCTGCAGCCGTCCCTCACAAGCTATTTATGACAAACAGAGCAAGTCAAAGCAGGCGAGCTGTCAGGCTACCTACAAAGTGACAGAGCGGCCATACCCAGCTGTGCCTTTTTTTTCGGCCGGCCCCCTGCTACCCACCAACACGCCATCAGCCTTACCTGAAGGAGATGCTGGACACGGGGAAGTGAGTAGAATGTGGAGACCCCCAGGATGGTATGCCACATGTCTCTCTCCTGGCTGTCTTATAGAGCGTCTGAGAGCGGAAGCGAGGAAGTTAGTACACTTCCACTTACACAAGCTACGACAAGACTGCGCTGAAGCAGCGCCGGTGCGGTGGGCGTGAGGAGGGCCGTCCTGCCAGCACATGTTTACACAAATCCTGGACAGCTGCCAGCTCAGGGCTACGGATGGCTGACAGGTCTGAGCGGCGGCCTGAGGACGGGCACGTGCAGTTGGGGGGGGGTGGGGGGTGTTTTGGAGGGCAAAATCTGATAAGCGACCTGAACTGGAAAATCATATTGAGTGTCATTTGGAGATTAGCAGGGGTCCAAAATAGCCAGAGAGAGGGGAGATTAGAAGGTGGAATTTCCATTGTCCTGCATGGGCCTCTGGTCCATGGCCAGTTACACACATGAGGACACTGGGGACAAACCCTGAGGTGGCACTACTGACTCTGAAGAACAGAGTAACACGGCATACAGGGAAAGGCGCTATATTGGGTCTAACATCCTGAATGGACTGACCTTGTGGAAAAAATTAAGTCTAAAATGTAAAATACGAAGAGCAACTTTTAGGTGAATGTGTCTAGGCAGTTATATAGTGCCTTTCAGCCAACCATTATCTATCTGTCATGAACATTTCAGTCATCCATCCATATTATCATGTCTTGACATCTATTTCAATGTGTGATATGCGTATCTATTTGGCTATGCACTTGTATAGTTCCTTTCATTTATCTATCTATCTATCTATCTATCTATCTATCTATCTATCTATCATATAGTGCCTTTCACTCTATCTATCTATCTATCTATCTATCTATCTATCTATCTATCTATCTATCTATCTATTAATTATATAGTGCCTTTCATCTATGCACGTATTATATAGTGCCTTTTCCTTTTGTATATCTAGTTCTACAATTCCCTTTGTCTTTTATATTGGGCTCTTGCTGTATATGACATGTTATACATGGTCTTTTATCCATCTGTCCCAAATAAACATTAAAACATTAGAACATTAGAACACTCTAGACGAGAACAGGCCATTCAGCCCAACAAAGCTCACCAGTCCTTTCCACTTGTTTCTTCCAAAAGAACATCAAGTCGAGTTTTGAAAGTCCCTAATGTCTTACTGTCTACCACACTACTTGGTATCTTATTCCAAATGTCTTATATTTCTATCTAAATCATTTATAGATATTAAAAATAGCAGCAGCCCTAGCACTGCCCCCTGCTTGTCATCACTCTTAACATCGGCCAGTTCTGATGAGGTTCCTCGCACCATCACCCTCTGCTTCCTGTGTCTGAGCCAATTCTGCACCCATCTAAAAACATCACCCTGAACTCCCACTTCTTTTAACTTGATGCCCAACCTCTCATGTGGCACCTCATCAAATGCTTTCTGAAAGTCCAGATCAATAACATCATCTGCTCCACTTTGATCAAATGCTTTTGTTGCCTCCTCATAGAATTCCAGCATGTTAGTAAAACACGACCTCCCTCTTCTGACCCCATGCTGACTGTTCAGAATAACTCCTGTCCTTGTCATGTGTTGCTCAATCTTATCCTTAATAATTCCTTCCATTAATTTTTCTGTGATGCACGTTAAGCTTACTGGCCTATAGTTGCTCTTATCTGCCCTGTCACCCTTTTTATATAATGGGATGATATTTCACATTTTCCAGTCCTCATGAATCTCTCAAGTGTGCAGTGACTTCCTAAAAATATGTGTCAAGGGTTTATATCTGTACTCACTAGCCTCCTTAAGAACTCGAGGATAAATATTATCTGTTCCTGCTGATTTGTTTGATTTCAGTCTATTTAATCTGAGCAGCTCTTCTCCCTCTACAATTTCCAAATCCCTCAGTACCTCCTTAGTAGTCCCTGTTACTGCTCTGAGGTTATCCACTTCGCCACTGTCTGTATCTTTTAATTCTCCTTTACTATTTCTGATACACTTCATCTCCTCCATTATTGTTCTTTTTCTACTAAAGTAAAGAATCTCTTGGGGTCTTCTTTCGCTTTATCTGCTCTATTCCTCTCCAGCTGTCTTTTAGCCTCCCTGATATCCTTCTTAATGGTTGCTATCCACCTGGTTATATAGTGCCTTTTGACTGCCGATCTGTGTTTTGTAGCACTTTCTATGTAGAGGATCCACACCAGTCTATTAACATGGCCTCAGAAGGCCCTGAAGGCACACAACTGACTAAATGAATCATGTGCCCCCCCCAACTCTCCCAGGCTTTTAATGGCTGATGGTCAGGGCACTGGACTTCAAAGCCCCCAATGACTGCTGAATGATGTGAAAAGTTTGTATCGATAGTTTATATTAGAAGGCCTGCGATGATGGGAACCAATCCCTAATGTGCATACTGTTTTGTAAATGGGGAGCAAATTCTTTGCCATATGGGGTCCCAGTTAACCCTTTCTTATATTAGGGTTCCCTCTGGTGGCCACCAGTGTACATCACAAGGTATGCTTAAAATCTCGTGACCAGCCAGTTAGGCCACCATTGTAAGTATAACATGACATAAGGCACTTCAGTTTTAAGGGGCTTGATCCTTTCCCAGCGGCATGGGACACAAGGCAGGAGACAATCGCTGGACAGGTTACCATTCTATCACTGGGCCACCCAGTTGTCTAACACGCAATTCTTCACGGTTGGAAATTCATGGTTATGAGGGAGAACATGCCAATTCTGCAGTGATGTGCTTGTTGGCAAACTGTGCGTGTGTATGAGTAGGAATTTGTGGTGGACTGGTGACCCATCTGGGGTTGGCTCCTGTCTGGTGCTCAGTACTACTGGGTTAGGTGCCAGTCCCATGGCTTTGAATTCAGTTTATATGATCTCATACTGCTTTTGTCCAGCCGCTCAGTGATCTAATTAGATGACTTGTGCTGTTGACTGGAAGCCACTAGAGGGCACCCTAATGTAAAAATGGATTAACGGAGCCCCCCATGAGGCAAAGGCCACCTATTTATAATGCAACATGCACAATTCATGAATGGCACGTTCAGGGCAGGACTTGTAATCCAGTGTTTCTGAATTTCAAGTTGCTGTTGTTCATAATGGTGGTGAGTTGTGGTGGATGGTGAGTGGGTTGCACTTGAATACCCTCCACCCACCCTAGATTCGTTAAAGGAGACATTCCTTCCTGCTTTGAAATCACTCTCAATTCACCAAGGGGACCCACCATAAAGACATGAGGACACTTAAATGGTAAAAAGTGGGTTGTCACCAGAAAGGCTGAGAAACACAACTCTGTTTGACTGGCCATCATAACAGCAGGCCTTTCAGGGTGTGCAGTGTTCACTCTGTTCACACGGCCAAACAGGCGGATTTGTTAAAGGATTCATTAAAGTAGTGTTAACATTCCTGATGCACCATCTGTTGGAATGACAAACACAATGCTTTTAATTACTACAAATGTTTATGATGCACCATCTGCTGGAATGAAGGAGACATAGGGACTGGATGGACACACAGAAGCACAGATACACATGCACACTTGTCCTTTTATTAAGGTAAATAAGGTGATGTCTGTCTATCCACCAGTTATTCCCTGTTGGATGTATTCAGCATTAATGTCTGTAGTGCAGTCTGTCCGTCCAGTTTCTATGTCTGTGTTATACGCCATTTGGTATAGGATATGTAAAAGCAGTACTAATACTTGTAATGTGCCATCTGTAATAACCCCTACTCTCTCTTCTGTTTCCTTGTCCTGTGTCCTTTGCCACCACCATCTACTCAAAGCACTGTGATGTTCCAACAATGATGGATGGATTAAAAGCCAGAAGTCTGTATGACCATCAACATCAAGTGACTCCGTGAGAACCCTAACTACAAAGAGGACTGTTTCATTTATGTTAGGTAGAATGCCCAGAGGGGACTGGGTGGTCTCGTGGCCTGGAAACCCTGCAGATTTTATTTTTGTTCTCCAACCGTCTGGGTTTTTTTCTTTGTTTTTTCTGTCCACCCTGGCCATCGGACCTTACTCCTTTTCTATGTTAACTAATGTTGTCTTATTTTAATTTCTTATTGTGTCTTTTATTTTTCTTTTCTTCATTATGTAAAGCACTTTGAGCTACTTTTTGTATGAAAATGTGCTATATAAATAAATGTTGTTGTTGTATCTGTTGGAATGAGACATGAAATGCATATGTCTCTGTTTTATGCTATTTGGTATGGGATTAGTAAAAGCAGTACTACTGTTTGTGATTGCCCATTCATTGGAATGACACATACAATGAATATGTCTCTGTTTTATGCTATTTGGTATGGGATTTGAAAAAGCACTACTATTGTTTGTGCTATGCCATCTGTTGGAATGAGATATGAAATGCATATGTCTCTGTTATTGCTATTTGGTATGGGATTTGTAAAAGCACTACTATTGTTTGTGATACGCCATCTGTTGGAATAAGACATGAAATGCATATGTCTCTGTTATTGCTATTTGGTATGGGATTAGTAAAAGCAGTACTAATGTTTGTCATGCACCATCTGTTGGATAACAGAGACTAAGCAACTGTATAGATGCACAGCTACATAGACACACTGACACTTGTCCTTTTATTAAGGTGGATATATTGATATTACAATAGAGGGATTCAAATAAAGATTTGGGGTCTGTAGTTGTAGTCAGAGGGTGTTTCATGGCCAAATACCAACTGAAAAGAGAAGACTAAAAAACAGAAGTCCGCCAGACTATACTATACATTTCACTTGTTGCGGGCGCTTCCAAGGTAAGTTCCTGAGGAGGGTGCTGTGTGCTCATCCTATGCTGGCCCCATCCTGACTGCCAACATCCTCTTTAACACCCACTTTTAAAAACAGTCGTGCTAGAAGTGGTGGGACTCTCACCAAGCTGGAAATGGCGTTAGAGGTTCTTGCACACATTCTCCTCTATTTAAAGTCAAAATATGGAAGGGCAGTTAAAGACAGCGTCACACCCCAATCCTTCCACATCACCTGACGTCAATCCCTACTGGATCATGAGGAGCATGAGTAGATACAGACAGAGTTGTGCTCACAAGTTTATATACCCCTAGAATAATTTGTAAAACTAGTGGAACATGGACCTCCCATCCTCAAAGATGGGGGGAATTGAAAGGGGTGTAAGTCCACCAATATAGTGATAAGCCTGATTATGAATTCTGAACATGTATGCACCATGGAGCGCAATTTCAGGGCACACATAATTCACACGTCCAATTCCTGTGTCGTGTACTGCTGCACATGTCACGGTATAAGCTATGAACTGAGACCAGGATCGAGCTTTATGGGCCAGGGCTTTGTGAGTCTCTTCCAGTCTTTTGTGTGTATCTTGTAGTTGATGGTCAGCAGATGGAGGTGATGTTCCTCTTGACGTTGGTTTAATTGGACTGTTCAATGCACTTCACCACAAACTCCTGGAAATGTGACCGTCATGAGACACAGCAACACAGGTCACTCTGTCGAGAGTACCGATACGTTTGTCATGAGCGAACAGAGCCCAGGATTGTCTGGCTTACGTGTGAGATGAATGCAATCGGCGAGCCCATCAGTACATTTCTTTTCCTTTTAGGTAGGTGGCACGAACACCCGTTGGATCAGGTGGTCCTGAACATCTCAGGAAACGCAGCACAACTAATCACTCGGCTGAGGTGACTGTAATGTCACTCTGTCACCAAGGCTGATTTCATGGCAGACTTGCGGCCTGATTGCTCTGCCATTGTTGTTGTGTCAGCTCCAGCATGTCACACGGTGCCCACTGCTGTACTGTGCCTCAGCTATGTCACATGGTAGGTGTCTTAAAGAAAAGTATATTCTTAAAGTTGATGATTTGTATAAATTCAGAGTGAATCATGAACATATATGAAAATAAGCATTATACCTTACTGCACATTAGTATAGTAAGGGTTAAATCACAAAAAGACCTGTGCCTGTACATTTTATTATTTTTCTAAGCAAGATGTAACTCTCCAATATTTCATAAGTCAAGGTCAGGGGGTATGTGGCGAACGTGAGCTGAGGACTGGAAATAACTGGACGGGTGCAAGGTGGGGAGAGAGCCTGTCAAGTGGGCATGATGGATAGAATAGAGTGCTGGGAAATATTGGGGGAGCTAATCAGAGGCAGGACCAAGACCACAGGATGCTGGGAGTCAGATGAGGATGACAAATGAGCTACGTGTGGTAAGCTCATGATAAGAACTGTCATACAAGTAAGACAGCCCCATTGCTGGGTGCTGATTTGAGTCTGTATGCACATTGCACAAATAAGCTTGATTCTGCTGCCTGTCCTGAGACTCTGAGTGCTTTCTTTGGGCTAAGGGTGCCCACCTCCAGTTCGACATCACCAGACTGGCATGAGAAGGAGACAAAGCCCAATTTAGGGGCCAACGTGAATCCCACATCCAATGTCGACGGAAAACCAAAATCAATCTGCCTTGACTTTGCCAGTTACTGGAGCCTGGGGAAAGCAAAAGAACTGTCCAATGATCTTCAAGGAGAAGAAGAAGAAGAAGTTCATGTTTATAAATCAGGAAAAGCATATCGAGAGATATCCAGAAAATGGCAATCAGTAGTGTTCAAACTCTGATCGAGAAGTGGGAAATGAAGGGTTCTGTTAATACCAAGCGTTGTGATGTGAAATTTGGCATACAATATTTTGTATGTCTTTATTTGTAACTTAGGCAAAGCAATGGAATATTAGTGTTGCATTAGTGAGAAGCATTCATGTTTACCCCTTGCCTTTTAGAAATGGGTCTCTCTGAATTTTACAATTGAGTTGAGGGGAAGTGCCTTAAACAAGTTTGGCTAATGTTTCTTTGAAGTCTCTCAGTCAACCCCCATAGGAAAGCCAGGCTGCCTAACTGGCAAACTTTACCTTAACATATGGTTTGGGGGGGTGGCAGGTGTTAAGATGTTTTATCCCCCATTGGTCTAAAGTATGGCTGTTTGGAACTGACTTGTATCAGAAGCCTTTAAGTACCATAATGTTCTATTGGCTGTAGGGGTTGGACAGAAAATCTATAAATTTGCTCACTCCCTCACTCTCGCTCTTACCAAATGATCAGTGGTGGGCCGTCAGGGCCTGCAAGGCCTTCTCTGCTGGCCTAAAAAAATATCTGAATCACAAACTGATGTTAATTATATTTTGTCCATGAATACTTATTAAATAATTCCAAATAGTCTGTCTGCTTCCTTTCACAGCTTTTCCGATTTTTGGTGAATAAAATGTTGCGATTTTCCTAAATAATATTGCAAGTTTAATTGTTATTGTTGATGTTTTTTATGTGTGTCACAGCTGTAGCTGTAGTAGAAAGGAACTTGTACACCCCGGTTTGTCTATTCAATAAAGGCATTTATTGTGGCTACAGGAGTTATCTATCTGCGATGCAACGGCTCTTTATACTGTATTTCTGCATATTAAGATGGTTTTTATAACCATAAATTAGTTTTTGAGGGGTGGGTTGATTCAGACAGAGCACGACTGAAGGCCTAGGTGTGAAATGCAAATGATGAAGGAGCAACTCTGACACCATGAACTGAAAAGGACAACACGATGAAGAGCACAGCTCGGTAGCCATATTGAGACAGGCATGCGGCCTGTTCTGAGGAAAGGTGACCACAAATGATGAATTAACTGGAGCCATTTACAGTAACTAACAAGTCTGTGTGCCACCTAAAACTACACATCACCATTTATCAGGTTGTATGGTTGCCAATATTCACTTGTACGTTGCTTATTGTTATTATTTATGAATATTATCAATAATACATTATTTAAAGTTTAACTTAACTCCTGCTTGTCTACACCTAATTGCCTGAGGTTATGGATGTAGAAGGGAAGGTGGGGAGAAGTTATCTCTTATATATATATATTTCTCTTCTGGTTCGTCCTGCTTCCTCTTCAAACCCTGTCCCACCCACACGGCATTTCTTGATTCCTATTCGTCCTCTTCCAAACCCTTCCCCACGCTGCCTGCGGCCTCCCAAACACCCCCAAGCTGCTTTTCTCGATTCCTATTCCTCCTTCGGACTACCACGTTCCCCGCTCCTCTCTCATGACCCCATTGGTGTCACGTCACCGCCTCATATCTATCCTGACCGCGTGACCTTTCACTTTGGCCATATGTGTGCCTGGGAGTCTTTTCCATAACCTGCTACAGGAAGGTACTCTCTTGACCATTGGCATTGGTTTCGCTCCTTGCCATTTTCATTATACTGCAATGGTTGTTTCCTAAGCCTTTGTTATAAAATGAACAATAGTATCTTCTCTGTCAACGGGTTTTTGTACAATGTCATCTGTATTCCGGGATCCGGCAACTGCCTGTTCCTGACACAAACAGTTGACGAAGGCAATGCAGCGTTTTCCATTCCTATTCTTACACCACCATATGCTACGGCGGGTGTCGGCTATCTAGTATACTATAATACCTTATAAACAGTGGTAAATTCTATGAGATTTGAGGCATTCTGACAGAGGCTACATATTAATAATACAAAAGGGGAAAGTTGAGCAAAATGTTACTCTACCAAGACAAAACACCAAGGCGCAATCAGGTAGACCATGGAAGTTTTCAGACATAACTTCCAGGAAAATCTCAACTGAAATGAAGTGAGTGGCTCTTTCAGGCCACACAATAAGGAGAAACCTGAATGAAAGTGGGCCAGAGAAAAGCCTTTGCTGTGCCAACACCACAAAACAGGCCACTTACAACATGGCAAACAGCACCTTGAGAAGCCTTAAAATGTCAGGAACAAAGACACTTGCAGTGATGAGACCTACTGTGAAGCATGGAGGTGGATCTCTGCTGCTTTGTGTGTTTGAGTTGGGGAATTCTGTCAAAATGCACGTCAAGAAGAATGCAGCATAGCATTAGAATATATTGGAGGACGATTTTCATTGATTAGCCCAGAAGTTGCGCATGGTGGGGCACTTGGACTTTGACATAAGGCCAAGTCAACACTTTAATAGCTGCAGTAGAAATAAGTGAAAGTTTTGGATTGACCAGCACAGTCACCTGACCTCAACATCATTGAGCTGATTTTAGGGAGATCTCAAACATGAAGTTCTTGCAATGTAACCAATGAATTTACTTTACAGGACTCGGAGGGTTTTTTGTCAAGAAGAACAGAGCAACTTTACCACCTGATGAAATGAGGAGTCTATTGAAACTAAAGGGGTGTAGAAGAGAACACAGAAACTAGAAGAAGGTTTGGGGATCCATCCTGTATATTGTCGTTAGTCGATAGCTCTGTAGAGTAGTCTCAAAAGACGGAGTCCAGAATGGAACTGACTGGGGAAGGCATGTGATCTTCTTTGTAGGTGGTGGAAAGGAAGACGAAGGTCCAACAGGGCACCGGTTGAGGTGAGGTCAACAGGAGGGTGTGGTCTGGGAAGGAAAAATGGAAGTTGGTTAGGCTTTAGCTGGTCTTCCCTTCTGAGGTTCTGAAAAGGAGGGAGAGTAGACATTGGTGCACTTCGTCCACCCCTGACCCAGTGTTTTACCCATAGATAAGCCCATAGACTGCCTCCCATGTATGATGGGGGGCACACATAATATTAAGAACTGAGGAAAAGAAACAGGATCATCTTATTATGTCCCCTGTGGTCATGGTTTGTTTGAGAATTATGCAATTCTCTTATCCCAACTTCTGAAACCACTCTTCCTGGTGAGGGTCACAGAGGTGGTAGCCAAGCAGGTCAGATCAGATGTCCTTCTCCCAATATCTTCCTGGGGACTTCCTAGGCATTCTCAAGCCAGTCAGCCACAATTTTTCCACCCAGTGGGATGTGCCCAGAGCAGCCCCAGCAGTAGCCACCCAGGGGGGCATACTGCCAACATGCTGAAACTATCTCAACTGGCTCTTCTCAATCCAGAGGAGCAACAATTCTGACAATCCTCCAAAATGACTGAGCTTCTCACCCCATCACAATGTGTCACCTTAGCCATCCTGTGAAGAAACCTCATTTCTGCTGTTCATTCACCCACAGTTTATGACCACAGTGCTATACAGTAGATCAGGTGGTAAACTGAAAGCTTTGACTTTCAGCTTGGCTTCTGCTTTACCACCATGAACTGGTGTAGGATCCACAGAACTGCTGCCACTGCTCCAATCTACATGTTGATGTCACTTTCCATTTTTCTGTCACTCATGAGAATGGTCCTGAGATAATTGAACTCCCCCTTTAATGTCAGTTGCTCCCACATTATCTGAACCCAACCCACCAGACAGATGTCCAGACACACATGTAAAAGTACAAGATTTTAATTATAATATTCTTCAGTAATAGTGCACAAAGCACCCACTCTCCACAATTCTCCAACAATAAATCAATAATCAATAATACAATAATAACCACAATCCTCTTATCCCAGCAGCTCCATCCTCTACTATCTGCTGGGGTTTACCACAATCCTTTTAAAGTCTCTGACCAGGAAGTATTCTGTCTCCGGGTCAAACACCTTCTTCAGGTGTCCCGGAAGTACTGCGGGTTTCCGTCCTCTTGACTCCTACATACTTCCAGGTTAACGTCATGGTAATATCCCCCTGGTTCTTCGTGAGCTCCCCCTGGCAGCACCCATGGCACCCAACAGGGCTGCAGAACTGGAATCCATGTCCCATGCTTCCCTGCGGGAATCCAGGGAACCGTTTCCATCGAGGGGAGCTACCATCTAGCGTCCCGGGAAATGTAGTGCCCTAAAAAGGCTCTTTCTTTTAGTTGAGGGACGTCCCGACCAGACTGAAACGCCGGTCGTCCATCACACTGGATATATAAAGCATACTTCAAGGGTAATTATTGCCAGTCTTTATCAGCAGGTCCTGGATACCATCTCAAAAAGTGACCAACATCATCCTCTGCAGCATGGAAGCCAGACGGGAACAAGGCCACAAGACAACTTGGACTCAAATATAATGGGAGGAATCCACAATCAAAGTTTCTACATTCCCAAATTTGTAAGTGGTGGCAGCAGGAGGCTACTATAGAGGCTCTGGAAGGGTTGTTGTGCCCTTTTGATGATAACATTCCAGTAGTCTAATCGGAATACCTGGGGCCACCAGGGGGAGTTCTGGGAAAAACATCTCCAAGGGGTTTTACAGGGCAATGTCTGTATTGGAAATGCTTCAGAAAAGACTGGAAGTGACCTTGGAAGGTCTTCCTAGATCAGACTTAAAGGAGCAAAGTGGTCTTTGGTTATGGAGTTCAAAGTTGAGAAGCATGCAATTGGTAAGAGGAGAAGAGAAGGGAGAGAGAACAGATCTGAGAAGGTGGGCACGTGGGGAAGCCACCCACGTCACTATTAGATAGGTGGATTGTATGCACTGCTGTTGAGAATTTTGATCAAGGATCAATACGCGTCATTATTAGTTTTAGTGTTCTTAACTACGAAAAGTCTAGGAGTGAAACAGCTTTAAAGGGACACCATTTATTTTGGCGTTCGGATAAATTGCTCCTCATATTTCGCCCCCAACACATTTTGGCCCTGGTAATTTTAACCCAAGCCCCCACAACATTCACCCCTTCCCCACAAATTTAGCCACCACTATATTTTGCCCCGGTATTTATGTACATATCTATAATTGCAATTTAAAATTGAATAAACCTTACCCAACATTGAAAATAATTAAGTTCACCCAGGTAGTTTTCTTATACGACTTACAGATCAACGTGTTGCACTGAAAACAGCATGTGTGATTACCTCCATAAAAGGTGAGTATTGAATTTAAAACGTAATCCGTGTTATGTGGTATAGTATTGTACGATTGTACTGGATTTTGCAAGGTTTTTTTGTGGCCGTTTCAAGACGTGCATTTACGGTTTTCACCGCCTGATTATCGATGGTGCGTGGCAGTGTTAAAGAACCATCAACACCTCGCAGGCAGCGCAATATCAAAACTGTTGCGTCACCACTCACGCATCGTCTATTACTTTCTCACTGAAAGCGTTCTTTTTGCATCGTAGTGTAATTGATTACCTTCGAGGCATCGCATACAACTTTTGAGTTCTAATCAATGATTTTATAAACGGAAATGACTTTTTGTGAAAATTAAAATTACAAAGATATTAATTTAGTGCATAATTGTATTTCACGTATGTTTCTTTGCAACGGCATGTGATATTACTTTTGTAAAATCATTTGGAATCGTTTAATCAAAATGACAATGTATATATGTTTACAGAGCGTTTCATTTAAGTGATCCAACTTTTTTAGCTTTTTGCTACAAAAATATTTACATTAGGAAAGTGAGAATGATTATTCACTTTATCTTTTCTAGGAACTTCCAACACTCAAAACGTCTGGGAGTGGGTATTAGAAGTTACTGGGGTGGGGGAGAAATATCATGGAGGTGAAATGTAGTGGGGGTGAAACGTGAAGGGTGAAACGTAAAGGGTGGAACGTGAGGGGTGAAACGTGAAGGGTGAAACATGAAGGGTGAAACGTGAAGGGTGAAACGTGAAGGGTGAAACGTGAGGGGTGAAACGTGAAGGGTGAAACGTGAGGGGTGAAATTTCCGTAAACCATAGTTTTAGGTTATGCAACATGCAGCAATTACAAAAAAAAATGTATTCCAATAAGGAGCTAGCAACACCCCCTGCTGGATAGACTTGCTTGCCTTTTCACTTGCTTTGTTCTGAACTTCTGTAAGTTAAGGTCATTATGTTCTCTGAAGAAGCATTTTGTTATGGGAAGGCAAGTGCTGAGCTTCTAACTGACAGAAGATGAAACAAACTGCAGGCAGGGCCTTTAATAGCGTGAGTAAAGGGCGATCTATCAGACTACTGCACAAAATATATAAGCACTTAAATGGCATTACGGCTCATCAATACTTTAGGCAATAAAATGACAATAAAATGCATTATAATATCAAGCTATTCTGAGCTATAAAGGAGCTTAAGAGCACACAGATGTCCATAAAGTAAGCAGCAGCTTAGCCCTGTCAGACATTAGCCCTAAGATATAAAAGCACCGCTGCCTGCGTTCGTGGGCTTTTATATTAGCACGCACGTATATATTTTAGATAGCATTAAGGTTATATGCCACTGCTTCTTTATAAATCTTAGTAGCACATGTTAGTTAGCTTAAAAAAGTAATTGTTAAAGGCTTGTTTTTTTTTTCCTTTTGTTTCTCTCATGCATGAAGCCCTGTGTCATGGTTGTTCGCAGTGCGGCCCTTATCAGTGGAGCTGTGCGCTGTCACAGTCGCCTGTTATGTTAGCCTTAGCCTTACAGAATGCTAGTGCAACAAGGAATCATTTACTGAGTTATTGATTAGGCAGTCCAGTTTTCATATATGGGTCCTCCTGATCCCAACTTAATTGTTAAGAATTGATTAACTGAAAGGCCATCGATCTTTAACAGTTCAGGATTAGGCCGTTAGAATTAAGGGATGGGGGTTGTCAGGTGCTGCGGTGGGCTGGCGCCCTGCCCGGGGTTTGTTTCCTGCCTTGTGCCCTGTGTTGGCTGGGATTGGCTCCAGCAGACTCCCGTGACACTGTAATTGGGATATAGCGCGTTGGATGATGGATGGATGGATGGGTAGTCAGGTGATGCTCACCTCCGGGTGGCAATTCTGTCCTTCGAGCCAAAGAGGTTGTTATGAGAAGATGCATCAGGAAGAAGATTGTTATGGGGATGTCTACGTGGGCACGTGCATTGTTCTGAGAAAGTGCGGAACACATGGGGCCTCATGTATAAACAAAACTGTTTCCACATTAAAATCACGATGTATAAAACCTAAACTTGCTGTAAAGCCACACACATTTCCACAGTAGCTCACACCCTGGCATACACAAGTTCTCCACTCAGTTTTGCAGACTGGCGGCACCCAGCGTCAAAGCAGGCTAATGTTCTTGTGTGGTTTACCTTTTCTTTTTTAGATACACATCCCTGAGGCGGCTTTGTAAATACACTGAAATTAACTGCATATTTTTTATTAGTTTAATGCATCTGATTGTAATTAACCTGTAACAATATAATGGCCAACAGAATGATCAAACTATTCTAAATACCATAACTGCTTTAGCGTTGTTACTCTCACTGCACCTTCTTCTACTTCTTCTTTCATCTGCTCCCGTTAGGGGTTACCACAGCGGATCATCTTGTTTCATATTATTCTCACTACATCACTCAGAGTATTTATACCACTGTATCTGAGTGTGAATCACAGCTCTACAGCAGCTGACTGGAAAGAGAATTATCAGTATACAGCATCAAGCACACGCTGCCTCAGCCATGCTGTCTATTGAACTGCTCTCATACGGCAAACGCTTCAGAGCCTTTCCTCGCGGTTCAGAAACAGTTTCATCCCAAGAACTCTAAACTCACTCAATCAGTCCATCAAGTGCTCCTTGTAGAACTGTTTGTACTTATAAGTACAATTACCTCACTGTAAACTTGCGATACAGTTATAATATCGCACAACCTGAGCCACTTTATAAAGTGCATATTTACAAATGATGACGATATTATTTTTAAGATGAAATGCAGCAAAATATGTTTATTATATTATACAGATAAAACTTTAACTTCATTTAAATAATTTATATTGTTAATAATTAAACATGTGAGGACACGGTGTCACTGCACTAGCAAGGAGCAGGCACTCTGTTCACGGATTGTTCCTGCCTGGCGCTGTATTCTTGCTGGTGCTGATGCGACACTGGAAAGATAGATGGATAGAATAATTAAACACATACTATGAAGATGTTTCAATGTTCCTTAAAAGTTTTGAAGAATCGGCGTTCTGAGCTTATAGATGGCTTAACGTCTATTACAGAGCTGATTGTGTGGTGATTGGGTATTTGGAGGAAGAAAAGTAAGGACAGGAATTGGAGGTTAGTATGTTTGAAAGAGACAGTACTGCTGCAATAAATCATTTAATCGAAGGTTGCGCATAATCACTGTGCCACCGTGTTCCCATGTTTAATAACACGCTTTAACTCCTATAAACAGGAAAATGATATCAAGTATACATCTCAGTATTTTAATTATTCAGAGAGATGTAATATCACAAAAGTAATGGATTCTGCCTCCTGTCAGAGGAAGAGAAAGAGCGGAAGGACGTAGTGATTCACACACATAGAGCACATAGAAGATCAAATACAAAACAAAGCATTTAACGTGCTACTTTAATTACGATGGGATTTGAGAAACTAGTAAATGAAATGATTTTAAGATGAGTTTATGATGTTCTACTTTAATGACAAAATAAACTATGTGATTAAAGTGGAAATTTCGAGATTGAAGTTGACATTTCGTGCTTTTTTCCAACTGTGTGCCTATTTTTTTTTTCTGTACCCTAATGAGCTTTCATTTGACACTCAGATGGTGGGCTACGACTCGCCTTTTGACGGCGACTTTGATATGTGACAACTTCTTTTTTATTTTGGGAGCTGTGCGACTTTATTGAACTTGAGCTTTCAAGTTTCTCCGATAATCTATGTCACTCGATCAACTTCATTTTGTTGATTATACCACTGCTTAAACCAACAAATAGTAAGTTTTTCTTTGCCTCCACTTGCTATTCACTGAAATTCTTCTATTTTCCCCCTGTGCTTTTGCCATTGCCTTTTCACAGAACGCTGAGCTTAAGGGCTATTTATATTGATTTGCATATACAAAGAGGCGTAATTGTGGGAGGAGTAGGGACGGGATAGCAGGCGCGTGCATTAATTTTCATGCTGGCCGGGATTTATGTAGAGGTAGAACATGGAAGTTGGCAAACGCACAGATTTATGCATCTGGATTTTTTTGTGCGTAAGCACATTTCTGCTTTTGTGCTTACGTCATGTTATAGTGCGAATTCTACATACAGCATTATACATGAGGCCCCCTGGTGATTTGTTATGTGAACAGGTGCTGAATGAGGTTGTCATCATGAGAAACCCAGTACAGTACATGATGGGAAACTAATGTGAGAGGGGAACATTTTGTGATAAGAACTGTAATAAATTCAGGGCTCACCCAAACACTCGGGGCTCACTTCATGAACTGAGACAGACTTTATGTGCACTGCAATTGTTTTCTATGCTGTGCAATAAAGTCTTAAATTCTAACTGCCTTTCTGAAGACTCTGCTTGTTTATTCTGAGGTTTCTCCACAGCACTGCAAATCAATCATATGAAAAAGTTTGGGAACCCATCTTAATTCTTTGGATTTTTGTATCTCATTGGCTGAGCTTTCAAAGTAGCAACTTCCTTTTAATATATCACATGCCTTATGGAAAGAGTAGTATTTTTGCAGTGACATTAAGTTTATTGCATTAACAGAAAATATGCAATATGCATCATAACAAAATTAGACAGGTGCATAAATGTGGGCACCTAAACAGAGATATGACATCAATACTTAGTTGAGCCTCCTTTTGCTCCTTTGATCCTCCAGACGCTGTCCTCCTGTAGCCTGTGATGAGTGTCTGGACTCTGGATGGAGGTATTTCTGACCATTCTTCATACCAAATCTCTCCAGTTCAGTTCAATTTGATGGACAGCCTGCCTCAAATCATCCCATAGATTTTCGATGATATTCAAGTCAGGGGGCTGTGATGGCCATTCCAGAACTTTGTACTTCTCCCTCCAAGTGTCCAATCATGAATGAGTGGTAAAAGGTATTTAAGGTGGTCAATTACAAGTTTTGCTTCCTTCCCTTTGACTCTCCTCTGAAGAGTGACAGACAGCATGAGATCCTCAAAGCAACTCTCTAAAGATCTGAAAACAAAGATTGTTGAGTCTCCTGGTTTAGGGGAAGGCTACAAAAAGCCATCTCCGAGGTTTAAACTATCAGATTCAACTGTAAGGAATGGAATCAGGAAATGGAAGGCCACAGGCACAGTTGCTGTTAAACCAACCCAGAAGGTCTGGCCGGCCAAGAAAAATACAGGAGCAGCATGTGTGCAGGATTGTGAGAATGGTTACAGACAACCCACATATCACCTCCAAAGACCTGCAAGAACATCTCGCTGCAGATTGTGTATCAATCAATCAATCAACATTTATTTATATAGCACATTTTCATACAAAAAAATGTAGCTCAAAGTGCTTTACAAAATGAAAATTTTACAACCAAGAGAAAATACAATGAGTGTCTAAATTTTATAAAGTTATAAACACACCAAATACCAAATATTAATAAGAGGTCTAAATAGAATATAATACAATAGAATCAAATCATCAAATACCCTAACACATTAATTCCAAAATCCCACATTCTGGTTATCTCTTAATATTTTATTATATGGCTCAAAAAAGAGAGCATCTCTCTGTAGAGGTAAAGTTGGGAACCAGGTCTATTGTAATTCAGTACCCCATAGTGTAATCTCACTACTGCAAATTTCAACAAATTTATCTCAAAGCAATGATCCAAACCCATTTTGATCCAAAATTCAGCATTCTAGTTCAGTCCCACTCTTCTTCAAATCAGCAGTCTTTGTCCAGTTTAAGTCCAATGAGTGGAGAGTCAACTGCTCTTGTCTCCATGAAAGAACTGGATTGAAAATGCAGGTTATGTTTACTATACAGTCAGAAGAGATTTTGTTTGAGTTTTTATACGTTGTGCATCAGCACTTTTGAAAGTTATTTATCCTGTAGCATTATATTACATTCTCTTTAATTACTTCTTTCCACTAATGTTGGAGAACATTTTTTTAAAGGTAACATAATTACATTACTCATTACTTAAAAAAAATTAACTAAACATGTAACATTGTTACTTATTATCAATTGTAATGTGTTACAAATCGTACGTTGCTTTTTCTTTTATTATGAAAAACTACCCATTTTACAGGCCAGCATTTGTTTTTAAATCCTAAACCCACGAATCTTAATTAAACTGATCAGAAACACGGCAAAGTTTGACCATTTTGTTGTTGTTGTTGATTTAAATATTCTATAATACCAAGAATACCAGGAGAAGCCAGCTGTTTAAAGCAGCCCCCTGAGCAGTGTTGGGGTGTCGCAGACACAGCACTTGGAGAGCTCAATGACTCCCCTAAGACTGTGCAGGATTAAGTGTATACTTATCACCTTTGTTCAGTTCTCTTCACTCGATTGCATGCTAGGCACATGTTTAACCTCTTTCTTACTAGCTGTCATCGTGCACATACAGAATGCTCACTCCAGCAGCAGGCAACGTCTTTGTGAAAAAGGCAATACAATACAGTTTATTTTTGTATAGCCCAAAATCACACAGGAAGTGCCGCAATGGGCTTTAACAGGCCCTGCCTTTTGACAGCCCCCCAGCCTTGACTCTCTGAGAAGACAAGGAAAAACTCCCAATAAAACCTTGTAGGGAAAAATGGAAGAAACCTCGGGAAAGGCAGTTCAAAGAGAGACCCCTTTCCAGGTAGGTTGGGCGTGCAGTGGGTGTCAAAAGTAGGGGGTCAATACAATACAATATACAGAACAGAACAATTCCTTAAGACAGCATAATAATAAAAATTTTAGAAGTACGGTTTAACAGTAGATGATATGACATAATTAGGTTTGGATATTTAGAGTCCTGGAGACCTCATCCATCTAGCTGCCTCCCCATTTGGCCATGCCACGGCTGAAACGTTGCTCCGATGAAAGGACCCCTCTTTCCCATGATTCCTGTGATCCTCCATCAGGGATGACTTTACCATAGGCAGGCAAACAACTTGGCAGGTGGGCCGTGGCACCAATGGCCACATTTGGGTACCGAGAAAAGAAACAGAATAGGTGAGGGTTAGTATTCAAATATAATTATCATGTTACTTATGTTTTAGTGCTAATGACTAACAACAGAGATGCAGTCTGTACAGTTAATCAGCAGCTCTAGTCAGGATATGCTAAACTGAAGTAGTGAGTCTTCAGCCGGGATTTAAAGGCTGAGACTGAAGGGGCATCTCTTATAGAAGCAGGAAGACCATTCCACAGTTTAGGGGCCCTGTAACTAAAAGCTCGACCTCCCACTGTTATTTTATTAATCCTTGGAATCCTAAGCAGACCGGCATCTTGAGATCTTAATGTGCTCAGGTTTGTAAGTCATGATAAGTTCAGACAAGTAAGCGGACCTTGGCCATTTAATGCTTTATATGTTAAAAGGAGGATTTTGAAATCTGCCCTGAACTTAACTGGGAGCCAGTGTAAAGATTTAAGAACTGGAGTTATGTGTTCATATTTTCTTGTTCTTGTAATAATTCTTGCAGCGCATTTTGGATTAACTGGAGGCTGTATAGAGAACAGTTTGAACAGCCAGTGAACACCGCATTGCAGTAGTCAATCCTACTAGAGATAAATGCATGAATTAATTTCTCACAATCCTGTTTATTTAGAAAGCGCCTTAATTTCCTAACATTTTTAAGATGGAAAAAACATGTTTTGGACGACTTTGTAATATGCGCTTTAAATGACATGCTAGAGTCAAAGATAACCCTAGATTGCGGGCTGATTCAGTAAAATTAATTGGGATTCCAACTGAGTTAAATGACGACAAAATATTGCTGTGATCAGCGTCATTCCCTCCAACAATTAACATCTCTGTTTTATCTGTATTTAAAGACAAGTAGTTCTCATTCATCCATTCCTTTAATTCACTAACACAACTAATTAAAGACAACATCGGAGAAACTTCATTTGATTTAAATGAAAGGTATAACTGGGTGTCATCTGCATACGAGTGAAAATTAACATTATGTTTCCTAATGAGAGATCCCAGTGGAAGCATGTAAAGTGAAAACAGTAAAGGTCCCAGTACTGAGCCCTGCGGGACACCATATTGAACTTCTGTGTATAATGATGGAGTACTGTCAGCACATTTCTGTACATACTGGAATCGATTTGATAAATAAGAATTGAACCAAGCGAGCACGGGGCCTGTAAGCCCAACATCGTTTTCTAGCCTGTGCAGTAAAATCGAATGGTCAATGGCGTAAAATGCTGCACTTAAGTCCAACAACATAATTACAGTGGAGTTTCCTTCATCAGAGGATATCAGAATGTCATTTACAACCCGTGTTAGTGCAGTTTCTGTACTATGACCAGTGCGAAAGCCAGACTGGAATTTCTCAAATAAATTGTAACGCGTAAGGTGTGACTGAAGCTGACTGGCGACTACTTTCTCTAGTATTTTAGAGAGAAATGGTAAATTTGAAATAGGCCTATAGTTATTTAGTATGTGTGGGTCTAGGTCTGACTTTTTAAGTAAAGGTTTAATGACTGACACTTTTAGTGTATCTGTACATCCTTCTACAACCCAGCACAATTTGCACAAAGAACATCTGTATGGCAGGGTGAAGAGAAAGAAGCCCTTTCTGCACTCACGCCACAAACAGAGTCGCTTGTTGTATGCCAATGCTCATTTAGACAAGCCAGATTCATTTGGGAACAAAGTGCTTTGGACTGATGAGACACAAATGGAGTTATTTGGTCAGAACAAAAAGCACTTTGCATGGCAGAAGAAGAACACCGCAATCCAAGAAAAACACCTGCTACCTCCTGTCAAATCTGATGGAGATTCCATCATGCTGTGGGGCTGTGTGGCCAGTTCAGGGACTGGGGCCCTTGTTAAAGTTGAGGGTCGGATGAATTCCGCCCAATATCAACAAATTCTTCAGGATAATGTTCAAGCATCAGTCACAAAGTCGAAGTTAAGCAGGGGTTGGATATTCCAAAAAGACAATGACCCAAAACACAGTTCGAAATCTACAAAGGATAAAGACTGGACAGTAAAAACTTATAAAGAAGTGGAGACACCCTGGGAGAAGGTGGATGTCTGCCAATGGACGAGGGCCTTGTGCTTTGCTGATCTTCCCTTTCAGCTCTGCTTAAAGACCATCAGCCTTAAAAAAGCATAAGTGGACATTTAAATTGTGTTTTAGTTGCCTTTACCTTATTAGTGAAAGGGTTGGCTTTTAGGATTTAACTCTAACAACTGTTTAAATAACTGAATTTCCAAGGAGAGATTATGATATACGGCTGTCTTGTCCATTTCAGATTTTATAAATGCTCTCTTTTCTGATTGGTTCGTTCTGAACTTTTCTTTGATTCAATAGATTATTCATTTGGCTGACACCTTTTATCCAAGGTGACTTTCAACATTCAAGATACAATTATTACTTTTGATTATCGTTTTTTATTACAGGCAGGTGAAGTCACTTGCTCAGGGTCACACAGGTGTCAGTAGTGGGATTTGAACCCAAAACCTGAGATTGCTTTTTTTTTTGATTTTACAGTCGCCCATCTTTCCTTTGTGAGTTTTCTTGATTTTTGAAAGCCTACCCCTGTTTTTTGGGCCTATTTAAGCCAGGAGCCTGCTTTTTGAGCTTAGGGTGAGACTCTAAATTCTAGACTTCAACTGAAGCCTGGGCGTTGTTAGAATTTCCACAGATTAGGGTCTTATCTCTCCCCCTGTGTTTATTTGTCTGTAGTCTTTAATAAATTGAAGAATCAGAGGGGTGGGCAAGGTCCCTTAAAGCCGTGTTCCTCAATCACTACGTCATGACTGCCGCTGGTCGGTCATGAGTTGAATTGTTTGTAATGGCTGTGGGTTGTGGTGGGTTGCAAGTGGGTCAGCACTTGGATTATCGCTCTTGCCCCCCCACTCTAATGATTGCATTTAATTCACCACGGTGGTCACTACAACAATAAGGGCGAGATACACGGCCAAGGCATTCATCCATTGCCAACTCATGTTTGCCTCTTTCTGCTCTTTTGAGCTTTTTCTCATTTTTTTCTTAATAAATCTTTAATTTTATGAAGATTCTCATGGACTTGTCTCTGCCCTCAGCTGGAATTTTTATGGTTTCTTCCCCTGGTGAAATATTTTCATGAGATAAGCTTTTTTGTTTTGCAAAACAAATCATTTATGGGGAAGGAGCAAAAGCTTGAGAGTCGTCAAAAATTAAATTCTTTGTTTTTCGACGGATCTCGACATTTAAGGGTCCACTGATACCGAAAACATCGATATCTCGATGATTGGTGTGTGTCCGTGTGTGTGTGTCTGTGTGTCACAGTTTCTTGAGGACAGTCTTAGAGCTAAAATAGCTGGACAGAAAAATACCAAACTCAAACCTTATGCCTGTTATGAGATGACAATGTGCTAAGTAGTTTTTGTGCCAAATTGTGCACTCTAGAGGAACCCTCAAATTAAGTTTTGATAATATCTCGATAATTATGGCAAATATCATCACAGAAGGACTTGGATAGCATACAGAATTGGGCAGATTTGTGGCAGATGAAATTTAACGTCAGTAAATGTAAAGTGTTACAGATAGGAAGTAAAAATGTGAGGTTTGAATACACAATGGGCAGTCAGAAAATTGAGAGTCCACCTTATGAGAAGGATTTAGGAGTCACAGTGGACTCTAAGCTATCGACTGCCAGACAGTGTTCAGAAGTCATTAAGAAGGCTAACAGACTGTCAGGTTATATAGCGCCTTGATGTGTGCAGTCCAAGTCACAGGAGGTTCTTCTCAACCTTTATAACACACTGGTTAGGCCTCATTTGGAGTCCTGAGTGCAGTTTTGGTCTCCAGGCTACAAAAAGGACATAGCAGTGCAAAAAAAGGTCCAGAGAAGAGCGACTAGGCTGATTACAGGTCTACAAGTTTTGAATTATGAGGAAAGATTAAAAGAGCTGAGCTTTTACAGTTTAAACAACAGCAGATTAAGAGGAGACCTGACTGAAGTGTTTAAAATTAAGTGAATTAGTCCAGTGGATCGAGAGGGTGACTTTAAAATGAGTTCATCAAGAACACGGGGAACACAGTTGGAAACTTGTTTAGGGGAAATTTCACAAAAACATTAGGAAGTTTTTCTTTACACAAAGACATTTGGAATAAGCTACCAAGTAGTGTGGTAGACAGTAAGACATTAGAGACTTTCAAAACTCGATTTGATGTTTTTTGGAAGAAATATGTGGAGAGGACTGGCGAGCTTTGTTGGGCTAAATGGCCTGTTCTCGTCCAGAGTGTTCTAATGTTGTAATGTTTTAATGTTTTTTTGGGACAGATGGATAAAAGACCATGTATAACATGTCATATACAGCAAGAACCAAATATAACAGACAAAGGGAATTGTAGAACTAGATATACAAAAGGAAAAGGCACTATATAATACGTGCATAGATGAAAGGCACTATATAATTAATAGATAGATAGATAGATAGATAGATAGATAGATAGATAGATAGATAGATAGATAGATAGATAGATAGATAGATAGATAGATAGATACTGTACTTAATCCCAAGGGGAAATTCACATAATCCAGCAGCAGCATACTGATACAAAAAAACAATATTAAATTAAAGAGTAATAAAAATGCTGGTAAAAACAGACAATAACTTTGTATAATGTTAACGTTTACCCCCCCGGGTGGAACTGAAGAGTCGCATAGTGTGGGCTCTCCTCAGTCTGTCGCTGAAGCTGCTCCTCTGTCTGGAGATGATCCTGTTCAGTGGATGCAGTGGATTCTTCATGATTGACAGGAGTTTGCTTAGTGCCCTTAAGTTAAGTTAAGTCCTTAGTGGACTCTTCCCGTGAATTGCTACCGTAATGACCTATTTAATGATGAGAAAGATCAGCTTCAGAGCGGTAAATTATTACTGAAATGTTATAGAATTGTTCGGCTTCAGTTCAGTTCCTAGAGAGCAAAGCCTACTGGCACTCATGTCTGAATTTCTTAACTGTAAGGCTTATTTCCTGTTTGAGACCGAGTTGAGCCTTAACCATTTTCTTGAGTCAGGCTGGTCATGTATGACATCTGTTCTGTTGGCTTTTGATAGGCCGTACCCCTTTACAATATCATGGAGCCAGAATCTCAACAGGCTGATCTAGGGGTGGGATAACTGTCAATCAAATTTGACTTCTGCAGATCTGCAGCTAGACTCTGTCAAAACCTGGATTAAGACCCCCCCACCCCCCAGGCCCCTAGGTGCTGTTAACACTGAAGTGGTTGGAAATCCAGATGTTTAGTGCTGCGCTGTATTTCCCAATCTTGCTCTTAGCATGTGAACACTCGATCACTTCATCGAGAGAGGGATGCTGGAGTGATTTCACCGATAGTAAAACACACGATAGTTTCATCAAATTGTGGTGAGGTAATTAGGGTTGAAAATGCCCCTTACCCTCACAAGCCCCAGAACGTCCTAATGTTAGATCAACCCCCGACTCCGCTCCTTCTGTTCTGACTTTCTCGAAGTACGGTGTGACTTCGCTCAGCTCATCGACCAGATTGATGATTTATTTTTGTCCCGCCTTTCAGTACAAGTGTTGACTGCTCAGCTTCCCTTGTGTTCATGCTACTTGATGCCGTTTCCAGCATCAATCAGTCAGTCATTGTCCAATCCACTATATCCTAACACAGGGTCACAGGGGGTCTTCTGGAGCCAATCACAGCCAACACAGGGTGCAAGGCAGGAACAAATCCCTGGGCATGGTACCAACCCACCGCAGGGCACATACACACACCCACACCAAGCACAATTTAGGATCGCCAATGCACCTAACCTGAATGTCTTTGAACTGTGGGAGGAAACCCACACAAACATGGGGAGAACATGCAAACTCCACACAGGGAGGACCCAGGAGGACCCAAATCCAGGTCTCCTAACTGCAAGGCAGCAGAGCTACCCACTCCGCCACTGTATATATATAAATATTGTGAACGGAATCCGGGCACAGACAGGCAGACATGTTGTTTTCCACCACCACACATTTATTTACACTACATACAAAGTCAAAAGTCAGTGCACACAAACCTCAAAGTCCCCCAAGTCCAGGCCTCTCTCACTCTTGCCTTTCTTCAGGCCACCTCCACTCTCGCTCCTCTTGCTTTGTCCTTCTTCAACCCGACTCCAGCCTCGAATGAAGGGAGGAGGCCCCTTTTATTCACACCCGGATGTGCTCCAGGGCCTTCCCGGCAATCTCCCGCTGACACGCCCCAGTGTGGCCGAAGTGCCGGCTGTACTCCCGGAAGCACTCCTGGTGTCCCTGCTTCTCTTCCCCCCAGCACTTCCTGGTGTGGCGGAAGTGCTGAGGTCCAGGATTCCCAAGGCATTGGGGCGCCCCCTGGCGGCAACCACGGGCTCCTACAGGGTTGGGCTTCCAAGCCCTCTACCCATGGCCCCCAACACAACCAGGGCGGTCGCCTCCTTGTGGTCTAGAGGAGGCGCAAGCCCTCCTCCAGTCCTCCTGGGCGTCCCAGCTGGGTACCACCCCCAGCCGTCCGCCACAATATATACATATATTGTCACGCACGCGTGCATAGGGAGCCGCTTAAACACCTGACAAGCAACGTTACATATTGTGCCAGGGGACAAAGGTGGAGTACTAACCTTTCTCTCTTTTTTATTCCTACAGAAAGACAGAAACATTTGCAGAACATGCAAACTCCACACAGGGAGGACCTGAGAAGCAAACCCAGGTCTCCTAACTGTGAGGCAGCAGCGCTACCCACTGCGCCACTCTGCTGCCCCTCTTTGTAAATATCGTTTGCTTTATTACTTTTGCATTGTTGCAGCATGTTATGTCAGTAGTATTCATATTTATTCTTTTTGTTATGTGCCTTGTACATGGCATATTGAGGTCTGGGAACAAAGAATTTGTACAAGTTAAGTTAGCACACTTTAGGTGAAGTGTTACAGGCCACTTCATTTACTTCCTTTGCTTCTTCCGCCATTATAGCAGCAGGTGTGATTATTGCACTTTGGTTCGGGGTAGCAGCACAGAAGCTCGACGTGGTTGACCTCCTCACTAACGACAATAACAGCCTGAGCTGGCGAGCTTTGGCCCATTTTGAATTTATGATTGTGTGACCTACCACTCACTTCATGACAACGATGACAGAGGTGCCAGTTCAAATTCTACCTCAAACTACCTGTGTGGCCCTGATTGTTTGCGCCCTCCATCTGAGGCTAACTGTGTGCGCTACTTAAAGACATTGTGCTGCAAATAGATAACACATTGAACTGTAAACCCCCAAGTTAATGGTTCAGTCCCCCTTGATGGGAAGACAACACCATGCATGTGTCCCATTTGAGATTGAAAACTACAAAACTGCAATTAAGACATAACAGACTCTGAAGCCGCAGGCACTCATGCAACACCACTGGCATTGCCCACAGGCCAGGCCCCGATTTTCCAAATCGTGTTACATCAGAATGACTGCCACAACAAGCTTTAAAATAAACAAAAGACTGAGGTTGGCATGGCTCCAGCGACAATGGTGCCACTGCTTTTCATATTTCAGATTCGTTTGCTGTCACAACGCCACTCCTCGTGCCACCAGTGCTTACCAGTCCATTCTTCGCGTTTGACTAATAACAACCGTCTATTTATATCTCATCCAGACTTTTGAAAAATTTGACAGGGGCTTTGTTATGCCAGGTGTGGGTATCCAAATTGGCTCAGCTGGACCATAGCGTAGACTTTTGTTTAGTTCATAGTTGGCCTCTCTGAATTGTCCACAGGAGACAGAGTGAGGGAGCAACTGCAAAGATGGAGTTAAACAGAGACAGGAGATGGGCGAGTTTTTGAGAAATTATGATGAGAGTCAATATGTAAAATCCTGAAATGCCTTTGTGGGAATCCAAAGAAGAAAACCGTGAGCCAAGATTGATTGAGAATTGTCAAAAGCTGTTAACCAAATGTCAAGCGGTCACCAGAATCAAGACACTATAGCCCTGTTAGGACAAAATTAGTTTCACACCAGAAAGTGGGGTACAGTTAGGTCCATAAATATTTGGACAGTGACAACTTTTTTTCTAATTTTGGTTCTGCACATTACCACAATGAATTTTAAATGAAACAACTCAGATGCAGTTGAAGTGCAGACTTTCAGCTTTAATTCAGTGGGTTGAACAAAACGATTGCATAAAAATGTGAGGCAACTAAAGCATTTTTTTTAACACAATCCCTTCATTTCAGGGGCTCAAAAGTAATTGGACAAATTAAATAATTGGAAATAAAATGTTCATTTCTAATTCTTGGTTGAAAACCCTTTGCTGGCAATGCCAGCCTGAAGTCTTGAACTCCTGGACATCACCAGATGCTGGGTTTCCTCCTTTTTAATGCTCTGCCAGGCCTTTACTTTCAGTTGCTGTTTGTTTGTGGGCCTTTCTGTCCGAAGTTTAGTCTTCAACAAGTGAAATGCCTGCTCAGTTGGGTTAACATCCGGGGAATCATGCATAACGGCGTGCGTAGAACTCGCACTATAACATGACGTAAGCACAAAAGCTGAAATGTGCTTACGCACAGAAAAATCCAGATGCATTCGCCAACTTCCTCGTTCTTCCGCTACATAAATCCCGGTCGGTGTGAAAAGTAACGCTCGTGCACACGCGTGCTGTCCCGCCCAAACTCCTCCCAGAATTACGCCTCTTTTTGAATATGCAAATCAATATAAATAGCCCTTAAGCTCAGTGTTCAGTGAAAAAACAATGGGAAAAGCAAGAGGGAAAATGGAAGAATTTCTGCGAATACAAAGTGGAGGCAAAAAAGAAACGTAATATTTGTTGGTTTAAACAGTGATATGAACAAGAAAAGGTAGCTGATCGAGTGACATAGAGTGTCGGAGAAACTCGAAAGCTCAAGTTCACAAAGTCGCACAGTGCCCAAAATAAAAAAGAAGCTGTCAGATATCAAAGTCGTCGTGAAAAGGTTAGTTGTAGCACACCGGCTGAGTGTCATATGAAAGATAATTAGGGTACAGAGAAAAAAAAAGGCACACATTGGGGGAAAAAGCACGAAATGTCAACTTCAATCTCGACATTTCCACTTTAATCACATAGTTTATTTTGTCATTAAAGTAGAACATCATAAACTTCATCTTAAAATCGTTTAATTAACCAGTTTCTCAAATCACATCTTAATTAAAGTAGCACGTTAAATGCTTTGTTTTGTATTTAATCTTCTATGTGCTCTATGAGTGTGAATCACTACTTGCTTCTTAAACCGGCTCTCTTCCTCCAACAGAACACAGAGTCCATTACATTCGTGATATTACAGCTCTCTGAATAACTAAAATACTGAGATGTATACGTGATATCATTTTTATGATGATAGGAGTTAAAGCACATTATTAAACATGGCTTTCACGGCACAGTGATTGTGTGCGACCTTCAATGATATAATTTATTGCAGCAGTACTCAGGGGTGGCTCTAGGATTGTGGTGGCACTGGGCAGAGGAAGAATCGGTGGCTCCTTCGCCTGCCAATGTCCGTAAGGTAGCTTATGCACGGTGGATGGCCACGTCCGTTGCGGACACTGCATAGCTGCCTCGGGCTCATGACACAAGTGTTTAACTTTTGCCGAAATTTGCCGCTGCGTTTTTAGCTGTGTCGTTATTTTCTCTTTCTGTTTTATATTCAATATATATCGGCGTGGCCGCCCCTGGGATTTGGTGGCCCTGTGTGGGTGTACAGCTTGCACATACCTAAGGTCGCCCCTGCAGTACTATCTCTTTCAAACGTACTAAACTCGAATTCCTTTCCTTACTTTTCTTTCCCCAAATACCCAATCGGCACACAATCAGCTCTGTAATAGATGTTAAGCCATCTGTAAGCTTAGAACGCCGATTCTTCAAAACTTTTAAGGGACATTGAAATATCTTCGTAGTACGTGTTTAATTATTCTATCCTTCACGCCAGTCCCAGTGAAGCATACAGTGCGCAGCAGGAACAATCCGTGAGCGGAGTGCCAGATCCTTGCTAGCGTAGCGACACCGTGTCCTTTAATTATTAACAATATAGATTATTTAAATGAAGTTAAAGTTTTATCTGTATAATATAATAAACATATTTTGCTGCATTTCATCTTAAAAATGATATTGTCATCATATGTAAATACGCGCTTTATAAAGTGGCTCTGGTTGTGCGATATTATAACTGTATCGCAAGTTTACAGTGGGGTGATTGTACTTATAAGTACAGACAGTTCTACAAGGAGCACTTGATGGACTGATTGAGTGCGTTTACAGTTCTTGGGATTAAACTGTTTCTGAACCGCGAGGTCCGTACAGGAAAGGTTTGAAGCGTTTGTGATATGAGAAGCAGTTAAAATAGGAAGCATGGCTGAGGCAGCATGTGCTTGATGCTGTATACCAATAATTCTCTTTCCGATCAGCTGCTGTAGAGCTGTGATTCCACACTCAGATACAGTGATATAAATACTCCGAGTGGTGAAGTGAGAGTAATATGGAAAAAGATGATCCGCTCTGGCAACCCCTAACGGGAGCAGCTGAAAGAAGAAGAAAAAGAAGGTGCACTGAGAGTAACAATGCTAAAGCAGCTATGGTATTTAGAATAGTTTGACCATTCTGTGGACCATTATATTGTTACTGCCAACACAGTTGGCAATTACAATCAGATGCATTAAACTAATAAACAATAGGCGGTTGATTTAAGTGTATTTATAAAGCTGCGCCAGGAAAAGAAAGGAAAGCCACACAGTAGCACTGCTTTGACGCTGGGTGCCGCCAGTCTGCAAAACCGAGCGGAGAACTTGCGTATGACAGGGTATAAGGAACCATTGAAATGTGCGTGGCTTTACACCAAGTGTAGGTTTTATACATCACGATTTGAACGTGGAAACATTCTTATGCAACATTTATGTATCATTTATACATGAGGCTCCAGGTGACTGACTTGGCCATTCAAGAATTTTCCACTTCTTTGCTTTAATAAACTCCTGGGTTGCTTTGGCTGTATGTTTTGGGTCATTGTCCATCTGTATCATGAATCAATTTGACGGCATTTAGCTGGATTTGAGCAGACAGTATGTCTCTGAACACCTCAGAATTCATTCGGCTGCTTCTGTCCTGTGTCACATCATCAATAAACACTAGTGTCCCAGTGCCACTGGCAGCCATGCACGCCCAAGCCATCACACTGCCTGACTCCACCGTGTTTTACAGATGATGTGCTATGCTTTGGATAATGAGCTGTTCCACGCCTTCTCCATACTTTTTTCTTGCCATCATTCTGGTAGAGGTTGATCTTGGTCTCATCTGTCCAAAAAATGTTTTTCCAGAACTGTGCTGGCTTTTTGAGATGTTCTTTAGCAAAGTCCAATCTAGCCTTTCTATTCTTCAGGCTTATGAGTGGCTTGCACCTTGCAGTGCACCCTCTGTATTTACTGTCATGCAGTCTTCTCTTTATGGTAGACTTGGATATTGATATGCTGACCAAGCCCTGGAGAGTGTTGTTCACTTGGTTGGCTGTTGTGAAGGGGTTTCTCTTCACTATGGAAATGATTCTGCGATCATCCACCACTGTTGTCTTCCGTGGACGTCCAGGTCTTTTTGCGTTGCTGAGTTCACCAGTGCTTGCTTTCTTTCTCAGGATGTACCAAACTGTAGATTTTGCAACTCGTAATATTGTAGCAATTTCTCAGACGGGTTTCTCTGTTTTCTCAGCTTAAGGATGGCTTCTTTCACCTGCATGGAGAGCTCCTTTGACCGCATGTTGTCATCTTCCACATGCAAGCACCACACCTCAAATCAACTCCAGGCCTTTTATCTCCTTAATTGATAAGTCATAACAACGGACTTGAACACACCTGCCATGAAATAGCCTTTGAGTCAATTGGCCAATTACTTTTGAGCCCCTGAAATGAAGGGATTGTGTTAAAGAAATGCTTTAGTTGCCTCACATTTTTATGCAATCATTTTGTTCAACCCACTGAATTAAAGCTGAAAGTCTGCACTTCAACTGCTTCTGAGTTGTTTCATTTAAAATTCATTGTGGTAATGTACAGAACCAAAATGAGAAAAAAGTTGTCTCTGTCCAAATATTTATGGACCTAACTGTACATTTATTCTTATCTGTCGTGTTAGCCCCATCCGAATTGCTCATGTCTGTAACTTTGTCGGAGTGTGTGTTCATAATTACTGAATCTAAAATTCTGTAAAAAAATTACCTCAGGTTAAATTATAGTAGTGTTGTATTAATCGACATTTTTGTAAAATTCTATCATTTGAGAGATTTGGACGGGACTAAACTTATAGAAGTCCTCCGGTAATAATTACCTTACCCCACTTTCTGATGGAAAACTAATGTCATCCAAATAGGGATTAAGACTATAAACCAAGTCAAGAAACGGAATGCTATAAGTCATTAACCGAAGAGCTTCAAACATTACGAACACAGAAATGAAATTGTTCAATGCTTAAATCCGCAATCTTGGACACTGTACTATATGGGGTGGTTGGCGCCGACCCGACACAGACTGACACCGGAGGCACGTGAAAATGAAAATGAAAGAATTATTTTGTCTTCAGCTTTGGGGCTCATCTTCCCCGTGTCCCACAGGCCCTACACAGTCCCCAAAAATACACCAAACGAAAACACCAACACATTCTTCTTCCTCCACTCCTCCCAGGCAGCTTTGTCCTCCTCCTCCTCCTCCTCCCGACTCTGGCACCTCGAGTGATGGCTGCAGGCTCTTCTGATAGCCCACCCAGAAGTGCTTCAGGAGATGATTGACCAAATTCATACTGTACCACCAGGTGTGGCTGTGTTACAGCAAACACGGGCTTGTTAAGCCATGCAGCTCCTCCCGGTGGTGGCCACAGAGCCCAACAGGTCTGAGCCCTGAAGTCCCACACCTGTGGCCCTGATGTAACCCAGGAGGGCTGTCATGATGCGTTCCAGGGGACGTAGTGTGCATCCCATGGCTGCTCCCCCGGATCCAGTGTCAAAGTGGTCCTGGCCATCCCCCACAGGGGCTATAAAGTGGAGCATTGTGACATAGCGCATGGTGCCACCTAACAACAGAGCCACACGTTTTATCACCTGGTATAATAACGTTTTTTAAAATTTCCCTGTAGTGGTATTTGGAGGTTGTTTCTGGCCCATATTCATTTTTTTGATTATTAAGAATCGATTGCCATTGAGGAATTTGTTGAATGTAAAACAAAATTATTACTGAATATCATCCATGTCTTACAAGACACAGGTTCTTCTCACTTGTCTTGACATTACAAGGTTTGGGTGCCAGAAGTTGCGTTGAGTGACGTCAGCCAAGCTTCTACATCTTTGACCTCCTGATATCTGACTTTGTGGACATTTTGTGCACTTCTTGTGTTTTTTTTTTCTCAAAAAGACTTAATTTTCAACCTCTATCTTGTTTTCTGGACTTTGATTTAACTTCACTGCGGTGGGTTGTCGCCCTGCCCGGGATTGGTTCCTGCCTTGCGCCCTATGTTGGCTGGGATCGGCTTCAGCAGACCCTGCGTTTGGATTCATGGAAAATGAATGGATGGACGGATTTAACTTTAGAATTTCTGGATCAGACGAAATTAGGAATCAATTTCTGGCAACATTCCTAGCTTTTTATATACCTTGTCACACACGTGGGAGACAGTTTAAGGGCTCAGGTGATGATAATTCTCCACCAATACAAGGGGTGGTGCTGTGTTATAATGTTCTCTCTTTTCCTTTGTCTGCAGACTGGAAGAATGCACGAGTCCCTGGAGGTAGAAGGGGCCTGACAACGCGCGTTCTCTCGCAGAGTCTGGACCCCCCACAAGCCCCAAGAGGTCATCAGAAGTCGACAAGCATAAGATGTATGAGAATGTTGATGCTTTGTCATTCATTGTGTAATGTCTTTGTGAGGTTTCAAAAAACGTCCACCCATCCATTATCCAGTCCGCTATATCCTAACACAGGGTCATGGGGGTCTGCTAGAACCAATCCCAGCCAACACAAGGCACAAGGCAGGAAACACACTCCGGGCAAGGCGCCAGCCCAACGCAGTACACACACGCACACACACTAGGGACAATTTAGGATCGCCAATCCACCTAACCTGCATGTCTTTGGACTGTGGGAGGAAACCCACGCAGACACGGGGAGAACATGCAAACTCCACGGAGGGAGGACATGGGAAGCGAACCCTAAAGGGTCTTCTAACTGCGTGGCAGCAGCGCTACCCACTGCGCCACCGTGCCGCCCTACTTAGTACATTTTCTTTATAATTTCACTTAAGATGGCAGTTAAGTCTTCAATCTGCCTGAAGAATGATTTAAGATATGAAGAGGTAGGGGAAGTGACGGCAAAGGTGGTAGGGATGAGAATGGTGCCCGTACCCATGCACCGCACAACCGCCCTGCTGGCCGCTGCCAAGAGTTGATTCTACAATAAAATGAAATAGAAATAAAAAGAGGGATAACCTTGTAGGTCAATCATCACCCCGAAAGCGAATTGTAGACATCATGTAGTATATGTGCACCAAATTTCAGGCTAATAATTCAAACGCTTTACGAGCGACAGGTGATTTAAAATCCTGGAAAGACAAATGGACAGCCACGGTAGCGTATTATTTATAAAGACCGGTAAAGGCGTACTGCACGATAACGTATAGTGAATACACTTGACTAGCATTCCTAGTTTTCATCCACTTTCTCTGTCTCTGTTTAGCATTCGTTTGCTCAGAGGTTGATGCGCTTGCTGCTTCATGAGCAGATCTTCTTTCCTCCACCCTAGCGGCCCACTGCTTCTCTTCTTTCGTCGCCATCTTTTCACATTAAAACTGATTAAGTCAGTGTTTGGGTTGTAATTACTTAGTATTTGTCTTTCATTTTTCACTTAAGCTGGCACTTAAGTCTTCAATCAGCCGCAAGAATGATTTAACATATGAAGAGGTAGGGGAAGAGAGGGCGAAGGTGGTAGGGAATGAGAACGCTGCCGAGAGTTGATTCTACAATAAAATAAAATAGAAATAAAAAGAGGAATAACCTTGGAGGTCAATCATCACCCCCAAAAGCGGATAGTAGACGTCACGTAGTATATGTGCACCAAATTTCAGGCCAATAGTTCAAACGGTTTGCGAGCGACAGGTGATTTAAAATGCTGGACATACAAACGGACAGCCACGGTAACGTATTATATATAAATACCAGTAATGTATCGTACAGTGAATACACTTGACTAGCAGTCCTGGTTTTCCTCGTCTTTCTCTGTACGTTTATCATTCGTTTGCTCAGAGCTCGATGCGCTTGTTGTTTCCTGATCAGCTCTTCCTTTCTCCACCCTAGCAGCCCGCTGCTTCTCTTCTTTCGTCGGCGTCTTTTCACGTTAAAAGCGATTAAGTTAGCTTTTGTGTTGCAATTACTTAGTACGTTTTCTTTCATTTTTCACTTAAGATGGCACTTAAGTCTTCAATCTGCCTGAAGAATGATTAGCGAAGGTGGTAGGGAATGAGAACGGCGCCCATATGCATGCGCCACACTGCCGCCCTGCTATGCGCTGCCGACAGTTGATTCTACAATAAAATAAAATGAAAATAAAAAGAGTAATAAATATCGTCACCCCGAAAGCGGATAGTAGACGTCATGTAGTATATGTGTACCAAATTTCAGGCCAATAGTTCAAACGGTTTGCGAGCGACAGGTGATTTAAAATCCTGGACATACAAACGGACAGCCACGGTACTAATAAAAGGCAAAGCCCTCACTGACTCACTGACTGACTCTCTCATCACTAATTCTCCAAGTTCCCGTGTAGGCAGAAGGCTGAAATTTGGCAGGCTCATTCCTTACAGCTTACGTACAAAAGTTAAACAGGTTTCATTTCGAAATTCTACACGTAACGGTCATAACGGTCGATAACGGTCGACAATGTCCGCCATGTTGAACTTTCTTATTTATGGCCCCATCTTCACGAAATTTGGTAGGCGGCTTCCCTGCGCTAACCAAAACCGATGTACGTACGTATTTCGGTGGTATGACGCCATTGTCGGCCGCCATATTGAATTTTCCAAACATCACTGATTCTCCAACTGCCCGTGTAGGTAGAAGGCTGAAATTTGGCAGGCCCATTCCTTACAGCTTACTTACAACAATTAAGCAGGTTTCATTTCGAAATTGTCCGCGTAACGGTCATAACGGTCAACAACGTCCGCCATGTTGAACTTTCTTATTTATGGCCCCATCTTCTCGAAATTTGGTAGGCGGCTTCCCTCCACTAACTGAAACCAATGTACGTACTTATTTCGGTAGTATGATGCCACTGTCGGCCGCCATATTGAACTTTTCAACAGTCTTTGTTACTTATGGGCCCATCTTCAAGAAATTCTATTGATCAAAGAACTGTCACTTACCGAGTGGTTTCCATACCACCATAGATGGCACCTGCCTTTTCCATTCTCTTTGTTACATATTGCACGGCCATATCAGGCTCACTCTTGATATCCGGAGGAACATTGTGTCTTATGTATTGAATGACTGGGACATGTTCAAGGTGTGGACTGATGACGGTACAGGAGATAATTATACTATACAGGAGCACTAGAAGAGTGAAATGCTTAAGCCCTTCACCTATGGTTCTGCATTTGAGTTGATGGCTGTCGCTGAATTGTTCAGTTGTCGATTTCAAGTGTACCGAAATGGCCAAATATTTTACACCTTTCGACAACCGCCAATGCCTCTTAAACATCTTAGATTCACAGGTGACGATTTGAGTAGTGGACACTTTGATGTTTATGAATGTTTAAACTCTCAAAAGCTGGATGTGATTTTATCGATAAAACCGGTTGTGTGCTTACAACGCTTGACAGATGCTGAATGTCTCTTCAACACAAGTCCTATAAATACTGTCGTGATTGAAACAAACCATGAAACTCAAACCGATTGTGACAGCAGCAATCCAAGCTGTGAGATTTGAGACAAGATTACTGTTCACATGGCCAACTGTAAGTTACATGCTGAAGATTAAGCTCAGCGCACAGCTTGGTCATGTTACAACTGGAGGTTCTCTGTACGTTTAGCATTCGTTTGCTCAGAGGTTGATGCGCTTATTGTTTCCTGATCAGTACGTTTTCTTTCATTTTTCACTTAAGATGGCACTTAAGTCTTCAATCTGCCTGAAGAATGATTAGCGAAGGTGGTAGGAAATGAGAACGGCGCCCATACGCATGCGTCACACTGCCGCCCTGCTACACGCTGCCGACAGTTGATTCTACAATAAAATAAAATGAAAATAAAAAGATTAATAAAAATCATCACCCCGAAGGCAGATAGTAGACGTCACGTAGTATATGTGTACCAAATTTCAAGTCAATAGGTGAAACGGTTTGCGATCGGCAGGTGATTTAAAATCCTGGACAGATAAACGAACAGCCACAGTAGCGTGTTATATAAGAAGATAGATATGGCAGGGTGTTATATAAAACAGATGCCTCTGTAAATGGGTAGATATGAGAATGCACGATATAACAGACACAATGAAGTCATCTACCAAAACTGGACGTGCCATTTGTAACGAGACTCTGACTTCCTGTGTCTTTCAGGATCGAATATAAAATTTTGTTATTAACCTACAAATCTTTAAATGGCCTCACACCGCACTACATAAGTGACCTTCCCCATCACTCTGCTCCTGTCCAGCCACACTACGCTCCTCTGACTCTGTGCCCCACACTAATGTGCACACTAAGGGTGACAGCGGCGCCCTTCAGCTTTAAAGTGCCCAAACTTTGCAATGACCTCCCGTAATTAACGAGATTACCCAACTCCATTCATCCATTTACTAACCCACTGAATCCGAATACAGGGTCACGGGGGTCTGCTGGAGCCAATCCCAGGGCACAAGGCAGTAACCAATCCTGGGCAGGGTGCCAACCCACAGCAGGACACCCACAAACACACCCACACACCAAGCACACATTAGGGCCAATTTAGAGTCACCAATCCACCTAACCTGCATGTCTTTGGATTGTGGGAGGAAACCGGAGCGCCTGGAGGAAACCCACGCAGACACGGGGAGAACATGCAAACTCCACGCAGGGAGGACCCGGGAAGCGAACCCGGGTCTCCTAACTGCGAGGCAGCAGCGCTACCACTGCGCCACCGTGCCGCCGAACTCCATTCATTCTTTTAAAAAACAACTCAAAACTCGGACTCATCCTGGCATTCTGACCCTTCTTTCAGTTTTCCTTTCTGTCCAGATGCTCAGTATAATGTGTGTGTGTGTTATATCACAACAACAACAACAACAACATTTATTTATATAGCACATTTTCATACAAACAGTAGCTCAAAGTGCTTTACATATTAAAGAATAGAAAATTAAAAGACACAATAAGACAACAAAATAAATCAACATTAATTAACATCGAATAAGAGTAAGGTTCAATGGCCAGGGGACAGAAAAACCAAAACTCCAGACGGCTGGAGAAAAAATAAAATCTGTAGGGATTCCAGACCATGATACCGCCCAGTCCCCTCTGGGCATTCTACCTAACATAAATGAAACAGTCCTCTTTGGATTTAGGGTTCTCACGGAAGGGCTTGATGATGATGATGGTCACGTAGACTTCTTCCTTTTAATCCGTCCATCATTGTTGGAGCATCATGAAGCTTTGAGTAGGTGGAGGTGGCGCAGGCCACCACCACAAAGAAACCGGAAAAGAAACAGAAAAGAGAGTAGGGGTCAGTACCGATTTTAGAGCCACCATGAATAGTTGTTATGATGAATTGAACATACAGAGTATCAGGATTAAGTTAAATTACGATTAAAATGAAGTTATAAAAGGCCATGTTAAAGTAATGTGTTTTCAGCAGTGTTTTAAAGTGCTCTACTGTATCAGCCTGGCGAATTCCTATTGGCAGGCTATTCCAGATTTTAGGTGCATAACAGCAGAAGGCCGCCTCACCACTTCTTTTAAGTTTTGTTCTTGGAATTCTAAGGAGACACTCATTTGAGGATCTGAGGTTACGATTTGGAATATAAGGTGTCAGACATTCCGATATATAAGATGGGGCGAGATTATTTAAGGCTTTATAAACCATAAGCAGAATTTTAAAGTCAATTCTGAATGACACAGGTAACCAGTGTAGTGACATCAAAACTGGAGTAATGTGTTCTGATTTTCTTTTCCTAGTTAGGATTCTAGCAGCTGCATTCTGCACTAGTTGCAAACGATTTATATCTTTTTTGGGTAGTCCTGAGAGGAGTGCATTACAGTAATCTAGTCGACTGAAAACAAACGCGTGAACTAATTTCTCAGCATCTTTCAGTGATAAAGAGGTCTAACTTTACTTATGTTTCTTAAGTGAAAAATGCTGTCCTAATGATCTGATTAATATGTGATTTAAAATTCAGATTACAGTCAACAATCACCCCTAAGCTTTTTACCTCCGTCTTGACTTTTAATCCTAATGTATCCAGTTTATTTCTAATAGCCTCATTGTATCCATTATTGCTGATCACTAAAATTTCAGTTTTCTCTTTATTTAACTTGAGAAAATTACTATTCATCCATTCTGAGATACTAGTCAGACATTGTGTTAGTGAATCAATAGAATCGGGTCATCAGGTGCTATTGATAAGTACAGCTGTGTGTCATCAGCATAGCTGTGGTAGCTCACGTTGTGCCCTGAGATAATCTGACCTAACGGAAGCATGTAGATTGAGAATAACAGCGGACCCAGGATAGAGCCTTGTGGAACACCATATTGGATATCATGTGTCTTGAGTTGTAATTCCACAACTAACAAAAATTTTCTCCCTGTCAGGTAGGATTCAAACCAATTTAAGACACTGCCAGAGAGGCCCACCCATTGACTAAGGCGATTTCTAAGAATGTTGTGATCAATGGTGTCAAATGCAGCACTCAGATCTAAGAGGATGAGAACAGATAAATGGCCTCTGTCTGCATTCACTCGCAAGTCATTTACTACTTTAACGAGTGCAGTTTCTGTGCTGTGATTTGTTCTAAAACCGACTGAAATTTATCAAGAATAGCATGTTTATTTAGGTGGTCATTTAACTGCATAATGACTGCCTTCTCTAGAACTTTACTTAAGAAGGGCAAGTTAGAGATGGGTCTAAAATTTTCAAGAGCCGAGGGGTCAAGATTATGTTTCTTAAGTAGGGGTTTAACTACAGCAGTCTTAAGACAGTCTGGGAAGACCCCAGTATCTAGTGACGAATTTACTATGTCCAGAACATTATCAATTAGCACGCCTGATACTTCTTTGAAAAACCTTGTTGGTATCGGGTCAAGGACGCAGGTGGAGGGTTTTAATTGAGAGATTATTTTTTGTAAATCAGGTAAATCTATCCTAGTGAAAGAGTTTAATTTGTTTATAACAGGATGTTGGGGTTTAGGGGGATCCTTAGTGTTGGGGAGATATACTATGTTATTTCTAATATCATTAATTAATTAATAATCACAAAATATATGTTATTTGCGCAGGTTTTTCTTGTAGTGTTGAGTTTAGTATTTTACTCTGGTTTAATGTCTTTTACTCTATTTAATGTTCTGTATATCCTGTATTTATTTGTTTTAGTGTTCTAGTCAGGAAACAGTTGTATTCAATGTTATTAGAACATTAGAACAATCTGACGAGAACAGGCCATTAAGCCCAGCAAAGCTCACCAGTCCAGTCCACTTAATTCCTCTAACATAACATCAAGTCGAGTTTTGAAAGTCCCTGAGGTCTTCAATATATCCTGTATATATTAAAGTCTTATATACACTACTGTTTCTTTGTGACACTCTGTGAAGTGCCTTGAGCTTGGGAAAGGCGCTATATAAATACAATCTATTATCATTATCAGTATTATTAAGTAGTGCTCTGTGATTTCCAAATCCACTTCACAGTCTGCCCTCACTTTAATGCCAGTCCTGGCCACTGGCTTACACTGTTGCTGCCCACTCTGATGCCACAGCTTGTCTGCTGCCTCTGTGGGTGGCATGCTGGGTGTAAGGGCAGCTGCTGCCTTTCATGACAGATGATTGAGAGACGTGTTTATGGCAGGACACCTGTGCAGCACTTCTGCTTTTTGCCCTTTGGTAATCTTGCCTTTATTTCATGCCCACCCGTGTGGTTTTATTGCATTGCTGAGCGCTGACATGAAATACACAACGTGACTCTGTCCTCAAACGTCTCACACTGCAGGGCTGCACGCTAACTAATGCAAGGATCCTGAAACACGTGGACGTCAAGGCCTTCATTATTCATGGCTTCTCCACACTACTGCATGAGAGGGTCACCTGGTGTGACTTTTGACTGCCATGCCTGAGGCTTTGTGACCACTTCTTAACTCTTTAGTGACATCGGGATCAGCGCTGGCCTACTGGGAGACGTCAGGAGACACCGGGATAGGCCCATCTGGTGTGAATTCAAATCACAGATGGTCAATCTATTTAGCAACATAGGTGGTGGCTTGGGGTGCTGGCATTTGAGGGGTGCAGTTTATTAAAGTTAAAGGGGCACACACACCGTGTTCCAGCTGTTGAACTCCGATGATGCTGAATGGGTGCCGCTACCCGCTGTGCACCGTTTATTTAAGTAAACGTGCACACACATTTCAGTCACTTCTGTGTGTGGTATATACACAAAGGGGCGCCATTTGTGCCACTCAGCCAACTACCCACTAAGAACAATAAGAGGTGAAATCCGGACCACCACGCCTAAGATTAAAATGGTGAATTAGTAGCCAGCAAGTTCATTATTTTTTAAAAATTATCCTGTTGATGGTTTCTCTGATGTTACTTCATCTAACACTGTCCTTAGACTTGTCACCACCCCACCCACAGGTCCCTGCAGTGCCAGTGTCAGTCAGTAGACATCACTGCACTTTGTTTCATCACCTCTATTAATAAATGGTGCAGGTTTTTACCCATTCTAGTGATGATTCCAGTTATATATCCAGTTGGCCAGACATTGGACACTGTCTAGGAGTGTGGCACCGCTGCATTGTGGGGGGATTAGGGGAATTGTCATCTTTCTTTCTTTGGCACAAATCACACAAAGCCTCTTCGATTCGTCAGGGTGTCATCTAACCTGCTCGGTGATGCCAATGCACTTACGGGCATACAGGAGGTTTTGAACTCTCATTATGTGAACACAATGAAGATGAACTCATTAAAGATACTAAAGTGGTATTTGGCGTCCCACCCCTCTGCTCCTGTGTCACCAGGCCAGTACCCCTGATTGATGACGTCTGATTCAGTCTGTTTAAGCTGCCACACAGTTGGGTTTGGCTGCAGATTTTAATTCTAATCACCCATCCATCCACCAAGTTCTCCTGAACGATGTTGCGGGGAAGTTGGCCCCAATCTCAGCAAGTACTCGGCCCCTGGACAGGGCATCAGTCCCTTGCACAGCGAACACATACACAAACAAGAACCAAATTTAGCTCGGCCTATCCACTTAACCTGCAGTCACAGACAGTGGGATGAAACTGAAACACCTGAGGAGAACATGCAAACTCCACGCAAGGAGCACCTGGGACTTGAACCCTGGCCTCCTTGTTGAGAGCAGCAGTGCTACCACTGTACTGCCATGCCAGCCTCACTCCAGCCAATTTATGGCTTTGTTAGTTTCACGTTGCTATTGTTTCTTTGCTAATTTGTTTATTTTGTTTCATTGTTTGATCATTTCATTGTATTCTCGGCCCTTTGCCAGTCGCCACATTTCATTTAGTTTCACTTATTTTTTCTTCTCCAGTTTTTAAACTTCTCTATTCTTTCATCACCGATTTAGCCCTTTTATTTCACTTCACCAGTGTTTCTTTACTATCTTGTTCATGTTTTTTCGTTTCACTGTCGTTTCTTTGCTGATATTGCTATCCTATTGTTAGAGCACAAAAGACGCAAAAACAAAGGGCTGCAGGTCTGAGGCAAAATCCCCGTTTAATGAGAGTTGTGATATTTGTGATCCTTTTTTAGGGCTTGTCAATGAACACTGACATCCAGTCTGTCTTATTTCTATAGAGCAGATGAAGATGAAGAGCAGAACATGCAATGCCAGGAGGAAGGGATGTCCGAGGACCTCCCCAGTTTAAGATTCTGTAATAAGGGGAAGGTTTTGCACATCTCTGTTTCCCCGAATGCTACGTTAGTAGAACGTTGAGGACACTCCCCTGGTGCTCGTTTGTCACACTCTTTTATTTTTTTTAGCATTTTATAAGCATGATACATACCTAAAATTGGAATTAATAGGGAGTTAAATAAAAAACTCCATGGTGGATTAATAAAGATTTAAAAAAGAAGTTGCAAAGGAAAAAAATGCTTTATAAGGCATATAAGACTAATGACTGCAAAGTGAATCGTAGAGCGTATGAGAACATGAGGGCAACCATTAAGAAGGATATCAGGGAGGCTAAAAGACAGTTGGAGAGGAACAGAGCAGATAAAGTGACAGACGACCCTAAGAGATTCTTTCAGTATTTTAGTAGTAAAACAACAGTTAAGGAGGACGTCAAGTTCATCAGGAATAGTAAAGGGGAATTAAAAGATACAGACAATGAAATAGCAGATGTCCTAAACTTACATTTTTCTGAGGTGTTTACAAGTGAGCAAGCGGTAACAGGGACTACTAAGGAGGTACTGAGGGATTTGGAAATTATATAAGGAGACGAGCTGTTTAGATTAAATAGACTGAAATCAAACAAATCACCAGGACCAGATAATATTTATCCTCGTGTTCTTAAGGAGGCTAGTGAGTACAGATAGAAACCCTTGACACGTATTTTTAGGAAGTCACTGAGCACTGGAGAGATTCTGAAGGACTGGAAAATGGCAAATATCATCCCATTATATAAAAAGAGTGACGGGGCGGATCAGAGCAACTGTAGGCCTGTAAGCTTAACGTGCATCACAGAAAAATTAATGGAAGGAATTATTAAGGATAAGATTGAGCAACACATGGCAAGGACAGGAGTTATTCTGAACAGCCAGCATGGGGTCAGAAGAGGGAGGTCGTGTTTTACTAACATGTTGGAATTCTATGAGGAGGCAACAAAAGCATACGATCAAAGTGGAGCAGATGAGATTATTAATCTGGACTTTCAGAAAGCATTTGATAAGGTGCCACATGAGAGGTTGGGCATCAAGTTAAAAGAAGTGGGAATTCAGGGTGATGTTTCTAGATGGGTGCAGAATTGGCTCTGACACAGGAAGCAGAGGGTGATGGTGCGAGGAACCTCATCAGAACTGGCCGATGTTAAGAGTGGTGACCAGCAGGGGTCAGTGCTAGGGCCGCTGCTATTTTAATATCTATAAATGATTTCGATAGGAATATAAGTAAAAAGCTGGTTAAGTTTGCAGATGATACTAAGATAGGTGGATAGCAGATAATTTGGAGTCTGTTATATCATCACAGAAGGGCTTGGATAGCAGACAGGCTTGGACAGATTTGTGGCAGATGAAATTTAATGTCAGTAAATGTGAAGTATTACACATAAGAAGTAAAAATATTAGGTTTGAATACACAATGGGTGGTCGGAAAATCGAGAGTCTACCTTATGAGAAGGATTTAGGAGTCACAGTGGACTCCAAGCTATCAACTTCCCAACAGTGTTCAGAAGCCATTAAGAAGGCTAACAGAATGTCAGGTTATATAGCGCCCTGATGTGTGGAGTACAAGTCACAGGAGGTTCTGATCAAGCTTTATAACACACTGGTGAGGCCTCATCTTGAGCCCTGTGTCCGTTTTTGGTCCTCAGTGTAGAAAAAGGACATAGCAGCACAAGAAAAGGTCCAGAAAAGAGTGACTAGGCTGATTCAGGGCTACAGGGGTTGAATTATGAGGAAAGATTAAAAGAGCTGAGCCTTTACAGTTCGATCCATTCCACTATCATTTCTTTGTCAGTTTCTTCATTTTGTTTCACTTTGCTATTGTTTTTCCTCCCTGTTTATTTCGTTTCATCTCCTTTCTTCACCAGTTTATTGTAGTATTTTTCAATTGCCTTCACATTGGTACAAAACTAAATTCCCAAACCATGCTGTCCTCTAACCAAAAAAAAAACTAATTTCCCAAAACTATAAACGTTATTCTCCTATTCGGACTCATTTCACTTTTTGTTCAAAACTCTGCACACAAATCCCTCCTTGTACGAGGGATGTTCAAAATGTTTCTGGACATTTGTTCAACTGTATTTATTAAGAATTTCAAAAACAAATTTCATCACTTTCCTACACAGTCACCTTCATTTAGAATGCAATTTTCCAGACGTCATACCAACTTTCTAACACCCAATTTCTACTCCTCCTACCCACCTTCGCCGTTTCCAATGAAAATATAACAGTGCAGAAACTTTTTGAACGTCCCTCGTATTTCACTATTGTTTCTTCATGAATTTAATAACTTTGTTTAATTTTGTTGTTGTTTCTACACCAGTCTGTTCATTTTCTTTTATTTTGTTATCATTTCTTAATCAATTTGTTCATTTAGTTTAGTTTTGTTGTAGTTTCTTCTCCAGCTTGTTCATTTTAGTTAATTTCCTTGTCCTCTTTGTTCGATCCATCCTACTATCTTTTCTTTGTCAGTTTCTTCATTTTGTTTCACTTTGCTATTGTTTTTCCTCCAAGTTGTTTATTTCGTTTCGTCTCCTTTCTTCACCAGCTTATTGTAGTATTTCTCGATCATCTTCACATTGGTACCAAACTAAACTCCCAAACCATACTGTCCTTCTAACCAAAATACAAACTCATTTCCCAAAAGTATAAACGTTATTCTCCTATTCGGACTCATTTCACTTTTTGTTCAAAACTCTGCACACAAATCCCTCCTTGTACGAGGGACGTTGAAAACGTTTCTGGACATTTGTTTAACTGTATTTATTAAGAATTGAAAAAACAAATGACATCACTTTTCTACATAGTCACCTCCATTTGTGATGCAATTTTCCAGGCATCGTACCAACTTTTTAATGCACAATTTCTACTCCTCCCGCCTTCACCGTTTCCAACGAAAATGTAAAAGTGAGGAAACATTTTGAACATCCCTCGTATCATTGGCTTCACGGTGTGCTCATTTAGAAAGCCCAGGCGTCAACATCATGAACTCAAGTCAGTATGGCTGGAGCACATTTAGCGCACAAGTCCCCGAGTGTGTTCACGACAAGTGACAAGTGTTCACACATCAGTCAAAGCCTTCGGATAGATACAGTAAATAAAATGGCTGGGGGTCGGTTCACTTGTTTTGGAACAATGGATGAACCACCACAAGAAGAAAGAGGAAGAGGACATAGGATGGGAGGATGACGAGGTTGAAGAAGAATAAGAGCAAGAGCAAGGTGTCAAATGGCCTCAAATGAGATTTGTGCCATTTTTGTTGACCAAGTCCTTGTGAGTGGGATGTCGATGGCAGAAGCTGGTCAAAAAGTGCAATCAAATGTGAGCCGCTTTACAGGAGCTCCTCCGGGGAGATTCACTCGAAAGAGGCCACGAATATTCTGTTGTAACTCCCATTAGGATGAAACAATCTGAACCAAAAAAAAATATGCAATATACCTTGAGGTATGTGTAATCCATTGCATTACATGTGATGCCTCCACTATGAGAAGGGATCAATGAGCCCATCGTTTCCAGTTTCCGTACCATCTTCTGAATAACAGGGTATATCACAAACCGCATATTTCTTCCTAAATTCACTCAGACATCGCTTAAACAAACTGGTGACCCAATAGTTTCGCACCATCAATACTGTACACCACCATCCCGATGAGAAGTCGGGTGGTTGAGTGAAGGGGTACGGGCGGGATGCACCCAGAAGTTGCAAATGGAAGTTAAAGTCACAACGGTTGTCCGGCGCCTACCTCATCGCTCCGATGCAGATGCATTCCAGCTTGTTTGAAGCTCCATATACTGAGGAGAACATTGCACGTAGTTTCGTTTAGATTGCTTCATCCTAGTGAGAGTTATTACAGAATATTTGGGGTCTCTTTCGAGTGAATCTCCCTGTATCATGCAACCCTTCAGAGAGGAAAATGCTCTCTACTGTAACTTTGGAGTACCGCACACTGTTACATACCACACCTCCATGTACTGTCGCTGTTTCCTCTGTTGGACGGTACACTGTCTGAAATGCATTAAATTACTGCACCATTTCTCATTGTTACTGTAGGTTCCTATTGTGAAATGTGTGCTTTTACAGTTAGTACTTGCCGTGTTTTGTTTTCCAGAACTGAGAGACGACCACCTGGGGGAGGCAGAAGAAGCCTGTTTTCTGAAGAACAAGAGAGGGCGATGATTAATATGGTTATAGCCAACAACACAATTTGCTTACCAGAGATACAACAGAGGGTTATTGAGGACAAAGAAATTGTCCGAGGGACTGATGCAGTCAGCATTTCCAGGATCCCATCGAGCCATCGGATACGCTGAAGGAAAGCATCAAGGATTTGAACTTAACGTGCCACTACAGAAAGCCAATGTAGCGATCTGAAAAGAAGAGTGACGTGTGCCCACCTTGGTGTGTTGAATACCAGATGTGCCATTGGATTTTGAATCATTTGCGGTGGCTTGGTGGCACACAGCTCAACTCTGTGGCTACAGTGGCCTCAAAGCCCCAACTTTTCTTGATTTCCCCATCTGCTCAGTTAGTTTAAAAATGCAAATCAAGCAATTCAGACATTGTGATCAAAGTGCAAATTGCAGACTTTCATTTAAGGAGATTTACAGACATTTTGGTCACACAACGCTTTCCTACATGATCCCCCCATTTCAGATTACCATAATGTTTGGTGAAGTTGGATGAGTTTAAATATTTGAGATCAACAGTACAGAGTAACGGGGAGTGTGGAAGAGAAGTGAAGAAGAGAGTGCAGGCAGGTTGGAATGGGTGGAGAAGAGTGTCAGGAGTGATTTGTGACAGACGGGTATCAGCAAGAATGAAAGGGAAGGTCTACAGGACGGTAGTGAGACCGGCTATGTTATATGGGTTGGAGACGGTGGCACTGACCAGAAAGCAGGAGACAGAACTGGAGGTGGCAGAGTTAAAGATGCTAAGATTTGCATTGGGTGTGACGAAGATGGACAGGATTAGAAATGAGGACATTAGAGGGTCAGCTCAAGTTGGATGGTTGAGAGAAAAAGTCAGAGAGGTGAGATTGTGTTGGTTTGAACATGTGCAGAGGAGAGATGCTGGGTATATTGGGAGAAGGATGCTAAAGATAGAGCTGCCAAGCAAGAGGAAAAGTGGAAGGCCTAAGAGGATTTTTATGGATGTGGTGAGAGAAGACATGAAGGTGATGGGTGTAACAGAACTGCAAACTTTCATTTCAGGGGATTTACAGACATTTTGGTCACACAACGCTTTCCTACATGATCCCCCCATTTCAGATTACCATAATGTTTGAGGGGTGGCATGGTGGCGCAGTGGTAGCCTCGCAGTAAGGTGACCTGGGTTCACTTCCCAGGTCCTCCCTGCACGGAGTTTGCATGTTCTCCCTGTGTCCGTGTGGGTGCTCCTGTTTCCTCCCACAGTCCAAAGACATGCAGTTAGTTACATTGGTGATCCTGAATTGTCCCTAGTGTGTGCTTGGAGTGTGTGTGGGATTTGTTCCTGCCTTGTGCTTTGTGTTGGCTAGGATTGGCTTCAGCAGACCCCCATGACCCTGTAGTTTGGATATAGCGGGTTGGATAATGGATGGATGGATAATGTTTGGGATGCTGCAATCACAGGTCTATTAAAGCCATTGTCATATTTAAGACTTGTCACATATCTCAGCATGCAATGATTGCTTGAAGTCTGCCATTCATTGACATCATCAATTGCTGAGGATTTCCTCTGGTGATGTTCTGCCAAGCTTCTAAAGCAGCCATCTTCAGCTCCTGCTTGTTTCAGGGGGCTTGTCTCCTTAAGTTTTCTGTTCAGTATATGGACTGCCAGCTCAATCGGATTGAAATTGGTGTGACTGGCTTGGCCATTCAAGAATTTTCCACACTCCTGTGTGGCCCCAGCAGTCTGTTTGGCTCATTACCAAGCGCCATCCACTGAGTTTGGAAGCATCTACTGGGAATTGAGCAGATCAGATATTTCTCTACATCTCAGTATTAAGAGTGCCCTCAGCAGTTCCATTACTAATGTAGAGAAGTGTGCCAGGACCTGTGGCAGCCATACATGCCCAAGCCATCACACCCCCAGCACCTCCATGTTTAACAGATGAGGTAGTCTGCTTTAGATCTCGGGCTGCTCCTTCTCATCTCCACACGTTGCTGTTGTTATCACTCTGATGCAGCAGGTTCATCTTTGTCTCATCTGTCTGTAAGACCTTTTTTCAGAATTCTGCAGGCTCTTTGAAGTCCTTTTTCACAAACTGTCATCTGGCCATCCTGTTTTTGTGGTCTCCATCTTGCAGTGTGGACTCTGTATTTCTGTTCATGAAGATAGTCTTCTCTGATGCGCCCACATCTCCCCCCTGAAGTCTGTTTCTGATCTGTTGAACAGGCATTTGGGGTTTTTTCTTGACCATAGTGAGGATTCTTCTGTCCTCAGCAGTGGTGGTCTTCCTTGGCCTACCATTCCTTCTGTGATTACTCAGCTCACCAGTGTGTTCTTTCTTCTTCATGATATTCCAGACAGTTGATTTTGGTCATCTTAAGGTGTTTCTGATGTCTCCAATGGTTGTCTTCTTCTTTTTCAGCCTTATAATGGCTTCTTTGACTTTCATTAGCACAGCTCTTGTTCTCAGGTGGAACAATGGCAACTACAGACTCCAAAGGGTAGAAGTAAGCTGAGGTCTCTTATGAAGCCATGAAACCCACCTGAGGAATCACAAACACCTGAGATGCCAATTGTTCCAAACATTATGGTGCCCTGAAATGGGGTACCATGTAGAAAAAGTATTGTCTAACCAAAATGTGTGCAAATCCTCTTAAATAAAAGTCTGTAATGTGCTCTTGAATCAAAGTGTCTGAATTGTTTGATTTTTAAATTTAAACTGCAGGCAAGAGGGGTAAATCAAGGAAAAAAATGTGTCTTTGCCCCAAACATTATGGAGGACACTGTATGTCCCCACCACGTCTGTTTAGTCTGATTGATTTAGAGACATTCACTTCAGTGTCACTTGGCACTAGATCACCTTGATTCTTCTATCTTGTGCCCCATATGGACAAAGATCAGACATGGAGATTGGTTAATTAACTCTCACCAACCCTGATAAAGTCATATATAATAAATATGACCATCAGAAAATACACAGTGACCGCCCTAATGGACACCTAATGTCACCCGGTGGTCTGACACAAGCTCTGAGGCCAGTCTCCTTCAATCATCTCACTGTGTCTGGAACGTGTATTACAAAACGGCATGTGGTTTTGTCTGTCAGCTCTTGCGGTGTCTCATTTCTGCATCACAATTTTGCAATTCGGTGCTTGTGTTGTAAAAGATTTGTTTAAATGTCTTTTGCAAAAAAGCCTTTTTTTGTCCCCGGTGTTCATATGCATTTTATGGCACCTGCCTGGAAAGCCTTAGAGCCTTGGGGTTCTCAATGTGCCAGCCACCAGTGGCTCCCCCTGTGTCCTCACTGAGCTCTGCCATCAACCACACTTGTCTTTCCTTTACATTTCCTTTTTATCTTCATTTCCTCCTCCAGTCTCTCCATCTTGGTAGTCTTCTTTTCAGTCCAGACACTCTTCTCTCGACTCGGCTATCTTCGCTTTATAATCCCCACAGGAAAACACCAGACAGTTTTTCAGATTTGTCCTCTCAAGTACCTTACATTGGCTCTTTCTTTCACTTTTGTACATGGTCTGTTTTTGGACATTGTGATCTGTAGCGAGAGTAGGGAGCGGGTTGAGGAGACCCTGGAGAGGTGGAGATATGAGGAGGAGAGGAGAGGAATGAAGGTCAGTAGGACCACCACGACAGAATACATGTGTGTGAATGAGAGGGAGGTCAATGGAATGGTGAGGATGCAGGGAGTAGAGTTGGTGAAGGTGAATGAGTTTAAATGTTTGGGATCAACGGTACAGAGTAATGAGGATTATGGAAGAGAGGTGAAGAAGAGACTGCAGGCAGGGTGGAATGGGTGGAGAAGAGTGACAGGAGTGATTTGTGACAGACGGATATCAGCAAGAGTGAAAGGGAAGGTCTACAGGATGGTAGTGAGACCAGTGTGGAAATGGCATGGACACAGACAGGCAGACATGCTGAAAGTCACCACCACACGTTTATTTTACAAACTATTTACAAGAATCAGTGCACACAACCCCTTCATTCCCCAAAGTCCTGGCCAAACAACACCTTGCCTTTCTTCGGGCTGCCTCCACTCTCGCTCCTTCTGCCTTGTCTTGCTTCCACCCGACTCCAGCCTTGAATGAAGGGAGGCGGCCCCTTTTATCCGCACCCGGATGTGCTCCAGGTGCTCCCCGGCAATCTCCCGCTGACACGCCCCAGTGTGGCGGAAGTGCCGGCTGTACTCCTGGAAACTCTCCGGGTGTCCCTGCTTCTCTTCCCCCCAGGACTTCCTGGTGTGGCGGAAGTGCTGAGGTCCAGGGTTCCCAAGGCATTGGGGCGCCCCCTGGCGGTGACCACGGGCCCCTACAGGGTTGGGCTTCCAAGCCCTCTACCCGTGGCCCCCAAAGCAACCAGGGTGGCAGCCCACCAGTGATCCAGGGCGAGCATAGACCCTCTTCCGGTCCTACAGGGCGTCCTGGCTGGGTCGTCGCCCCTGGCATCCCTGACACCAGCTATGTTGTATGGGCTGGAGACGGTGGCACAGGAGACAGAGCTGGAGGTGGCAGAGTTAAAGATACTAAGATTTGCATTGGGTGTGACGAAGATGGACATGATTAGAAATGAGGACATTAGAGGGTCAGCTCAAGTTGGGATGATTGGGAGACAAAGTCAGAGAGGCGAGATTGTGTTGGTTTGGACATGTGCAGAGGAGAGATGCTGGGTATATTGGGAGAAGGATGTTAAGGATAGAGCTGCCAGAGAAGAGGAAGGCCTAAGAGAAGGTTTATGGATGTGGTGAGAGAGAACATGCAGGTGATGGGAGTGACAGAACAAGATGACAAGGACAGAAAGATAATGGAAGAAGATGATCCACTGTGGCAAACCCTAACTGGAGCAGCCGAAAGAAGAAGAAGAAAACTATTTAGGCCTGACCTTCTTAATCTTGTATTACACACATGGGGAGATAGCAGCTCCATTTCTGCATTAGTGGCCAGTGACGACGCACAAATCGAGATTAATGCCATTGAGTATGTGATAGAAAACTGAAGAAGATACTTAAGAAGAAAAAGCTGAGGAATGTTCTAAACATTTTATGAATAAGTTTAACAACTGAGAAGAGTCTATTGCTTATTCTGTGGAACATCTAGTTGGGTTTGTGCCATGCTGTGCTGGATTCTGATGTACCCAACAATTAAAACCATCAATGCAGACAATCAGTTGGTCAAGAGGGCGTAAATCACCATGGGAATCTGCAAAATTCAGTTCCATGCCGTCTGATGGCATGAACGAGAGGAAGCATGTGCAAAATAAACAGGCATGGAGCCAAGACAGAGCCTTGAGGAGCACCACGTGAAATGTGAATTTCTGTAACAGAAAATCTCTGATCGAGAGAGAGCGGTCCCCTGCAGAACTAGGATAAAAGCATCAGTCGTCGGTCCAAAGGGAGTGTGTGATCTCACACAAGGGTACCAAATGCTGCAATTAAATCAGGTAACACTAGAATTCAGGCTTCTTTAAGTCCACGTTCAAGTGAATATCACGTATAAGTTTAACAAGAACAACTGCAGTGCTATGATGGTCACGTAAGCCAGATTGAAGATTCTCCAGAATTTTGGTCCAGTCAGGATGAGTATTCATTTGTTGTGATGATACATATCAATATTTGCAACTTTTTAAATTATATTATTAGTTTACCAGTAACAGCTCACTACACAATAACGTGCAGTGAATCCACTTGACTTGAGCATTCCTAGTTTTCATCATCTTTCTCTGTACGTTTAGCATTTGTTTGCTCAGAGTTTGATGCGCTTACTGCTTTCTGAGCAGCTCTTCTTTTCTCCACTCTAGTGACCCGCTTCTTCTCTTCTTTCGTCGCCATCTTTTCACGTTAAAACTGATTAAGTCAGTGTTTGTGTTGCAATTACTTAGTGCGTTTTCTTTCATTTTTCATTTAAGCTGGCACTTAAGTCTTCAATCTGCCTCAAGAGTGATTTAAGATATGAAGAGGTAGGGGAAGTGACGGCGAAGGTGGTAGGGATGAGAACGGCGCCTGTACGCATGCGCCACATGGCCATCATGCTGGCAGCTGCCGAGAGTTGATTCTACAATAAAGTAAAAATAAAATAGGAATAACCTTGGAGGTCAATTATCACCCCAACAGCGGACAGTAGAGGTCATGCAGTATATGTGTACCAAATTTCAAGTCAATAGGTCAAACGGTTTGCGAGCTGCGGGTGATTTAAAATCCTGGACAGTCAAACAAACAGCCATGGTAGCATTTTATATAAGAAGATACATATGCCATGTCACACACGTGTGCATGGGCGGCAACTAGAAGGACCAAAGGAACATAATACCACGCCTTGCCAGGGGGTGATGGGGGGCAGTAAACATTTTCCTTTTATCTTTGCAGACCAGACACGGGAAAATCTGCCTGATTCTGATGACCTCACTTCTGGCTCCAGCCCCCAAGAATGTCCCTTCTGGTCCCGGGCCCCCAAAAACATCACTTCCAGTTCCAACCTAAAGAACATTGCTTTCGGTTCCCGGGCCCCCGACGATGTCACTTCCAGTCCCGGGCCCCCAAGAACCTCATTTCTGGTTCCAAACCCCAGGAACATCACTTCCAGTTTTCGGACCTCCGATGACGTCACTTCGGCCAACCTGCCTTAAAAGCAAAACAACCTCCGCTGTGAATTCAGTTCTGTTTTGGACTCAACCTTCTGTGACTTCTGTGCTACCAATCCTCAATTTTTGCGGCCCTAGTCAAGTATACGGGTGGCTGCCCCAAAATATTTTTGGTGTCAAGGTCTATTCATTTCACGGTCAAAAGGATGTTTTGAATATCAAGGATTGAAATTTGGTGTATTTTGCTTCTATCAAAGGGTCAGTTTTGTTTTCATTTTGCTGCAGTGCCATTTTGTCTTTTTACAGGCCGTGCCGAATTGAGACATTTTGTTTCACTTATCGGCTTAGAAACTGTTCCAAGAATTCTCTGTGATGTGCTCTTGTGTGATGTCATCTGGGCAATGGTAAAACGAGTGCCCACATTAGTCCTTCAGACAAACTTCATACTTTGACTTCAGCGTGTCACTACACTGGCGTTCAATCAGCTCCATTTGGAGGTTAGTTGGTGCGCTTTCCACGTCAACTGCAAACAGATTACTAAGTAGTAAAAACCTGCATTTCTGGACATCAAAGTCGGCAAATCGCCAGGTAAACTCGGCACTGAGTAAGACGAGTTTTTCAGCAAACTGTGCACTTGGGAACACGGTGGTAGAGTTCTGCATTTTTATGGTTTGGCTCCTCCACATCAAGAGGAGTCAGATGAGGTGACTCGAGCATCTGATCAAGATGCCTCCTGGACGCCTCCCTGGTGAGGTGTTCCTGGCATGTCTAACCGGGAGGAAGCCCCAGGGAAGATCCAGGACACACTGGAGAGACTATGTCTCGCGGCTGGCCTGGAAATACCTCGGGATTCCCTCAGAAGAATTAGAAGAAGTGGTAGGGGAGAGCTGCCCCCACGACCTGACCTCAGATAAGGATGGATGGTTTGGCAGCAAGGAAAATGGCCCATGTTTCCTTGCAGCATCTGAGTCTCCCACAGGCACAATTCTGCTTTAAAAGCCCTCACTGTGGCATACATGTCTGTGGTGACACGGCCCCCGCCCATGAAGCTGCAGGTTCAGCGCATCAAGATGGCTCGTGATGTCACAGAGAAATGCCACCTCAGACAGAAACTCCATATCCTGGAGCTCTGTTGTGATTTCCCTTTGCTTTCTAGAAACTGACAAATTTCCTCACGCAGCTCAAAACATCTGTTCAGTACTTTTCCTCTGCTTAAACATCTCATATCTGTGTGATACGGCACGTGTGCGTGTGTCGCTGCTCTCATCCACAGCAAGGGAGAATTGCAATGAAATCTTTTCACTTTTCCATTAGCTGTTCATGTAGATTTGTGACAAGATCACATGTACAGTGCATCCAGAAAGTATTCACAGCGCATCACTTTTTCCACATTTTGTTATGTCACAGCCTTATTCCAAAATGGATTAAATTCATTTTTTTCCTCAGAATTTTACACACAACATCCCATAATGACAACGTGAAAAAAGTTTACTTGAGGTTTTTGCAAATTTATTAAAAAGAAAAAAATTGAGAAATCCCATGTACATAAGTATTCACAGCCTTTGCCATGAAGCTCCAAATTGAGCTCAGGTGCCTCCTGTTTCTCCTGATCATCCTTGAGATGTTTCTGCAGCTTCATTGGAGTCCACCTGTGGTAAATTCAGTTGACTGGACATGATTTGGAAAGGCACACACCTGTCTATAGAAGGTCCCACAGTTGACAGTGAATGTCAGAGCACAAACCAAGCATGAAGTCAAAGGAATTGTCTGTAGACCTTCGAGACAGGATTGTCTCGAGGCACAAATCTGGGAAAGATTACAGAAAAATTTCTGCTGCTTTGAAGGTCCCAATGAGCACAGTGGCCTCCATCATCCGTAAGTGGAAGAAATTCGAAACCACCAGGAGTCTTCCTAGAGCTGGCCGGCCATCTAAACTGAGCGATCGGGGGAGAAGGGCCTTAGTCAGGGAGGTGACCAAGAACCCGATGGTCACTCTGTCAGAGCTCCAGAAGTCATCTGTGGAGAGAGGAGAACCTTCCAGAAGGTCAATCATCTCTGCAGCAATCCACCAATCAGGCCTGTATGGTAGAATGGCCAGACGGAAGCCACTCCTTAGTAAAAGGCACATGGCAGCCCGCCTGGAGTTTGCCAAAAGTCACCTGAAGGACTCTCAGACCATGAGAAACAAAATTCTCTGGTCTGATGAGACAAAGATTGAACTCTTTGGTGTGAATGCCAGGCATCACGTTTGGAGGAAACCAGGAATCGCTCATCACCAGGCCAATACCATCCCTACAGTGAAGCATGGTGGTGGCAGCATCATGAACTGGGAGACTAGTCAGGATAAAGTGAAAGATGACTGCAGAAATGGACAGAGACATCCTGGATGAAAACCTGCTCCAGAGCGCTCTTGACCTCAGACTGGTGACGGTTCATCTTTCAGCAGGACAACAACCCTAAGCACACAGCCAAGATATCAAAGGAGTGGCTTCAGGACAACTCTGTGAATGTCTTTGAGTGGCCCAGCCAGAGCCCAGACTTGAATCCGATTGAACATCTCTGGAGAGATCCTAAAATGGCTGTGCACCGACGCTTCCCATCTAACCTGATGGAGCTGGAGAGGTGCTGCAAAGAGGAATGAGCGAAACTGGCCAAGGATAGGTGTGCCAAGCTTGTGGCATCATATTCAAAAAGACTTGAGGCTGGAATTGCTGCCAAAGGTGCATCAACAAAGTATTGAGCAAAGGCTGTGAATACTTATGTACATGGGATTTCTCAGTTTTTTTATTTTTATTAAATTTGCAAAAATCTCAAGTAAACTTTTTACATGTTGTCATTATGTGATGTTGTGTGTAGAATTCTGAAGAAAAAAATGAATTTAATCCAATTTGGAATAAGGCTGTAACATAACAAAATATGGAAAAAGTGATGCGCTGTGAATACTTTCTGGATTCTGGATACACTGCATATATATATATATATATATATATATATATATATATATATATATATATATATATATATATATATGTATATATCCATATCAAATAACGACAGGGTCACGTGGGTCTGCTGGAGCCAATCCCAGCCAACACAACACGCAAGGCAGAACACAAACTCCAGGCAGGGTGCCAGCCCACTGCAGTATATATATATATATATATATATATTTATATATATATATATATATATATATATATATATATATATATATATATATATATATATATATATATATATATATATATATATATGTCAGGGATGCCAGGGGCAATGACTCGGCCAGGATGCCGTGAGGGACTGGATGTGGGTGTGCACCCACCCTGGATCACGTTGGTGCTGCCACCCTGGTTGCTTTGGGGGCCACGGGCTGAGGGCATGGAAGCCCCACCCTGCAGGGGCCCATGGTCACCGCCAGGAGGCGCCCCAATGCCTTGGGGACCTGTTACCTCAGCACTTCCGCCACACCCGGAAGTGCTGGGAGGAAGATTTAAATGGACACCCGGAGAGCTGCCGGGAGAACAGCCGATACTTCCACCACACTGGGGCGTGGCCAACGGGGGAGTGTCGGGAACACCTGCAGCTCAAACGGTTATGGATAAAAGGAGCCGTCTCCCTTGATTCAGAGCTAGAGTTGGGTGGAAGAAGGACGAGGCAGAAGAGAGAGTGGAGGCGGCCCAAAGAGAGGCATTTGGAGGCCAGGACTGTGTGTTGGGGTTTGTGTACTAATTGGACTGAGTCTGAGTGACTTGATAATTGTAAATATTTGTATATAATAAACATGTGGTAGTGGTTAACAACATGTCCGCCTGTCTGTGACCGGGTCTGCTCCACAATATATATATATATATATATATATATATATATATATATATATTGTAGAAAATAGACAAAATACTCATAAAGGTTTGGGGTTTTCCGGCCCCGTATACTGTAAACAATGAGTCAAAGTATATTTGTACAGATGTACTTCATCTAACAGAGACTGCTAGAATGGTTGAATGGGGGAGCATTTATGGTGAGGGACCGGAAATGACGAGAGATGAATGCTGGGAAGGAACCAAGATGGATTCTGGGATTGATGATGTCATCAGGAATCGATAGAGGGAAGGCGGAAGTGGTAATGCATGGTCAGGTAAACATGGCAGGTTCATGGCGGTGGCGCGTCTTTCTTTCTGCAGAATAAAAGAGAGAAAGGTTAGTACCCCACCAATCCCTTCTAGCATAGTTTTCACTTTACAGTTTAGGTCCTTACGCGCCCCCAATGCACGTGTCTGATAATATATATATATATATATATATATATATATATATATATATATATATATATATATATATATATATATATATATATATATATATATATCTATACTAATAAAAGGCAAAGCCCTCACTCACTGACTCACTCACTCACTCACTCACTCACTCACTCACTACTAATTCTCCAACTTCCCGTGTGGGTGGAAGGCTGAAATTTGGCAGGTTCATTCCTTACAGCTTCCTTACAAAAGTTGGGCAGGTTTAATATCGAAATTCTACGCGCAATGGTCATAACTGGAAGCTGTTTTTCTTCATTTACTATAATGGAGATGAGCTTGAACGCCGTGGGGGCGCAGTTTCGTGTGACATCATCACGCCTCCTACGTAATCACGCAGTACATAGAAAACCAGGAAGACCTCCAAAAAGCGCTGAAGAAAACATGCATTATATAATTGAGAAGGCAGCGAAACAATAAGAAGCGAGCGAGTGACATATACAACCATATTGATGAGTTCTGCTACTTCGGAAACAAAGCACGATGTAAACCTACACTTTAAATTAAGTTCATAGACAGGCTGCCGCTGGCGTTTGTAATTTAGTGCCTGCCCATATAAGGCTGTCCGTCAGCGGCAATCCAATAGCAAACTGCCACGGGTAAATATTCACGGGTGAAGGACTGTGCTTATGGAGAGGAAGATGAGATGGTCAGTGTGGTGTTTGACACAAACTCAGCGAAACTGCGAGAGAAAGTTTTAAGTGCCAGGACTAAGGTAACATTAAATACAGCCATGGACATAGCACCAGATGGCACCAGCACAGCTGGGAACCTTCGATGCATGTACACCGAGCGGCTCACGTGAACTGACGCAGTGCACAGATAAAAGCAACAGTTCCAAAGAGCTGAACAAAACCCGAATTACACAATTGAAAAGGCAGCAAAAAATATGAAGCGTCTGATACATACAAGCATATTCATAAATGCAGCTACTGTGGAAACAAAGCACACGGTGGAAAAGTCAATGTCCCGCTAAAGGAAGACAGTGTAAAAAAAACCCATGCATGCAGTGTGTCAGGTCTCAGATAAAGAAGAAGACGAGCTGTTTATTGATGCAGTAAGAAACGAATCGATGAAAGAAACTTGTTATCTTTACAACGATTGACAAACACGGAATGTAACTTGAACACAACACATCCTACAAATACGAACCTGATTGAAAGAAATAATGATAATCAAATCCTTGATGACAGCAACACTCAGTAACACTCACAAAACAAATACTGTATATTGACAGTCATGTTACGTTATTTTTAAAATGTTCCCTTTTCTTTTCTAGCTTTTTTAACACACTACTTCTCCGCTGCGATACGCGGGTATATATATATGTATATATATATAACCCGATCTACATACTTGAATAATGGATACTTTATTCGCCATCAATGATTGTTTTGGTAAAGCCATACTCAGTGTATTCATTAGATGAACGGTAAAAAAGTAAGAGCGAGGGGAGGATGACTCATTGAGGCATGCAGGCTGTAGTCTGCGTCAACTCTATCTGAATTGCGATCACATTTGAAAAATATATCTTTTCAAGTTCTATTTAGTCCATATGTGTCAAACTCAAGGGCAGCGGGCCACATCCGCCCGGCGTGTAATTATATCCGCCCGAGATCATTTTATATACTGTATTATTGTTATTAAAGCCCGGGTATATGAAGCGCTGGTAACACAATAAACTACAGATCCCATAATGCAGAGCTTCAGCTGCCTTGCCGAACACTTACCGCTTACTACAGTTATTGCGCAGAGTTTGCACGGCGCTTTGGTGACTTTGAAGAACAAAAAAAGTCCGTCTACATGCGGCTCGAACCTTGTGCATGTTTGGTAGCACATATCTGTGTGAGAAGCTCTTCTCAGTGATAAAGACTAACAAAACAGCACACAGGAGTCGCCTCACTGATGAGCACCTGCAATCCATCCTGAGAATCTCCACAACACAGAACCTCACACCAAACATAAATGAACCTGTGGCCAAAAAAAGATGCCAGGCGTCCAGCTCTAAAATGACATCTGAGCAAAGACAACTGAATGATTTGATTTGTTATTGCTGAAAGGAACACATTTTATTTATATTTCCAGGTTTTGTTATGCAGCATGTTCATATTTGAATTTGTATAATTTTGACAGGATATATTTTTATGGAGAGCAAAATCTTTTGGGATATTTAAAATCTAAGTTTATTTTTTATATAAAATTACATAAGAGTAAAGACATTTGAATGTTTGTTCTTTTAATGTTTACTTTATTTCTAACTTGTATAATTTAGACAGGATATATTTTTATGGAGAGCAAAATATTATAAGTTGTTTAAGGTTTGAGTTGATTTATTCAGGAATAATATTCCTGTCTGTTTTTACCATTCCTACCAAAGATATTTCTGTCGACTAAATAAAAATTCCTTCTATTTAAAATTTAAATAGAACTTGAACAAATTCGATAGTTCATAATATCCACGCAGACTTGCACGTAAGAGCGGGAGTTATCCGTTTTAACAAGCAGCGTATTGCACTGATACGAAATAGCTGTGTGTGTATATATGTAGATATGTATGTATATGTATATATATGTTTATATACGTGTGTGTGTGTGTATGTATATATGTATTTGTGTGTATATATGTGTGTGTATGTATGTATGTGTGTATGTATATGTATGTGTATATATGTAGATATATATGTATGTATGTATATATGTGTATATGTATAGATATGTATATATATATGTTTATATGTGTGTGTGTGTATATATATATATATATGACAACAACACTCATCACTCACAACAGTGACAAAACAATTACATTGACAATCATGTTACGTTATTTTCAAAATGTTTCCTTTTCTTTTTCATTGCTTCTTTAACACACTACTTCTCCTGCTGCGAAGCTCGGGTATTTTGCTAGTATATATATATATATATATACACATTGATACCTTGGTACAAGTCCACTTTGGAATAAGTCCAACTTTGTATATGCCCTGTTTGGACGCAAATAATTTTGCTTGGTATAGGACTCGCATGCTACCCTTGTTCACCTCTCTCGAGACCATGCCACGACTGCCCACAAGTATCAGTACGCTAGTTACTAGCATTCAGTGAGCAACCCGCGCTATAACTCTATGTGAATTTTCACCTGATTTTATGTTTTTTTTTTGCATACATTTGAATTGATTGATAAAAAGTATGAAGGTGGCATGCGTATCCGAGACATGGCTGCTGCATAACGTATGCCGAAAATGACGGTTTCTACGATTGTGAAAAACAATGACTTTATTGAAAAGTGAGGTTAAATTTTCATTTATTTCCTCAAATTGCCTTTGTATTTATGTATTTTAGTATTAAGCAGTGTTTAAATTATTTTATACAACCCCATCAATGTATTATATGCTAATAACAATAGGATTTTTTTTAATGAGAACGGATTAATCATTTTCCCTTTATTTTTTATGGGAAAAATTAGTTTGGTATACGTCCTGTTTGGTATACGTCAAATGATCTGGATCGGATTAAGGACGTATACCGAGGTACCACTGTGTGTGTATATATATATATACACACACACATAACTTGTTTACTGTTAGTTAATAAGCACTACAGTTCCCATGATGCTTTGGGACAGTGCATACTGGGACTGTTGGAGTTGTAAAATGAGTAATAAATGTTTGTTGCATTGAAGTGCCCTTTTGAGTCTGGACTCTATTAGTCAAGTAACGCCCAGGTGGCATGACAATAACCATCTCCAACTAAACCCCAATAAATCAAAGGAGCTTGTGGTGAACTTTCGGAAGAATTTGTCTTCTTGGCTCCTGTCATCCAGGGTGATGAGATGAAATCAAAGTAGTTAAAGTTCTACAAGTACTCGGGTGTTTACCTGAACAATAAGCTGGGATGGTAGGAGAATGTGGACATGTTGCACAAGAAGGGCCAGAGATGATGCTCATGTCTTTCAGTGTGAGAGGCCTGCTGCTGAGTCTGGAGTGTCGAGTACCATCTGTGATGCTGTTGTTTGTTGGGGCAGAAGTTTTCACGGCCAAGGATACTAACAGACTGAACAAGGTCATCAGAAAGGGTAGTTCAGTTCTCTGACACTGTGGAGGTAATAGCAGAGAGGAAGATGCTGGCAAAGGTGTTAGACATTATGAAGACCCCCTCCTGTCTGCTCCATAAGTTGATGCAGCACCAAGAGTGCAATGAGCAGCAGAGTGTGCCTCCCCCGGTGCAGGAAGGAACACTTTCTCAGGTCTTTTTTTCCTGCTGCTATCAGACTATACAACTCTGGGCTTTAAATCATGCAGCTTTTCTTGGATTATTTACTGTATTGAGTGTATGGGATGCCAGACTCTGCAATCACTGGTACTTTATCACTAGACATTTTATTTGTGGTTACTGATCATCCTGTGTATCACATGTATTGTATCTATATATATAATTCACTAAGGGCACGCACAACAGTGAGACACAAGTAAGACAAAGCCACGGCCGCCAACTCACAGAGCCCCGCCCATCAACTCTAAGACCATGAGATACGCACGACAGAGCCCTGCCCGCCAACTCTAACTCTCCTCCCACGTCCACCCTCAAAACCGGTCCTGCCTACACGCTGCCGACACGGCATTTCTCGCCAAGCATCTGCAGTATGCTTAGATCGCTCAGTCCAATCCAACAGTAGCTGTACGAATGCTTTTCGAAGAAAACCCTAGGCAGAATTTACAACGCTACAATGCCCTGACATGTCACACCAATGTTGCAGTGATTTTCATCGGAGAAGATGGTGAACCGCCTGTTGAAAGGGACATTTGCATCTGTCCCATAGGCAACTCCTGTAGACAGATTTCCACGCTCAATATGAATTGCAATCCTATGGTTTACCCACTTTTATTCCTTTACAGAGACACTGGCTGGCACAAAGATTTACATGTTCCAGATAAAAGAACCGGTGACTCGGGCATTAACCAATACTTTAGTACTGTGTTGCATAAGAACAGGACAAAGTCTAGAAATGTTTCGGAGATGGAAGAAGGCAGTCCAAGAAATGTTACTATATGGGAGGAATTATTTAATAAATAATAATAATAATAATAATAATAATATTATTATTATTATTATTATTATATTATTATTATTATTTAATAACTGCCATTATTAGTGTATAAATGGATATAAATAATTGCATGTAAACGATTTGCCAAAATCTGTTGTATGTAAACAATACTGTTTAAAACGTTATTGTCTTTTCATCAGAAAACCCGGTTTCCACGTCTACCTGTATTAGTTTAAATGGCACTTTTACCACTCACAATAGGACTGACATATCGTGTCGACTGGGCAACACAGTGAATGCGGCGTCTATCTATATATGTCTAAGTTTTCCATAGTCTGCTACAGGAAGGTACTCTCTCGACCATTGGCATTGGTTTCGCTCCTTGCTATTTTTGTTATACTGCGACGGTGGTTTCCTAAGCCTTTGTTATACAGTGATCCCTCGCTATATTGCGCTTTGACTTTCGCGGCTTCACTCTATCGCGGATTTTAAATGTAAGCATATCTAAATGTATATCACGGATTTTTCTCTGGTTCGCGGATTTCTGCGGACAATGGGTCTTTTAATTTATGGTACATGCTTCCTCAGTTTGTTTGCCCAGTTGATTTCATACAAGGGACGCTATTGGCAGATGGCTTAGAAGCTACCCAATCAGAGCATGTATTACATATTAACTAAAACTCCTCAATGATATAAGATATGCTTCCCGCGCAGTGCTTGATTGTTTGCTTCTCTCGGTCTTTCTCTGACATTCTCTGCGCCTGACGCAGGGAGTGTGAGCAGAGAGGGCTGTTTGCCTAGAAGATACAGACGCTCCTGTAAAAAATGCCGCTTTATCGCAGTGCTTCGGCATACTTAAAAGCCAAAAAGCATGTATTGATTTTTTGATTGTTTGCTTTTCTCTCTCTCTCTCTGACATTCTCTGCTCCTGACGCGCGCTCCTTTGAAGAGGAAGACATGTTTGCATTCTATTAATTGTGAGAAAGAACTGTCATCTCTGTCTTGTCATGGAGCACAGTTTAAACTTTTGACTAAAGGGTGTTATTTCATGTCTAGAGGGCTCTAATAATGTTAACAGTGTGGGAGAGTTTATAAGGGCTTAAAATATATAAAAATAACTATACAAACATATGGTTTCTACTTTGTGGATTTTCACCTATCTTTGTGTTCTGGAACATAACCCCCGCGATCGAGGAGGGATTACTGTACTGAATTCCTTTCTCATCGTTTTCCGTTCCTATTCTTAGGGCTTCGGCTAGTATATCATAATACTGCAATATTGCCCTCTATTTATTACTGTAGATCAGTAATACATTTCTGTTTCTGGCATTTATTTATCTTATGTTTCCTTTTGTTTCTTAATCTTTATGTGCTTGTTTTAACTCTTCTGTGCTGTGAGATGCTGGAGCATCTACATTTCTCTTCAGAGATTATTAAACTCTTCTCTTCTCTCCTCTCCTCTCCTGACTTGCATAGCAGAGAGGTGAGCGGATTCTTTTGTTGTCAAACTGCGCCCTCCACTGGCCACTCTTAATATGACATGCATGGCAAAGCATAGGTTTGTGATTTTGGTTTGATTGAATCATTATTTAGTGCAAATGTCTTACCTTTTAATAACAGTGCTGCTTTGTTAGGTTATATAAGATTCCATATGGTAAAAGTACTTTTATTTGGATTAATCTTTTTTTTAATGGCTACTAGGGGGCTCCGCCACCTGCTCGTTTTGCTTGCCCACCCCCGGATTTGGTTTACCAGATATACAATTTGAAGAGATTGTTATTTTTATGGGAATTGTTATAAATGCATTATTTTCACTTTTACTTTAAAACTTTTGTAAAAACAATATTTGGAATTAACTTTTCTTCAAGATCGTATTGAATCTTTGATTCCATGTTTGGACTTGACAATGCAAAGTATATCTGCCTGTGAGTGAATATCGTTTCTTTCTCTCTAATAAATAAAATGACTTTCTCGATAGTTTGTCCACGCTCTTTCTTTTTCGCTTTGTCGTTGACTTGTGATATAGAATGTATAAAATGATTGTCCTGATAAAATTTATAAGAGCCGAGAGCGTAGGAAGCGTGTCTGACAAAAGCATTCACACGACTGAGGTTAGATGACGGTGGTCTTGTTTGACAATAGTTGTTAAGTAGGGCGTGACTTGAAAGAACCTCATGTTAAAATTCTCCGCAACAACGTTTTTGGAATCTTTTAATTCTCGCTGGCAACACGAATTAGACGATCTACAAAATCTCGAACTTAAAGTTGAAGTCAACAATATATTTGATCTCTTTTCTCTGTTCCGTTAATTCGCCGAGTAATAATTTCTGTTTGTTTGCGTTAATGCGATCCTTTTCTTGAGACTTTTGAATTTTTGTACTTCCATTATCTCTAACCTGCTCTGCATGTGTACCGCGCCAACATTTTTGAATTCTTTACCACGTTCTGCTTTGTCAGCTACTCTTTGTCCTTTATTTCCGGCCCTGGGCCTGGTTAAATCTCTTTCTCGCTGCTTGTGCTGTGAAGGGGGGGAGCTGAACGCACGCTAAGGAGATGCGGTCGGATCAGCTGCTGGCTTGCTGCTGCTGGCGAGCTGCGTGTTCTTCTTGTCGTGCTGCTCGTCGATCGTTTAAAAGCCTGTGCAGCAGCTCTCCTTTTGTCTCACTGCCTTGTCTCGCGTGACGTCAAAGTGCCTATCACGTCTCATCTCCCTCGTTTTAGAATAGAGAGATGTATTTACAAAGAAACAGATCTAATAGTATTTTCCAGTTTTTAAAATTAGCTCTTAATGGTGTTTGTTGAATAAACAATAACGACTGACATTTGGCCAGTCTGTTCATTCGTTAAATTCTGACTTGTAAACACCTCATGTCTTGTATGTTATGATATAACACTCCTTACTGATGATCCATTTCTTAATAGTGCCGGGGTAAAGCTGTTGAAAAACTCTGCTTTTTGCATTGTGCTAAATACGACTCGCAATGTGCAACCTGTGTGCTTTATTTTAGTGTGTTTTGATTTTAGTATGATTTAGATAATGTCTCTTAAAGTATGTGACCAAGGTTATAACAATGTTTTAAAGCTCATGTGACATTCTGTAATGAAAATGTTCTAAAAAACACAAATAGCCAGCACGTTCAACTAGACCATTGGGACGTATTGGTTGTCCCAAACTTTTGATTGATGCAATATCTTGGCAGTCAGCAAGACACAATAAAACAGGATTTTAAACGCCACTAAGAGGGAGAGAGAGAGAGACATCATCATCAACCAGAAGAGAGGACACAACGGTGTGCTACCTACTGTCCCAACCTTCACTAGCATCACAGCTGAAGACCATGAAAGCTAAAGTGGCCGCCTGGTACGAGGCTCGCTGTATATCTTCGTATCTAACAATTTTGCCTGGGTTTTCTGCAATTAAAATTTAAGTTGTCACAAAAATAAAAAAGAAAAACACAGGAGGGGCGGCACGGTGGCGCAGTGGTAACGCTGCTGCCTCGCAGTTAGGAGACCTGGGTTCGCTATCCAGGTCCTCCCTGCGTGGAGTTTGCATGTTCTCCCCGTGTCTGCGTGGGTTTCCTCCCACAATCCAAAGACATGCTGGTTAGGTGGATTGGCGATTCTAACTTGGCCCTAGTGTGTGCTTGGTGTGTGGGTGTGTTTGTGTGTGTCCTGCGGTGGGTTGGCACCCTGCCCAGGATTGGTTCCTGCCTTGTGCCCTGTGTTGGCTGGGATTGGCTCCAGTGGACCCCCGTGACCCTGTATTCGGATTCAGCGGGTTAGAAAATGGATGGATGGATGGAAAAACACAGGAAGGTTTGGGGCAGCCACCCATATTTTATTATTCCCTGGCTGCAAAATGATTTAAAGGTTTGTATTGATGTGTACAGATCAGAGTCCAAAACAGAACTGAGGGGATGGAGGAAAGGTGGTGGCTTTAAAGGCCAGTATAGGATGTGACATCAAAGGGACAGGAACCGGAAAGGTCTTCATCCATAGGCTCGCACCCGGAAGTGACGCCAAAGGGGCCGGATGGAATTTCCCCTGAACGGTCTACAGAAAAGCAAGAAAAAGAGTCAGTGCACTCCGCTACCTCCCGGTCTGGCTCGGAATTACTCTCATTCAAGCCCTTTAGCTGCCTCCCATGTGTACGTTTGTCACAAAGTATACAACAGTAAAAGTCGGAGTATTGATTCATTGAATTGTGTCTGGTTGTTTACTGACACTTGACCATAACCAATGAGTGCTAATATAAAGGTGTGTTTGCTGATGGCAGAAGTAGTCATCTGAGTGCGGCTCGCCATGACCCCTTTCAAGAACGTTCTTGGTTTCTGATGGTGTAAAGGAAGCTGTCTGAGAGAGAAACTCAGCCCTCGTGATAACTCTTGGCTTTTGTGAGGGTATTCCAGAAATGTAACTCTTTTGAGGGGAAGCAATCAGAAGATGGATCAACATGTCTGTTTGTCCCAGTAGGGACACCTTGCGAGTGAGCCACTTCTAGGCAGCCTCCGGTATTTTACTTGGTATTTGAGGTTGCCTTCAAAAAAAGATTGTAGAAGCAGTGAGCTGGCAGCTCTCTGCTGCCCTCAGCAATTTAGAAAGAGAGAATGAGGGTTGAAGACTCGGCCTTCCACTCCCCGACCTTTCACAGTCTGTAGAAAGTCTAGGAGAGGAGCAGTTGGGCATATTATCCATTTTGAAAAAGAAAAGGAGCTTAAAATGTTGACGAAACAAATGGCCCAACAGAATCAGGCTTGGACTGCCAGAAACAAAAGCTCAGTATTTAAAAAAAAAAGTTAGAGCCGTTAAACAAAACTAATGAGAATACAATTATATATTTTGAACGCTACAAATATACAGTAAGTGCTTTGTGTTTATCGTCATAACAGATATTGTCCGAATATCCTATTTTTAAGCTCACCATTTTAATTCATTCCTTTCAATTTTATATCATTTATTTTTATTATTATTTATTACCACACTTTTTTTAAATTCACCTGTTTGTTGTCTGCATGGTATAAATCTTGTCTATATATATAAAGGAGAGTTGGGATCCGAGAGACTGTGTTTGTGTGTTTGTGGAGGAATTGAGAGTTAAGGCGGGTGGGGGAATCACGTGATCATCTCCCCTTCCATTCACGTCATTTCATTTACTTCTTTTCGCTCTGAGCTGAGCTCCGCGGCTGACGTGGACTTGCCGTTCTTTTTTCTTAGTGTTTAGTCCTTTCTCCTTTACTAATTTACTGTTTAGTACACGCGGTACTTACACAGTCACTCATAAAAGGGGAGAAGACTCCGTGCAAGAAATGGGTATTGAAACTAACTTGCAATCAACGAGGCCATTAAACGGATCTCAAGAGAGGTCTTCAAGGTTGGAAAAAAAAAAACGCTTGGCTGCCAAAATCAGGCGATTAAACGAATCTAAAGAAGACAGGATTTCTAGATTTTGAAAAGGACGATTGGCTGCCAAAACCAGGCAGTTAAAAGAATCTGAAAAAGACAGGACGTCTAGATTGGAAAAGCCACGATCCGCTGCCAAAACTAGCCGGTTAAACGCGCAGCGAAGCGCGTCAGGTCTGCTAGTAATCGATATTTAACCCACTTCCTATCGTCCAAGTGACTTGAAATTTTGCACACGTACTCACTTCCGATGTCAATACGTGAATCAATAATCAGTTTCACTAATTGGTTAATTTATCCATGTTAATTAAGAAATCAAATTTTCATATGAAGAATAGTTAAAGATTTCACCAGTAGATGTCACTCGTAATGGATAGAAATATTAAAGGAAGTGTTAAAATATTGATTACAAAATTATACTAAAACAAACCCAAGACAAAAAAGTTAAAAATAATGTATATATGGGGCTGTGGAGATCAAGACAAAGTAATACGTATCTGTCGTACTTGTATAAATGTATAGCTAACTTAACTCTCCAACTACAGAAATAAAGTTAAATAAGATATCTAACAAATATAAAGGACGACATACAGTAAATATCTCTCACCATGTGCGCTAACATTGCAGATTTGCTACATCACATCACATAAATAAGTTAACAAGTGAATATATAGGTGCAAAAATAAGGCATAATTATTAACGCAATGTATATATATTATATATATGTATATACAAAAATAAATAATAAGGCATAATTATTAAAATTATTAAAATTATATATATATATTAAAACCACGCTTATATTAAGTTCAAAAGTGCACTAAAAAGTAAAAAAAAAATTCTCTCATACATCACTCGTAAAATAAAAGTGTGGGTGCTTTTGTTAAGATTTTGTTGATTGATGAAAAGCGGCCACGCTTTTATTTTACAAGTGATGTATGAGAGAATTTTTTTTTACTTTTTAGTGCACTTTTGAACTTAATATAAGCGTGATTTTTACAAAGTATTTATATATATATATATTATTTTAATAATTTTTAATAATTATGCCTTATTATTATTTATTTATGTGCTCCCAGCTCTTAAAACAACGACAAGCGACAAGCAGAACGCGCATCCCGCCAGCAGCAGCAAGCCAACAGATGATCTGAATGCTTCTCCTTAGCTTGCATTCAGCCCTCGTCCTCACACCCCTCCCTCCCTTCACAACGCAAGCGGCAGAGATGCCAAGTGGCAAAAGGACAGCTGCTCTACAGGTTTTTAAATGATCGACTCACAGTGAGACAAGCAGAAGACGCAGCTCGCCAGCAGCAGCAACAAGCCAGCAGATGATCCAACCACTTCTCCTTAACATGCGTTCAGCCGCCCCCCCTTCACAACGTGAACAATGTTACACATCCTGCGAGAATGAGATTTAACCACACCCGGGGCCGAAAAAAAAAGGACAAGTATTGTTTTTACAAAAGTTTTAAAGTAAAAGTGAAAATAATGCAGATGTAACAATTCCCATGAAAATAACAATATCATTAAATTTTACATACCTGTACATAATTTCTGATGCATAATAGTTCTGTTTCATAGTTGCACTTACGGCAAAATGCAAGTTGGGGGCTTTATTGAAATATATTTTTAGCTTGGATTTAAGCACAAACACATAACGTTTGTTCTTGCAGTTCATTATGGATACGTTATCACTGAAAGGCATCAGATGCTCCGTACAAGTGAAAGTGTGCAGTGACAGAATGTTTTTTTGTTTCCTGTTATTTTTTTAATGTCACATTATCTCAATACACAGCCCATATGTGAGACCCTGATGAAAATTTATATACGACAAACGCTGCCAAGACATTCGTGACAACATCAAGCGATGCGCGTGGAATAGTTTCTGGTGCGCACGCGCACTTATCAAGCACGCACTTCAAACGATCTGGTGCGCATTTAAAAGTATCTGCTGAACACCAGAAAAATATCCAGAAAAAGAAATTACATAACGTCCCCTTAGGGGCTCCGTAAATATTAACCTTTATATTAAAGAAAGTGGAGTAATAAAGACAAATGGGATTCGGAGAAGTTGTCATATATCCATCCATTTTCTAACACACACAAACGGGCCAATTTAGAATCGACAATCCACCTAACCTGCATGTCTTTGAACTGTGGGAGGAAACCGGAGCGCCCAGAGGAAACCCACGCAGACAACATGCAAGCTCCACGCAGGGACGACCCGGGAAGCGAACCCGGGTCTCCTAACGGCGAGGCAGCAGCACTACCACTGCGCCACCGTGCCGCCCGTTGTCATCTATGCAGTTAAATAAAAGGCAACAAAAGCTACTTCGTAGAATTTAGAGCTTCTTATCTTGTTCTTTAATTAAAATCGAAACGATTGAGTTTGGACCGCAAGCTTGTTTAAAGTGCCTCAGCTGTTCAATTGGAAAAAGAAAAGATAAAGACGACTTTGAAATCGCTGCAATTGTCGTGTTCGCTTAAAAGCAAAATTGCGTCTTTTACTTATAAACCCGTTAAGCCATGTAGTCTTGTGTAAAGAACTTGTGAACATCTGATACATTTGTGGCTACTTTAAAGATCTGTACTGTGCTTATCATTTGTTGCGGTCATACAGTGTGAAGTTTTAGTGTGAAACAACTACTGCATATTTATATTAATTTCACATTAAAAATTATGAAGGTCTAGCTGAAACGCTGAAGAACAAAAACACACAGCTGCATAAATATAGTAAATGTACAGTTTAATAGTAAAAAAAAATAAAATCTGTAGTGCAATTACAGATTAAAAATGATTCAAAGCTGTAAGTGCAGGTATATTTATATTTAAACAGCGTTTCATTGCCAATGCCGATTAATTGTTCGTGTGAGTGTGATGTGATGTGGGGGTCATAGACTTGCACAAGACAGAAGGAGCAGAGTCCCCGCTTTACTGTTATCAACACAGGGACATTCTCAAAGCATTTATCAAAATGGGGGGCCGTGGCTTTAGACACACAAACACAGCAAACTAGCAGCGACGTTAACGTCACCCTGCACAAGCGCCCTTCTTCAGATTAAGAGACCAGATCATCTTCCCCGGAGTGAAGACAGAAAGTGAGCGCAAGCCCAGGTCAGCGGCGAGTTTTTAACGTTCCTGCATCAACCATCGGGCGACCGACGCGTTACGCGGTGAGCCTGCGAACTTCTACCTGACCTGGCAGCGGACAATCAACTGCTGTCTCTCTTAGCAGAGTTTAGCGCACAGCACAGATGGGGGGGTGCCGGGGTCTCGAAAACAATATGACGGTTTGTACTTATGAGAAGCATTTTATCTTCGTTTATGACATATAAAGGAAAAATATTTTTGTACAGATTTTATTAGTATCTATTTCAAGGAACTTGTGTTTATTTTAGTATCGTAGAGTCACTGAACAATTAGCCTACAGAACTTCATTTTATTAATAAAAAATGTGCAGGTAACACATGTGGTCTATAGTGTAATTATGAAAATACAGTTTAATATGAGGTGGCTGCCTTGCAGTAAGGAGACCCGGGTTTGCTTCCCAGGTCCTCCCTGCATGGAGTTTGCATGTTCTCCCCGTGTCTGCGTGGGTTTCCTTCCACAGTCCAAAGACATGCAGGTTAGGTGCATTGGCGATCCTAAATTGTCCCTGGTGTGTGCTTGGTGTGTGTGTCCCCTGCGGTGGGCTGGCGCCCTGCCTGGGGGTTTGTTCCTGACTTGAGCCCTATGTTAGCTGGGATTGGCTTCAGCCTCCATGACCCTGTAGTTAGGATACAGCGGGTTGGATAATGACTGACTAACTGACTGCCTGTTCAATATACGACATAAGGCTTCTCGATGTCTGGTTATGCAGTATCTTAGTGCAACAAGTTTTTTAAAGGGATAAAGGAGAGGAAAAAAAAATAAACACAATTGGCATTGAAATTGGCCAACTAAGAACATGAACTCTGTGATCGGCATTGGTCTTAAAAAACCTGATCAGAGTATCCCTATTCAGTAGGATGTAAAACTGACAAGATGTCCTCTAACCTGGACAAAGCTCTACCAAGAAGTAAAGGAGTGCTGATGTACTATAACAGGTAATCCACATATTTTACATTCTGACAAAGGGTAATAATAATCTAAGAGATCGTATTGACAAACAAAAACCAGGTTTGGTTTCTTTGCTGAAACCACTAAGCATGAACGTAACCTTACAGAATCAGCTTAATTTCTCCAACATGGCAATTGTCATCCTCTCTACTCAGTAAAACAGTCATGCCCTTTTCATATTTCATTAATTTCATTTACAGCAATAGTAACCACTGTAATCATTTTGTAGTCATCAGCAAGAGATTCAGGCCCTTTATCCACTTGTAGAGGTGGCTGAAATAAACTAGCTGACCCTAAGTGTGCCTGTAAACACTGGTGTCCATCAGCCAAATGTTCCTACTAAGGTTCTTAAAGTTATGTAACGTTCTCGCACATTGCTTGAAACGTGTATGTTTGATTTCAAAACTCACGGTCCAAGCTGGAAGACATCTTCTGGATAATAAGTTAGCTGATGATGTTTTGACATGAGTGTCATTAGGAAATATTAATATCCCAAGATATACTGTGCATTCAGAAAGTATTCACAGCGCATCACTTTTTCCACATTTTGTTATGTCACAGCCTTATTCCAAAATGGATTAAATTCATTTTTATTCCTCAGAATTCTACACACAACACCCCATAATGACAACGTGAAAAAAGTTTACTTGAGGTTTTTGCTAATTTATTAAAAATAAAAAATGGAGAAAGCACATGTACATAAGTATTCACAGCCTTTGCCATGAAGCTCCAAATTGAGCTCAGGTGCCTCCTGTTTCCCCTGATCATCCTTTAGATGTTTCTGCAGCTTAATTGGAGTCCACCTGTGGTAAATTCAGTTGATTTGACGTGATTTGGAAAGGCACACATCTGTCTATAGAAGGTCCCACAGTTGACAGTTCATGTCAGAGCACAAACCAAGCATAAAGTCAAAGAAATTGTCTGTAGACCACCGAGACAGGATTGCCTCGAGGCACAAATCTGGGGAAGGTTACAGAAAAATGTCTGCTGCTTTGAAGGTATCAATGAGCACAGTGGCCTCCATCATCCGTAAGTGGAAGAAGTTCAAAACCACCAGGACTCTTCCTAGAGCTGGCCGGCCATCTAAACTGAGCGATCAGGGGAGAAGGGCCTTAGTCAGGGAGGTGACCAAGAACCCGATGGTCACTCTGTCAGGGCTCCAGAGGTCCTCTGTGGAGAGAGGAGAACCTTCCAGAAGGACAACCATCTCTGCAGCCATCCACCAATCAGGCCTGTATGGTAGAGTGGCCAGACAGAAGCCACTCCTTAGTAAAAGGCACATGGCAGCCCACCTGGAGTTTGCCAAAAGGCACCTGAAGGACTCTCAGACCATGAGAAACAAAATTCTCTGGTCTGATGAGACAAAGATTGAACTCTTTGGTGTGAATGCCAGGCATCACGTTTGGAGGAAACCAGGCACCACTCATCACCAGGCCGATACCATCCCTACAGTGAAGCATGGTGGTGGCAGCATCATGCTGTAGGGGGCAGGAACTGGGAGACTAGTCAGGATAAAGGGAAAGATGACTGCAGCAATGTACAGAGACATCCTGGATGAAAACCTGCTCCAGAGCACTCTTGACCTCAGACTGGGGCGACGGTTCATCTTTCAGCAGGACAACGACCCTAAGCACACAGCCAAGATATCAAAGGAGTGGCTTCAGGACAACTCTGTGAATGTCCTTGAGTGGCCCAGCCAGAGCCCAGACTGAACATCTCTGGAGAGATCTTAAAATGGCTGTGCACCGACGCTTCCCATCCAACCTGATGGAGCTTGAAAGGTGCTGCCAAGAGGAATGGGCGAGACTGGCCAAGGATAGGTGTGCCAAGCTTGTGGCATCATATTCAAAAAGACTTGAGGCTGGAATTGCTGCCAAAGGGGCATCGACAAAGTATTGAGCAAAGGCTGTGAAGACTTATGGACATGGGATTTCTCAGTTTTTTTATTTTTAATAAATTTGCAAAAACCTCAGGTAAACTTTTTTCACGTTGTCATTATGGGGTGTTGTGTGTAGAATTCTGAAGAAAAAAATGAATTTAATCCATTTTGGAATAAGGCTGTAACATAACAAAATGTGGAGAAAGTGATGCGCTGTGAATAATTTACGGATGCACTGTATACACTGTACTCATCTATAGTTTTACAACCTGCTGTGTTCTTAGAACTGGTGAACAAATGAGTTTAAATAATTTGCCTGAGCAACAGAAATCAACCGCCACATGCTGCTGTTCTCTGGATTTTTAATTCTGTCTCCTACTATAACAGGTAGCAGTCACAATAAGCACCAGTGCTGGACGGTATGACCAGCTATCTTTTCACTTTCTGGGTGAACTGCTTCAGGATTATCATCTTCATCATTTCCAAGACACTTGAACTGGGTTAGACAGCGATTCAGTTCTGAGTATGTGAAGTGTTTTACTTGGATGAACAAGGTTTTAATCATCATTGGAGCATCAAACGAAAATACTTTTAAAAATGTCATGCCCAAGACTCGGGAGCAATCCAAGCTGACAAATATGACAATGTTTTAGTTGATTAAAAGGGGAGTCAAACTTAACACCACAAACAGAACCAGGGCCACTGCTAGCTAATTCGCAAACATCATTTCAGTAGGACTGTGTGGTGCGTATAGAGCTACATGGGTGGCATGGTCTGAAAGGTTATCACCAAAAATGACCACTTCTACTAAAATTCTTCACAAAGCCTCCACTCCAATGATGTTTCCCTTAATAGCATACACAGCTGCTTTCAGAACTAGTCCATCACCTAAAGCAATACGACTTGTCTTCATGATCTTTTAGATCTTTCAGTAATAGGCTGAGCACCACATCTCAAGTACCTTGTGTTTTGTCTTTCCCGAACCTTAACGGGTTTTCAATTTCACATGCATCTTGGAACATGATCAATGCTAAAAGAAGATGGTTCATTCTGAACAAATGAATGACCTAAACATCCTGGAATGTGAGAATGCATTTTCTCGTACCAATGCTTCATTGACGGACATTCAAACAGTGCAGCAATGCTTTTCTTTATGAGCACAGACTGTGCAGAACTTTCTTTCTAAACTTCTAGAAACAAAGGCGCAGGTTCAACAGAACTGAAATGACACTTACAGGCTGCACTTTTCATTCTCTGATCAGTTTTTAAAACTCCGCTATTGCAGGTCTAAAGGTTGTCCACATTTTTTCAATTCATCGATCACATATTTCATCATCATTTCTGAAATTCCAAGCAGTGCATGTCAGCCTTTCCTGAAGTAGCCTTTTAATGTTGTTAACTTTATTCCCATATACCCTCCTCGAACCGCCACCTTATCGTGGTGGAGGGGTTTGCGTGTCCCAATGATCCTTGGAGCTCTGTTGTCAGGGGCTTTATGCCCCTGCTAAGGTCACCCAAGGCAAACTGGTCCTAGGTGAGGGAAGAGACAAACAGTGGTTCAACCAAACCTCCTATGAAGAACAAAAACTTTGGACGGCGTTTTCCCTCGCCTGGACGTGGATCACCGGGGCCCCCCTCTGGAGCCAGGCCTGGAGGTGGGGCTCGATGGCGAGCGCCTGGTGGCCGGGCCTGCACCCATGGGGCTTGGCCGGGCACAGCCTGAAGAGACAACATGGGTCCCCCTTTCCATGGGCTCAGCACCTATAGGAGGGGCCAAGGAGGTCGGGTGCAGTGTGAGTTGGGTGGTGGCCGAAGGTGGGGACCTTGGTGGTCCAATCCTTGGCTACAGAAGCTGGCTCTTGGGATGTGGAATGTCACCTCTCTGAAAGGGAAGGAGCCTGAGCTAGTGCGCGAGGTCGGGAGGTTCTGGCTAGATATAGTCGGTCTCACCTCGATGCACAGCTTGGACTCTGGAACCAATCTCCTTGAGAGGGGCTGGACTTTCTACCACTCTGGAGTTGCCCCCGGTGAGAGGTGCCGAGCGAGTGTGGGCATACTTATTGCCCCCCGACTTGGAGCCTGTACATTGGGGTTTACCCTGGTGGACGAGAGGGTAGCCTCCCTCCACCTTCGGGTGGGGGGATAGGTCCTAACTGTTGTTTGTGTGTATGTGCCGAACAGCAGTCTGGAGTGCCCACCCTTTTAGGAGTCCCTGGAGGGGGTGTTAGTGGACATACCTTCTAGGGACTCCCTCGTTCTGCTGGTAGACTTCAGTGCTCACGTGGACAATGACAGTAAGACCTGGAAGGGGGTGATTGGGAGGAATGGCCCCCCGATATGAACCCGAGCGGTGTTTTGTTATTGGACTTCTCGCCACGGATTGTCCATAACGAACAACATGTTCAAGCATAAGGGTGTTCATATGTGCACTTGGCACCAGGACACCCCAGGCCTCAGTTCGATGATTGACATTGTGGTCATGTCATCGGACATGTGACCACATGTTCTGGACACTCGGGTGAAGAGAGGGGCGGAGCCGTCAACTGATCACCACCTGGTGGTGAGTTGGCTTCGATGGTGGAGGAAGATGCCGGTCAGGCCTCGTAGGCCCAAACGTGTTGTGAGGGTCTGATGGGAACGTCTGGCAGAGTCCCCTGTCAGAAGTAGCTTCAACTCCCACCTCCAGCAGAACTTCGACCACATCCAGAGGGAGGTGGGGGACATTGAGTCCGAATGGGCCATGTTTCCTGCCTCTATTGTTGAGGTGACTAACTGGAGCTGTGGCCGTAAGGTGGTCGGTGCCTATCATGGCGGAAATCCCCAAACCAGTTGGTGGACACCGGCGGTGAGGGATGCTGTCAAGTTGAAAAAGGAGTCCTACTGGACCTTTTTGTCCTTTGGGACTCTGGAGGCAGCTGATAGGTACTGGCAGGCCAAGCGGAATGTGGCTTCGGTGGTTGCTGAGGCAAAAACTCGGGCATGGGAGGAGTTTGGGGAGGCCATGGAGAACGACTTCAGGATGTCTTCGAGGAAATTCTGGTCCACCGTCCGGCGTCTCAGGAGGGGGAAGCAGTGCAGTGTCAACACTGTATATGGTGGGGATGGTGCGCTGCTGACCTCGACTCGGGACATTGTGGGTTGGTGGGGGGAGTACTTCGAAGACCTCCTGAGGAAGCAGAGCCTGGGGACTCAGAGGTGGGCTCCCCCATCTCTGGGACTGAGGTTACCGAGGTGGTCAAAAAACTCCTTGGTGTCAGGGCCCCGGGGGTGGATGAGATACACCTGGAGTTTCTCAAGGCTCTGGATGTTGTAGGACTGTCTTGGTTGACATGTCTCTGTAACATCGCATGGACATCGGGAACAGTGCCTCTGGATTGGCAGAACGGGGTGGTGATCCCCCTCTTTAAGAAGGTGGGCTAGAAGGTGTGTTCCAACTACAGATGGATCACACTCCTCAGCCTCCCTGGAAAAGTCTATTCGGGGGTCCTGGAGAGGAGGGTCCGTCAGATAGCCAAACCTCGGATTCAGGAGGAACAGTATGGTTTTCGTCCTGGTCACAGAACAGTGGACCAGCTCTTCTCCCTTAGCAGAGTCCTGGAGGGTGCATGGGAGTTTGCCCAACCAGTCTACATGTGTTTTGTGGACTTGGAAAAGGCGTTCGACTGTGTCCCTCAGGGAATCCTGTGGGGGGTGATCCGGCAGTATGGGGTACCGGACCCCCTGATAAGAGCTATTCGGTCCCTGTACAACCAACCGGTGTCAGAGTTTGGTCCACATTGCCGGCAGTAAGTCAAACCCGTTTCCAGTGAGAGTTGGACTCCACCAGGGCCGTCCTTTGTCACCGATTCTGTTCATAACTTTAATGGGCAGAATTTCTACACGCAGCCAGGGTGTTGAGGGGGTCCGGTTTGGTGGGCTCAGTATAGGGTCACTGCTTTTTGCAGATAATGTTGTCCTGTTTGCTTCATCAGGCTGTGATCTTCAGCTCTCTCTGGATCGGTTCGCAGCTGAGTGTGAAGCGGCTGGGATGAGAATCAGCACCTCCAAATCCGAGACCATGGTCCTCAGCCGGAAAAGGGTGGAGTGCCCTAACAGGGTTGGTGGAGAGATCCTGCCCCAAGTGTAGGAGTTCAAGTATCTCGGGGTCTTGTTCACAAGTGAGGGAAGAATGGACCGTGAGATCGACAGGCGGATCAGTCTATGACTATGTCTCCTGGCTGGCCTGGAAATGCCTCGGCATTCCCCCAGTAGAGCTAGAAGAAGTGGCCGGGAGAGGGAAGTCTGGGCATCTCTGCTCAAGCTACTGCCCCTGCTACCCGATAAGCGGAAGAGGATGGATGGATGGATGGATATATTTATTTATTTATGTATGTAGTGCGTTTTTCCAAAACTTAATCTATTGTAATACCCGTTATAACTCCCCGGAGAACCTCATTCCTATCTAAGCTTTAACTTTCACTCTGTTTCCACTTCTCCCTTCTTCTTTGTTACCACCTTGAACAATGCTATCATACTTAAGGATTGTTTTATGTATCCCCTGTTCAATCTTTTTCCTAACAACTCTATTCTTCTCAATTCTTCTAGGCTCCTTTTACTTTTCTTACTCAAACTTAAATCTTTTTTTTTTTTTTTTACTGTCCTCTCTCCCTTTCCCCGAAAACCACTCATCAAAGTTCATTACACTCTTTTCCTCTTCTACGTGGGACTCCATACTGATCCAGTCACAATAAACCACAATAATAAATAAATCAATAATTAATAAATCAATATTAATCTCAAGGGTCTGGGGGGCGATGTTAACATCAGGGACCACCTCACGGACCATAACGTTAGGGTTTGGTGGGGTGCAGGTCAATCCTAAATCAAAAGTACACTGTCCAGCCCTGTTCAGCTGTCTTCAGCCAAGCCAAATCCTCCGTGACACTTGGCTCCGCTCTTCTTTCGAATTCCATACGCAACGTTAAAGGCGGGTGGGTGTGAACTGAGGACCGATGAAGTCAACATGGCACGCGGAGTCGACGATTGTCCAATCACATTAGATAAAAAAAACCCTGAAACACTTGAAATTTGGTACAAAGTGATGTGGGAATGTTCGGAGCGGAGAAAACCACGTCCCCAGAAAAAATGCTAAAAGAACTAATTAAAGGGTATCCTTAGGTCACCTGCTTGCCAAAAGATCAAGGATTTGCACTTAGTCTCGTTTGGCCAGCCGATGTCCTTCTCTCCGGAAATGTAAATATTCACAAATATTTTTTTTTTCTTATACAAAGATTTAACAAATATAAGTCGGAAGCTCCGGTGTCCTCCCACCCAAAGACATGCGGGTTAGGTACATTGGCGATCCTAAATTATCCATAGTGCGTGCTTGGTGTGTGTGTGCGCATGTGCCCAGCGGTGGGCTGGCGCCCTGCCCGGGGATTTATTCCTGCCTTGCTGCCTGTGTTGGCTGGGATTGGTTCCAGCAGACCCCCATGACCCCATATAGCGGGTTGGATAATGACTGACTGAAGTCGATAGCAGTTTTTAACAGACGTTGACATGCGCTGACACCAGGCATGTTGTGAAAATAAGCAAATTTATTCCATGACTATTTCACATTACCTAATTAATTCAAGTAGAGTTTTTTTTTTTTTCCGAAGCGCCTCTGACTTTAATTATGAATTTCCAGAAAATCAATTGTTGTGCAGTAGAATAGCGATCGCGTGTTGTACGGGCGCTAATTAATGGTACGGCCCCAGATCGCTTGCACCGGGTTTCTCTGTCAAGCGGCCAGTTTGACGGTGGATGCTGTAGCTGGTAGGTTGTGTTTTCAGCTCTCTCCAAGCCCTTTCTAACTTTACTTTATTTGTTATGTATATTATTTGGAAATGCTGGAGTATGTGTTAAGTCATGTTTTCCCCCCAAATTCTTACAAGTAGTTTTTACATTTTTATTTTTGAAAACATGTTAAAGTTAACGGTTATTTTTTTTTTAGCATAGTGACACATCGTTTTAATGTAATTCGGGGTGGTGTGCAATGTGATCATGTGTATATGTTGAGTTTTAAATTTTATTTTTTAGATCGTATTTCTTTTCTATTAATAGTCGTGTTTATAAAGGTTTGTAATCGAATTTTTATTCAGTACGCATAAGGGAGAAGCTATATTGTTATGACCTCTCCTCTTTTCGTTTTGTTTCTGGAAAGGAAAAACGAAACGAACTTCTGTTTTGCTCCTGCATGTCTCGGAGTTGACTTCCCCGACACAACGCGGAGTAGGACGGATTCCAGTCGGTTAAACAAGTGTCTTAAACACCCGGAGTACAAACGTTTAAATTGAAATGCAGAGTTCTCATAACTTCTCAGAAAAGGAGTTGTCGTTTTGCTACAGGCGCTCCTGCTGTAGATGATGTAACGCCAGCTCATTCGTTTGGTGATTCTAACCGAGCTGACGTAACTTGTCCAGTGTCATTGTATAACCATCCCTTCAAAGTGGCTGCCCCCAGTGATTCACTTCCAATTAATTGCAACGGTGCAAAAACTCGTCAAAACGGCCGGTGGTCTTCTCTCTCGCTTCCATGTTGTAGGGCACATCATCAGGGATCGGGAGTGCTGTCTTGTCAGATTGCAGCAGGGATTTTACGTGCTGCACTGGCAGGTGGCACAACCGGGATGTTACGTGCGGTGCTGTCATGCGGTGCAACAGAGGTGTTAAACGCTGATCAGCTGTAGGCAAGCTGGCGAACCTCCTTGTGTGGAGATGTACTGGTCTCTTTGCTGATTTCCTGGCGCCGCAAACCATATTCCAGGTCTGGAGCTCCGCTTCGAGACCCTCGCTTTACAACGCATCTCCGATCTGCCTTGTCATTGGTCTGTGCATATTTACTACCGGCTCTGCCTCTCACTTGGGGTCAATGGCAACTCAATCTGCCAAAATTTTTTCCAGCTCCATTATAGCCTGAAGCCCCGCACCCAGGATGATGGACCTTAGCAGATGGAGAAGCGGTGGTGGAGCTGCAGAGATGTCAGTCTCTCGGCTGTCTCCACCCCTGTATTGCTGCAGCAGCACACGGCACTCCAGATTACGCACCTGAGCCTGAAGTCTCTCCAGCACCTCCTCCGAAGAGCCAAGCAGGTTTATGTTTGGTCTTCAAAGCTCTCGGCGCTCTGCTAAGTCAGACTGTAGATCTTCTCCGTGTCCCGCTTCTGACTCCAATGTAGCGTCACAACGGAAGGATTGTAACTTTGAACATCGGCTTTTGGGCGGCCCCATGTCGATCATCGGGCGGCAAGAGAGCCCACCCTTTAGCCGCCATATGACTTCATTTTATCTAAATATTAAATACCAGTAACGGCGTACTGCACGATAACGTGCCGTAAATACACTTGACTTGTTGCTTCCTGAGCAGCTAGTTTACGTCACTTTAGCGGCCCGCTGCTTCTCTTCTTTCGTCGGCATCTTTTCGCGTTAAAACTGATTGTTATTTTTTTGTGCTGCTATTACTTAGTACGTTTTCTTTAATCTTTCACTTAAGTTGGCACTTAAGTCTTCAATCTGCCTCAAGAATGATTAGCGAAGGTGGTAGGGGACTAGAACGGCGCCCATACGCATGCGCCACCCTGCTGCGCGCTGCCGAGAGTTGATTCTACAATAAATAAAATAAAAATTAAGAGTGATAAAAACCATCACCCCGAAAGCGGAGAGTAGACGTCACGTAATATGTGTACCAAATTTCAAAATATGCACAACTATTTGCGAGCTACAGGCGATTTAAAATGCTGGCAGCCACGGTAGCGTATTATATAGGAAGATTGATGTTGGCAGTACGTTAATTGACCACCACTTATGTAAGGAATAATTTAGCAAGGTTACAAAACACAGTAAAACTTTAGAGCAAAGATTAGGCAACAATAATGTAATTTGATGCACTTTTTTTCCTACAGTCTTCTCCTTTCACATACAGCAGCGGCTGTACAGGAATAGTAATACGGGATAGTAAAAGACAAAGGGTTAAACCAGCGTCTAGTATGGCCACAATTAACGCTTACATTGTAAATGGTTTTCCGTATTCATTCTCCAGCGTTTCTGGCCCCATCACCTTTCAGAAAACAAGTCGCCTCCCGCTGCAGGTCCTCTTCATTACATTTCTCCTGATTGCCTCTGTGATCGCAGATTTTCTGTTAACTTCTGTTATCTACCCCAGTGTATTAATGAGCACCATTGAAATAATTAAGACAAACTTTATGATCTATTGACTCTGACATCCAGAAGGACTGATGCTTGTTAGTGGCTGTAAAAACATACCCGCTGTGGATGATGCTTTTCCGATTGAGGTCCTTAAAAGAGATTTTCTCTGCCACACTTGTCAAGTTAGGGCACTGGGCAGCAGCATTTGTCATTAGGCAGGGAATCCTTCACCTCACTGATTTTTTGACTGTCCTGCCTACTTTAAAAGACATTTATTGCCCCTGTTGGGAAAACCACACAGAAAAAAATGTCATGTCAGATTAAAATAAAAAAATATATATACATCGGTTGCACATAAAAAAAAATTGTTTTTATCAAAAATAATTTACTTATGCTTAATGCACTAAATTATTATATTCTGAAACATATTTTTATATACTGCGGTGGGTTGGCACCCTGCCCAGGATTGGTTCCTGCCTTGTGCCATGTGTTGGCTGGGATTGGCTCCAGCAGACCCCCGTGACCCCGTATTCGGATTCAGCGGGTTAGAAAATGGATGGATGGATGGATATTTTTATATAAAATAAACAAAACTTTTTCATTCTCTGTTAAATTATATTAAATAAACATGGCTCATGTCAATAAAGCAACTCTACGCAGGGTGGACCCAAGCAGCGCCAAACTGCGCCACCGTGCCAGCCTTGATAAAACATATAAAGAGAATACAAGAAAAAACGCAAAACGGAGTAACGTTATTTTAGATATCTGCATATTTCTCGTTGTGAGTGTGTGTTTTTGTTTTTTTTTTTTTTAAACTTTTTTTTCACTAACCTTTTGCTCTTAACCAGCAACAATAACTCAGACGAACAGCCTGTGGCGTCTTTGAAAGTCACGTGACTTTACCGCCAAGTTATCCAGCCTCTGCTGATGACGCGTAGTAATTTCCGGTGAGGACTAAATATAACTATTTTGACTTCTACCTAAATGACTAAAATTAGCATATTGCACATCCCACAAAATTCAATAAATTAAACATGATCGAGTTATGTTCATAAGCAATACATGTAATATAAAGTAAATTCATTCTTGTAAATGTAACAACCTGCCATTTCAGTGCACAGAACTAGCATGTGTGCCTTAGAACAGCTGTTGAAATACACACAATTGTATTGCACAATCTCTGACACATGCATTGTGAAATTACCAGTTTCACTCGAAGCTGGTCCTGAAAGAGCATGGAATCCATATCCCTCAGGGACTCTCAGAACTGCATTACATAACTTAGTAATTAATATGACAAACTTTGATCTGTATTTATAGTAAAGTAAAAGAAAAGTTGCCAGATGCAAACATACATGCATTTCTACAGTGATCACACCTTTATTTATCGTTGTCTTGAGAATGGCTATATTAGTCACAAGCGACTTGCGTGGTGGGGTTCAAGTGAGCTTGCATCTCTGTTAAATTATCCTCCAAGTGAATGGTAGGTCTTGGTAACGGGGGTCCATAAGCGTTACTTTAGCCTGAAAAAGAAAATGCATTACTGGGAGGGCAAATGGTTATTTCACTACATTAAAAATCTCCTCATTAAATACTGAGAATGTGATTTATGGGGGGAAAGGTTACCAAAATCCATCCATCCATGGTCTAACCCGCTGAATCCGAATAGGGTCATGGGGGTCTGCTGGAGCCAATCCCAGCCAACACAGGGCACAAGGCAGGAACCAATCCTGGGGCAGGGTGCCAACCCACCGCAGGACACACACAAACACACCCACACACCAAGCGTCAATTTAGAATCACCAATCCACCTAACCTGCATGTCTTTGGATTGTGGGAGAAAACCAGAGCGCCCGGAGGAAACCCACGCAGACACGGGGAGAACATGCAAACTTCACGCAGGGAGGACCCGGGAAGCTAACCCGGGTCTCCTAACTGCGAGGCAGCAGCGCTACCACTGCGCCACCATGCCGCCGGTTACCAAAATGCCTACACTATATTTCCATACTGATGACACCGTTGTTTCATCGTTTTGTTCGGCAATTAACCCAAACCAAAACCCCACACACACACTATTCGTGTCTCTGCTGCTCCCATTGTAAAGAGAGGGACTGAACGCACAACAAGGAGATGTGGTCGCTCCTCCGAAACCCCCTCTTAAACGGTGATACAATGGGAAGCAAAGAGTTTTTTTTTTTTTACCTCCTCTTTGCTCGATCAGCTGCTGGCTTGCTGCTGCCGCCGTGTCGCTTGATCTTTGAACATTTTAAAGCCTGTACAGCAGCTGTCCTTTTGTCTCACTGCCTTGTCTCTATTCTGCCCCCAAAAACACCCAGACATCCTCTGTTCCTGTTGGGGGTCCCACTCCCAAGGCACACCTCTGTGAAGAGGGGGATTTTCTATTCTTTTAATTGAGAGACAGAACTGTCCCCAAAGACTACACATGGAGCTCGATTGTGTTCTGAAAGAGACTTGTGTTTGTTTGAAGTGTCTGAATAACGTTTCTGTCTCTAAAATCTCCTGTGTATCTGTGCAGCTCTGTGACCCAAGTGTGACAGCGTATGTGGATTTCACTTTCACCAAATAACAAATGTTTTAATTCTCGCAGATACGCCTTATCATTGGCTAGAAACACTACTTAGAGGAATCAGATGAATTAGACGATCTACAAGTCTCCGACTTAAAGTTTAAATCGGAACAATATATTTGATCTCTTTTCGCTGTTACATTATTTCACCAAGTAATCATTTCCATTTGGGGTGGCACAGTGGGTAGCAGTGCTGCCTCGCAGTTAGGAGACCCGGGTTTGCTTCCTGGGTTCTCCCTGAGTGGAGTTTTGCATGTTCTCCCCGTATCTTTGTGGGTTTCCTCCCACAGTCCAAAGACATGCAGGTGAGGTGCACTGGAGACCCTAAATTGTCCTTGGTGTGTGGGCGTGTGTGCCCTGCGGTGGGATAATGCCCTGCCCAGGGTTTGTTTCCTGCCTTGCGCCCTGTGCTGGCTGGGACTGGCTCCAGCAGACCTCTGTGACCCTGTAGTTAGGATATAGCGGGTTGGATAATGGATGCATGGATGGATAATTTCCATTTGTTTGCGCTAATGTGATCTTTACTATTATTTTTTACAAGCTTTCAAATTCTCGTGCTTTCATTATATCTAACCTGCTCATATCTTACCTGCTCTGTGTGTGTATCGCGCCAACGTTTTTGAATTCTTTACGACATTCTACTTTGTCATCTACTCTTTGTCTTGCTGGACGTGAAAGTGTCTCTCTGAGAAAGTCGAGTCTCGTCCCAAGATTTTTTTTATATAATAGAGAGATAGTATATTAATAAGAGTTGCATCAATCACAGTGGTAGTGCCACTTTTTTCTGCCCATGATTAAGACAATTTTTAAACTTTGCAGTAGTATATTAATAAGAGTTGCATCAATCACAGTGGTAGTGCCACTTTTTTCTGCCCATGATTAAGACAATTTTTAAACTTTGCAGGTTTTGTGATGTCGTCTTTGTTATACAGTTCCCAGGTAAAAAATAAATAAATAAATAAAAAAATAGAAATCAAACTTCTCACATGTTAACCATTTAGTACTGTGATGGATGGCCAGGGTCCATGCCTGGCCGGGATGTCCTGCAGCGTATGTTCCAGTGAAGCAAGCATAAGCATGGGCAACACAATATCTCCCCCCTGGATGCTAGATGGCAGCCTCCCTGGGTTGCAGCGGTGCCTCGGACTCCCACAAGGCTTCATGAGGGTTGGAGTTTGGTGTAGCCCTGTTGGGTTCTGCAGGTGGTACTGCAGCAGGAGCTGGGCACTGGTTTCACCTCACCTGGAAGTGCAGCCGGATGTCAGCAATCAAGCCACCTGGAGCACTTCTTGGTGCCCAATAAAAGGATCCAGCAACCACCACTCATGGGACAGAGTCAGGAGGGAGAAGGACAAAGCAGAAAGAGGAGTGTGGTGTGCTTATCGGTGTTCGTGTACACTTGGGACTGTGTTGTGCTTGTGGGGATTAAGGGGAAGACGTGCCCCACAGGTGAAGAACAATAAGTCTGTTTATTTTATACGTGCCTCCCGTGTCCATCTGTGTCGGGTCAGGCATTTATATAGTACCTTGTTACAGTACATAACAGGTACAACAGACAAGACATCTTACTTTTATTAAATCTTGGAGGTTGTGGGGCTGCAGACACGGTATCACCATCTTCATAACTTAATGAATGTGCAGCCTGGTACTGCTTAGTCTAAAATAGGATTTTCTGGTTAGCACAAAATGTCAAAAATGACCAGTTAATATTCAATTTCTGAGAAATTTTACGTCTTTCATTCTCTCTTCCTTGTGCTTTCTGGATCTGTGTTCTGATCGAAGTAAGAAGTCATGAGGCTTCATGTGTGAATCGGAACAACAACACCAAAAAAACTTTTCTAAATGAGTGATGCCACCAAAATCGGCAACAATTGTACTAAGTCGGGGCTCTTCAATTACATGTCTGTTATACCTGCATTGTTACCACTCTTTAATATTGTTCTTTATCAGTATGCTGCTGCTGGAGTGTGTGAATTATAATAAAGTATCTATCTATCTATCTATCTATCTATCTATCTATCTATCTATCTATCTATCTATCTATCTATCTATCTATCTATCTGTCTATCTATCATATAGTGCCTTTCATATCTATCTATCTATCTATCTATCTATCTATCTATCTATCTATCTATCTATTATATAGTGCCTTTCATATCTATCTATCTATCTATCTATCTATCTATCTATCTATCTATCTATCTATCTATCATATAGTGCCTGTCATATCTATCTGTCTGTCTGTCAATATTAACATGATGTGTGTTTAAATTACTGTTGGCCTTGGATGGTCCATAACACACTCCTAAAATAAGGCCTCTTTCCCTAATGCTTTCCAGGTAAAGCCGCATGTTCTCTTTAAGATGGGACTCATCATCTGAATGAAGAGGACTCGTATTTAAATTCTGTTTGACACGAACAGCAACTCCACCTCATTTTTTGTTCTGTCTATCCTTCCTAAAAATTTGTATCACTCTATGTTCTTGTCATCTCCTTCTTTATTATGTTGCCAGGTTTCAGTTACTGCTATAATATCAAACTTGTGCTCCTCTACATACGACCCCAACTCATTTGTTTTATTTTTGAGACTCCTAGCATTAAATCAAGCTATTTTTTAATGTACTAATCACTTTACTTTCACATGTAAACATTGGGTTAGTATTTACTTTACTATGCAACTTTATTTCCACAATCTTGATTGTTCCTGCATTTACAGTTTAAAACTTGTCCTAAACTCCCTGCTCCCTCCCATCCCCATATAACCTCATTTAAATAATCTCCGACTAACCTACTCATACACCTCCCCAGCATATTGCTGCCCATCCAGTTCAGAAGTAACCTGTTATGGATGATCAGGTCCTATCTGTTCCAAACGGCTTCCCAATGCCCCATAAACCTATACCCTTCTATTCTGCACCATGATTTGAGCCACATGTTAATTCTTCTAATCTCCTCAGTCTTAACTGGGCTGGTGTGTGGCATAGGCAGAACATCAGAGAAGACTACCTTGTCAGTTCTGCTCCTCTGCCTGGCAGCTAACTCTTTTAATTTGGATCACAGAACTGACAAACTACACTTATGAATGTCATTTGCTCCAACATTGACAATGACAACTGGATCAACCCCTACCCTGCTTAAGAGACTATCCTCCCTTCCAGGGAGGTCTCCCACCTGTGCACCCAGATGGCAATACACCATGCAAGAGTCTCTGTCTCTCGAGCAAAACTGCACTTTAATCCTCTTAATGATCAAGTTCCCAATTATCACTACCTCTCTTTTTCTGGGAACTGGCTTTGAGGTCGACCCATTGGAGATTCTCATCCCTGCGTACCACCTCAGAATCTTCAGAGACACCGTCCAGCTCCGCAAGGACCTGAAAAAGGTTTGACACTTCAAATTCAGGGGTCAATTCTCTACTGCATTGCAGGCCAGCCAGCTCCTCCTCCAGTTCAGTGGCCTTGAGCTCCAGATGTTGGATCAGCTGGTATCTCCTGCTTATGTAACTCTCATAGAAGACTGGCTCTTCCCAGCCATCATCTAAAAGTCCAACATCCAGCAAGACTTGCATTGCAATTGTCTCATTGTTAAAATTTGAGTTAGGATTACTAAAACATCTTTAATTTAATCTTTTTTATTAAAATGAAATGATTTAACTTAAATAGTAAAACTAAAATATTTAGGCCAAATAAATTAGATTATAGAAGTGTTACAGCTATTTTACACCGTCTGGCCCCCAAAGTTCCTATAATCTTCTCCCTCTCAACTGCCTGCTATTTTCTCTACTGTGAGGTTACTTTACTTTTCTCGGTCTGTTCTCCTAACTTAGCGCTCCTGTTATCTAAACTAATAAAAGGCAAAGCCCTCACTGACTGACTGACTGACTGACTGACTCGTCACTAATTTTCCAACTTCCTGTGTAGGTAGAAGGCTGAAATTTGGCAGGCTTATTCCTTACAGCTTACTTACAAAAGTTAAGCAGGTTTCATTTCGAAATTCAATACGTAATGGTCATAACGGTCGATAACGTTTGACAACGTCCGCCATGTTGAACTTTATTATTTATAGCCCCATCTTCACGAAACTTGGTAGGTGGCTTTCCTGCGCTAACAAAAACCGATGTACATACTTATTTCGGTGGGATGATGCCACTGTCGGCCGCCATATTGAACTTTCCAACGTCACTAATTCTCCAACTTCCCGTGTAGGTAGAAGGCTGAAATTTGGCAGGCTTATTCCTTACAGCTTACTTACAGAAGTTAAGCAGGTTTCATTTCAAAATTCTACGTGTGACGGTCATAACGGTCGACAACATCGGCCATGTTGAACTTTCTTATTTATGGCCCCATCTTTACGAAATTTGGTAGGTGGCTTCCCTGCGCTAACCGAAATCAATATACGTACTTACCGTAGATCCCGTTATATAAGCCGAGAATTTCGTCCTAGATTTTTAGCTTGGAGTTTGGGGGTCGGTTTATACAACGAGTATCGTTTCAGATTAAAGATTTCCAGCGCAATGCCGGTTTTGCCGATGAATACGGAAGTAAATAATGACGAAACCACAGAGCCATCTTTCAGATGAAGAAGTAACTTTGCATGCAGGTACTCAAAGAATATTTTATTAATAAAATTTATAATAAATTATCGGGAAGTTTAAAATGAAATGTTTTGTTTTGATTTACAACCAGCATCTTGCGTTACGAAACGGATGCGGTCATGTGTATCCGCTTGCGCGATTGTAAACAAACAACCGAGAACATTAGTAGCGTCAGTCGGAGCCCAGATACATGTGTTTGTGGATGTAATTTCGGTCATTGCAGTGATTTACCTATATATATAATTCATTAAGACCATGCAAGCAAGACACATAATTGCTAAGGAAGGAAGAGAAGGTAAAGTAAGCGATCACAATCGAAACGAAGATGGACATTTTCTGGAAATATCTCCTCCCTTCCTGCAGCCCAAAGATGTCAAATTAGATGGTGAGTACAGTATGAAATTGTTTCTAGAATAGAATGCCTTTTATTGTCACTATACACATCTACAATGAGATTAAAAGCAGCTCCTTCAATGCAGAAAAAAGCTCTGTATAGGGCTTGTATGGTTGTTTTTTAGCATTAGCATAACGCCGGATCTGCGGGCCCGTTTCTGCTTTCTTTCCCTCCTCCATCTGTTTCGTCTCCTAGACCCACACTCATAGGCTAATGCCGCTGTCACCCCTGTAGGTACTTCAAATAGCTCTAAAGGACATCAAGAAGGCTGATTGTTAAGATGCCATAATCCATTCACCCTTGCAAGCACCCAAATGTTAGCACTGCCTGGTGGGCACTGCCAGACTAAACAAAGGATGAACATCTTGCTCTGGGAAACAGTCTCTTCCATTATTCTAGACTCCTGTTTGAGAGAGGTACCACTAAACATCTTGGTCAGGATACCATCCAAAGCAAACTATCCTTAACTACTTTAAATACCAAAAAAGTGTCTCATGACTGGTAATTCTTAATAGATGACTCAATCCCGTCTCTTTTTTAATTCAATCAGATGTCAGTGGAGAGACAGGTGGAAGAAAATGAGAAGAGCTTCACTGATCTTATCCGATGCATTGGAGAAGCCCAGAAGAAATTAACTGAGAGTATCAGAGAAACAGAGAAGATAGAAACTGAGAAGAATAAGAGTCGCAGAACTGGAGAAGGACATTCAGGTGCTGGACATAAATAAGAATTGCAGAGCTTAGTGAGCTTACAACAATCAAGGATCACATCCTCTTCCTGCAGGTGAGTGCAGCTCCTGGTAGAAAATCACATCAGACTGGGGTATGTGGGACCTGAGAACATTTTAGAAGAAATTCAGAAGATCTGAGGGGTTTTTACAAATGGCAAGAACAGGTCATTCGACCCGACGCAGAAAGTCTTTTCATATCCTCCTACTATTGTCAAAATGTACAAAAGTCTGAGTTTTTGCTTCCATCTGTACTTTTTCCATGCATCTACACCTGTTTGTGCGAGGAACTAAATATGCATGAAATTTAATTTCAACTATAAAGATTCCACCTGACAAAAGTTGTTATATATTCTGTTTACATTTTTAAACACCTCGGTCAGGTCACCTCCTAATGTCTCTATCCTAAAACTCGTCACATTCAAATCCTTCAAGTCCCATAGTCCACTCTCGTCTCTTTTCTCTTGACTTTCTCTTGTGCTCTTGGGTCATTTCTAAAGTCTGGAGACATACTCTGCACACAATATTCCTGATGTGGACTCTCAAATGTGTTCTACAGGTTAGGGAGGTATGGAAGTATATACAGGGTGGGAGATAAAGATATCCTACTATTTGAAGGGGTATAAAAAATGAACAAAGCCATCTAAAAAATTGCATATATTTTCTGAAAAATACATAAGAAAAAGTTTTGTTTTAATGGGCTTTAAAAATCATATGAGACAAATGGTGGCCAACGATGACAATACAGTGCTGAAGACATTCCCGGAAGATCTCCATCACTCTCCTGGGGCCTCATGTATAGATGGTGCGTATGCACAAAAATGTTGCGTACTCCCGTTTCCAGGCTCACATTACGAAGTATAAAACCTAAACTTGGTGTAAAGCCACGCACATTTTTGCAGTAGCTCAAACTATGGAGTACGCAAGTTGTCTGCTCGGTTTTGCAGACTGGCGGCACCCAGCGTCAAAGCAATGCTACTGTTCCTGTGTGGTTTATCTTTCTTTTTTAGATCCACATCCCTTACGTGGCTTTATCATATACAGTACACTGAAATTAATTGCATATTGTTTATTAGTTAAGGCATGTGATGGTAATTAACCTGTAACAATATACTGGTCCACGGAATGGCCAAACTATTCCAAATACCTTAGCTGCTTTAGCATTACTACACCTTGTTCTTCTTTAAGCTGCTCCCGTTACGGATTGCCACAGCGGGTAATTTTTTTCCATATTACTCTCACTGCACCGCTCGGAATATTTATATCACTGGATCTGAGTGGGGAATCTCAGCTCTACAGCAGCTGATCGGAAAGAGAATTATTGGGATACAGCATCAAGCACACGCTGCCTCAGCTATGATGTCTATTTGAACTGCTCTCATACGACAAACGCTTCAGTGCCTTTCCTGTACGAACCTCGCGGTTCATAAACAGTTTCATCCCAAGAACTCTAAACGCACTCAATCAGTCCATCAAGTGCTCCTTGTAGAACTGTACTTCTAAGTAGAATCACCTCACTGTAAACTTGCGATACAGTTATAATATCGCACAACCTGAGCCGCTTTTTAAAGTGCGTATTTACATATGATGACGATATCATTTTTAAGATGAAATGCAACAAAATATGTTTATTACATTATACAGATAAAATGTTAACATCATTTAAATAATCTATATTGTTAACAATTAAACATGTGAGGACACAGTGACTCAATGCTAACGACGATCTGGTGCGCCCGTTCAGGGATTGTTCCTGCCTCACGCTGTATTCTTGCTGGGGCTGGTGCGACACTGGAAAAATAGATGGATAGAATAATTAAACACGTACTATAAATATATTTCAATGTTCCTTAAAAGTTTTAAAGAATTGCCATTCTCAGCTTACAGATGGCTTAACATCTATTACAGAGATGATTGTGTGGTGATTGGGTATTTGGAGAAAGAAAAGGAAGGACAGGAATTGGAGGTTAGTACGTTTGAAAGAGACAGTACTGCTGCAATAAAGTATTTCATCAAAGGTCGCGCACAGCAAGCATCTTTCGTGAGGCAGGAACAATCTCTGGACAGGGTGCCAGCTCATCACTATCACTGTGCCACCGTGTTCCCATGTTTAATACATGCTTTAATTCTAATCATCATGGAAATTATATCAAGTATACATCTTAATGTTTAAATTATTCAGAGAACTGTAATATCATGAATGTAATGGATTCTGTCCCCTGTCAGAGGAAGAGAAAGCCGGTTTAAGAAGCACATAGTGATTCACACACACAGAGCACATAGAAGAACAAATACAAAACAAAGCATTTAATGTGCTACTTTAGTTGCAATGATATTTGAGAAACTAGTAAATTAAATGATTTTAAAATGAAGTTTATGATGTTCGAATTTAATGACAAAATAAACTACGTGATTAAAGTGGAAAGTTTAAGATTAAAGTTGTTTTACCACTTCTTTCCTCTGTACCCTAATAAGCTTTAATATGACACTCAGACGGTGGGCTACGACTTAACTTTTTACGTCGACTTTGATATCTGACAACTTCTTTTTTTTATTTCGGGTACTGTGCGACTTTATGAACTAGAGCTTTCGAGTATCTCCGACACGCTATGTCACTCGATCAACTTCCTTTTGTTGTTTTTCACCACTGCTTAAACCAACAATTAGTATGTTTTTCTTTGCCTCGAATAGGTATTCGCTGAAATTCTTCTATTTCCCCCGTGCTTTTGCCATTCCCTTTTCGCAGAGCGCTGAGCTTAAGGGCTATTTATATTGATTTGCATATTCAAAGAGGCGTAATTCTGGGAGGAGTTTAGGAGAGGCAGCAGGCGAATGCACATGTGCTACTTTTCACGCTGACTGGGATTTATGTAGTGGAAGAATGTGGAAGTTGGTGTATGCACAGATTTATGCATCTGGATTTTTTTGTGTGTATGAACATTTCAGCTTTTGTCCGTACACCATGTTGTAGATCTGTGAATTCTACACACGGTGTTATGCATGAGGCCCCTGGTCATTTCGGGTGGAATGGCGCTGATTTCCTAACTGATCCTTTCCTTCAAATCCTTAAGAGATCAAGGATGATGTCACATGGGCTTAAATTTGATGACCATGCCGGCCACCCCGCGTCTCCCCTTGAAGAGATCAAATGCTCAGAGAACGTTTCCCTTAACACTGTGAGCAAAAATCGTGCTGTGTGAGATACGGTCCCGTCCTGTTGAATCCACACATGTTCTGTCCTAGGTCTTCCAGGTGATTTTCTTTTCAGTGTAGTCCCATTTGCCCGAAGGTTAGAAATCCATAGCAAAATTGTTTTCCGATCTGGTACAGATGCATTTCGACTGAGCGTGAAGCGTGTATGGAATGCTCTCTACGTCACTGTCACAGATCGGGCGTTCTCATAATACGCTTCAACAACAATGCAATGATGTTCACCAGTCCAACTCATGACGGGTACTGAAAACAGTCGAGCCTATCCTACCAAATGAGACCTACCCCACCTCTCCACCTCTCTACCTTATTACAGTTCTCCATCAAAATATGGGAGATCTTTATGCCTCACCCTGTATTTCACATATTGTGTGTGTTATATAACTCCGCTTCTAGGTAGCCTTCTCTACCCTGTCTAGATGGAGTGGAGTGCACAAAACCGCACAAGTCGTCATCACAGGTTACACTTTCAAGTGCACTGTGTGATTATAATGAAGGGCGTTCTTACTACATGTAGAATTGTTTACGTTTAAATTAATTTAAACTCCCAGTGCCTTGCCCGTTGACTGGCGAGCTTTGTTGGGCTGAATGGCCTGTACTCGTCTAGAGTGTTCTAATGTTCTTTGTGTCAAGTCAGATCTGTGCTCTTTCGCCCACTTTTTCCTTAGTCCCCTTATCTACAGTATAACAACTTGGTTCTCATGGAGTCCTGCTTGAATATGTTATTGAAAGTCATGTCGGTGATATCTTATGTCCCACTACACATAAATGAATGAGATTTGCTCTCCCCATTAAAATGCAGGTTGACTGTCTATCACACATGTGGCACTGCAACAAGATGTATTTTACTGATTTGTCTTCTGTCTCTCTCTGTTGTGTCATCCTAACAAAGAAAAAAAGGAATAAGACCGGTGTTGTGGGCAGACTGCAATAGTGAGGGTCTTTGTGCAGTATACTAATACTTTGCATTTATATAGCGCTTTTCTCACTACTCAAAGTGCTCAGCAAGAGGGCAGAGTCACTTTTGGCATTTACGGGACTCAAACCGGCAACCTTCCGAGTGCCAGTGCAGATCCCTAGTCTCAGAGCCACCACTCCACCTAATGATCAGAGGTGACAATTTCCAGGAGGTTGTCATAGTGATAGATGCCCACCTACAATTATATAAGGAGGTCAAAAAGAAAAGAATGAAGAACCAAAATTAAATCCAAAGTTAATCGCGGATAAACTATCTTAAGACCAATGAGAAGATTATCTAACATTCTATTAGATCATTTTTGACCTGACTTGGTACAGCAAGAAACAAACAGGACCGTTTGGAGGACTGAGATTGAGTGAGCTGTATACACTCTTTAAACTCTAGGATTGCACATTGGGCTTCTGAGGTTAAAGACCACCACTTCACGCTAAAAATGACATAACATTGTGGACATTTTGTGTTGTCTACTGTCTTAACATTTTTCCTCGTGTTATTTGCATACTGGATGTGTTGTGGAGTGGGGTTACGGATCTTGTAACTTGTATGTAGTTCTTTATTGCATGTTATTCTCCGCTCTGTCAGTTTCACTAGGTCTTTTTTTCTTTTTATTAACTGATTGATCGTATTTAATCTGTCAGAATCACTGGAAGAGGTCCAAAGTCAAATGGAGGTTGACTTGTGATCTGAATCAAATACCACAGTCAAAGTGTAGTGAATTACAGCCGCATCCTCTGGGAAAGGGCGACGTGTTATACACTGATCCATTAAAGGTCTTCTAACAAATGTTTCTTTTTGATGGTCCTCTCTGAAATCTCATCCCCTCTTCTCTCCTGATGCAAACCTTCTCATCTCGGTGGGTCCATCCTGCTGATGAAGACTTGATCAGCTTCCCTACTACTACTGATTTGTCTTTGAAGGATCTGACACAGAAGCTATCATGTCTTAAATTGAATCTGGAGAACATCAGCCAGTGTGAGATTGTGAAACTGATGGCATCAGGTAAACTGTCTGGTCATGTTGTCATGAAAGGCCACTCAGTGTCCTCTTATCGTACATTTTAGAAAGGCCAGAGTAACAATAAGTGGATGTTTAGTGGTGAAATACAAGAAGGTGGCCTGGCCTGCTCTTTAACATTTATTTAGCATCCTTTGATATCAATGATGTTTTATTCTATACAGCATCCAGCTTAATGTTTGGGACAAAGACGTATTGTTCCTTGATTTGCCCTTCTGCTCCCCAGTTTAAAATTTGTCAGTTGTATATTGTAGACTTTCAATTTAAGGGGATTTGTGTGCATTTTGGCAAACATTCTCAACTTTTTCATTCATTTATTGTCCAACCTGCTGAATCCGAACACAGGGTCACGGGGGTCTGCTGGAGCCAATCCCAGCCAACACAGGGCCCAAGGCAGGAACCAATCCTGGGCAGGGTGCCAACCCACCACAAGACACACACACACACTAGGGCCAATTTAGAATCGCCAATCCACCTAACCGGCATGTCTTTGGACTGTGGGAGGAAACCCACGCAGACACGGGGAGAACATGCAAACTCCACGCAGGGAAGACCCGGGAAGTGACCCCAGGTCCCCTAACTGTGAGGCAGCAGCGCTACCACTGTGCCACCGTGCCGCCCCTCATTCTCAACTTTTTTCTTTTTAATAAATGGTTGAATTAGAAACAAACATTTAAGCAACTTTTTCTTATTGATACATCATATATTCTCAGAAGCCAACAAAGATCTCCATTACATTTTCAACTACCAACACCAAAAGCAAGAGGGCAAGAAAAAGTAAACCTTAACATGTCATAACGTTTTCAGAGCCAACAAAGGTTCTCGACTAGCAAACAATATAGAAATAAACAAAAAAGCCAAATGGACAAAAAATAATAAACAAAATATATCTTAAACTTGTAAAAGCCAACAGAGATCTTTGTAAGATTTTTGACTTGCTAAAATACAGAAAATTCCACATGGGACAAAAAATAACAAAATATAAATTTGCAAATAAATTTGATTTTTGTTCAGCAAGCAATAGGAAAAATGCTAAGTAAAGAGAATAAAATTAGAAAGCTTAGAAGAAAATAAGAGTAGCAGTTGAACCTGATTTTAAATGTGAGCCTTGTGCTTGATGACCAGAAACTATTTTTTTAATATCAGGATTAAAATTTGTAAGGGACAGGAAAACATCTTCTCTCCTCACCACATAAAGTCTGCTTCTGCTTTTCAATTTCGGCTGAACTGAAACTGCACTCAACTAGGTAGGATGTTGGAAAGCCAATAACACGAATTTGGACTTTTTCCCAAATCAAAATGTAGTTACGCTCTGTTTCCTCCAGTATCTAAAAATTATGCTGATCATTTTAAAACACTGCTTGGGCTCTCGAGCTGCTATGAAGATCTACTAATTGTTCCTCTAGCTCGACTTCTGCATTATGGGCAGGGAAGCCATTCTAGGTCATCCGTCTTAAACATGTTGTTGAAACGCTACTCCCGTTCATTTTGAAAATTGTTAATGTGATTAATGTATTCAGTAAGATCTTCATCTTTCAAAAAAATCAGCTATCATGGATAGTGAAGGGAACCGAACCAACATCTAGACGTCCGATATTCCAACAAAAATATTACGCTTCCCAATTAAAGCTTTTATTACATCCTTGCCATTTATTCAATTTACGTTTTTCCCTTATGTCTATTTAGTGGCAATAATGAACTCTACCAGGGTTTTTCCTTCAAAAAAAGACTCTATATTTGTCCAAAGAGAGATGAATCTGCTGAAACAATTCCATTTTGACATCCTGCAAACTTTGGTTTGGAGTAGAAGGCTTTCAAGTTTTTCCTTGTTTTCTTCACATAGCTCGCACTCTTTTCTACGCTGTCCCCACCCCATTTCAAGGAGCCATAATATTAGGAAGACAGCAATGGCAGGTCTATTAAAGCCATCACATTTAGTTCTTTCTTGCATATCCCTCACGTGTAATGACTGTTGAAGTCTGCGATTCATAGACATCACGAGGTGATGAGGATCTCCTCTGGTGACACACTGCCAAGCTTCTAATGCAGTCCTTCTTCACAACTTCTGCTTGTTTCGGTTTGCTGGTCCCCTTTTCCTTCAGCTCAATTGGATTAAAAGTGGGTGACTGGCTAGGCCATTTAAGAGATTCCTATTTTTTTAGCTTTGATAAACTTCCTGTGTTTCCTCAGCAGTATGTTTGAGTTTAGTATCTTCCTGTAAGATCAAGCACTGTCCAATTAATTTGGAGGCCTTTACTGAAGCTTGAGCAGATCAGATGGTTCTGTACACCTCAGAATTCATTGTGCCATGGGTATCAACACTTCCATCATTAATGAAGAAAAGTGTGCCAGGACCTGTGGCAGCCATTACATGCCCAAGCCATAACACTGCCGGCACCATGTTTAACACATAAGGTGGTCAGCTTTGGATCTCGGGCAGTTTCTTTTGGTCTCCACACTTCGCTCTTCCCATCACACTTCTTTCATCTGCCCTGAAGTCCCATTTTACAAACTGTAACCTGGATATCCTGTTTTTGTGGTTAACTTGTGGTTTGCATTTTGCAGTGTGGTCTCTGTATTTCTGTTCATGAAGTTGTGTCTTCAGATGGTCGTCTCTGACACATCCACATTGGCCTTCTGAAGACTGTGATCTGTCACACAGGCGTTTGTTGCTTTTTCTTCACCATACTGAGGATTGTTCTGTCATCAGCAGTGGAGGTCTTCCTTGGCCTACCAGTCCCTTTGTGGTTACCAAGCTCACTGGTGTGTCCTTTCTTCTTAGTGATATTCCAGACAGTTGGTTTAGGTCATCCTAAGGTTTCACTGATGTCTCCAGTGGTTTGATTGTTTGTCAGCCTTATAAAGGCTCCTTTGTCTTTCATTGACACAGCTCTTGTGCTCATGTTGAAGAATGGTAACTACAGTCTCCAAAGGGTAGAAGCAAGCCGAGATATCTTGTGAACCCATGAAACACCTGAAGAATCACAAACACCTGTGATGCCAATTGTCCCAAACATTATGTTGCCCAGAAAGGTGGGGACTGTGTAGAAAAAGTGTAATTTTCACGTGGTGTGACTCAAATGTGTGCCTAAACCCTTAAACGTGCACTTTAATCACATCTGAATTCTCTGATTTGTAACTTTAAACAGTGCAGCAGTGGAGTAAATCAAGAAGAAAGAGTGTCTTTGACCCTAAAGTTATGGAGGGCACTGTGTATTTATATATCTGTGTGCTGATTCTGTCCTATCAGTGCTCTGCGATATTTTGAGCTTTAGCTGCTTGTTATTTTGTGTCCTATTTTAACTGTACTAAATTTGTAATATGTGTTTAAGAATTTAACTAACATTACACAATACAGGCTTCACAGTTTATGCCATTCTCTTTTCTTTTTTTGTTCAATTCATGAAACTTTAGCTTTAACCTCTCAGCTCCCTGAACCTCAGAGAAGACAAGCGTTTTTAAAATGTGAGTATACTGTATGCTTTGACTGAAAGGATCATCATAACAGAAGTCGTTTCTCTTTTAATATCTTAATGCCAGGCTTATGATATCAAAGTTTAACTAGCCAGAAAATATTGTGATGGTGCTGTGTGACTTAATAGTTGAAAGTTTGGGGGTTCTAAGACCAGTGCATTATGGGACAGAGAGGCTCAGGAAGTGAATCATTAAGGCCGTCAGTTGCTTTTGACTCTCTTAAGTGTCAAGTAAACTAACAACACACATCAAATAAAATCCTGCCAACTACGCCAGGTCCTCCTCTCACTCAAATCCTACATCCATATATCTTTGTTCTTTTTTTTTGTACTTTTCTTTTCACTTCCTGCTGTTTTCTCTTTAGTTACCACTCTCACCTTTCTGTTATTTTTCTATTTCAGTTGTTCCCTTATAATATTGATGATTAATCCCTAACGTACTGTCTACCACACTACTTGCACACTGAATTCAAATAATGAAGCCCAATGTTCTACTAATTCCCTTCATAATTTTAAACACTTCAATCATGTCACCTCTTACTCTTCTTTTGCTTAAACTGTAAAGGCTAAATACAATATGAACTACCATTAACATATACAGTCATGTGAAAAAAAACCTCCTTGGACTTGTACTCCACAGTATATAACCTAACATTCTGCCATTATTTAATATATGTGAACAAATATTGTCACAAACATTAAATTTCATCTGCCACAAAGAGCCTGTATAGTCAGTGTTTGGGGCAGCCATCCATATATTTGGTTTCCTGGCCAGTTCTGATGAGGTTCAAATTGTAGTTTTCTATATGATAACTTGATGCCCACTGCATGTGGCACCTTATCAAATGCTTTCTGAAAGTCCAGAAAATAATATCGCTCCAGTCGTATCCTTTTGTTGCCTCCTCAAATCAGAACTGAGGACTGTTCCTAATAGGGAATCTTATCCTTAATAATTCCTTCCATTAATTTTCCTGTGATGCTTGTTAGCTTACTGGCCTTTAAAGGGGATGATATTTGCCATTTTCAGTCCTTTGAATCTCTCCAGTGCAGGACTTCCTAAAAATATGGGATATTATATTATTTAATATATGTCAAATATTGGGCTGAGTGTTTGGGGCAATCCATATATTTTGTCCAGCCATTGGTTTGAGCCTTTAAAGGGAGGTCAATGGGGTCGGGCTGACGCCGTGACTTCACAGGGGCCGGAAGCTGGCAAGGTCTTCTTCCATAGGCTCGGTCCCGGAAGTGACGTCAAGAGGGCCAGGTGGAATCTCCCGTGAATGGTCTACAAGAAAGGGAGAAAAAGAGTCGGCACACTCTGCCACATCCTGGTCTGACTCGGAACTGCCCTTCCTCAAGCCCTTTAGCTGCCTCCCATGTGCACGTGTGTGCCAATGTAAAGATGTGATCTTCGTTTAAACAGCATACAGTATATAGATAATGGTGAGGTTACTGAAATAAAATAAAAAATGAAAATTTTAATTTTGCAATTATCTATTCAATGAAAAGTGAACAGATATATACCATTTCAGTCTGTGGAAAAAGTAAGCCCCCCCATAACATTTCCACCACCATGCTACATAGTCGGTATTAGGATCTTCTGGTTTTATGCTGTCTTTGGTTTTCACAAAGTATGCCTTCTGTTACTGTGGCACAAATGAATCTGTCTTTGCCTCCTCTGTCCACAGCACATTGTTCCAGAATTCCTGGTCTTTGCCGAGGTGTTCATGGACAAATGTTAGCGTTGCCCTGATGTTCTTTCTATCTTCCTCCTGGCGCTCCTCCTTTTTAAGATCTCATGTTCAGTCTCTTCCTAATGACGGACTCATGCACTTTAACATCAAGAGTAGCCTGTGTTACCTGGAGGTCCCGAGATAAACGTTTGGTCTTTTTAGAGACTCCTTTCAGCATCGTTTGGTTGGAGATCTCTGTAAATTCTTTCATAGACTCGTAGGCATCTATAACTTTCTTTCTGAAGGTCTCAGAGCGCTCTTTTGATCTCAGCTTTGTGATAACACACACTTCAACAACAAAGAGCAAACCACACTAAACACTAAAGGTTTAAATTAGAAGACTGGCTCAGACAAAGCCCTCTCCTGTGATGTTCTCATCTGCTCCTTATTCTAATTGAGCTGTTTGAGTTGATCAATGGAGGAGTTGACTTACTTTTCCACATGTGAAATATACATTTATGTGTATTTAGATTACACAATGGACTACAGAATGTAAATGTGGCCTGATGTTTCTTTATGTCTTATCACCTTTATCCATAGATATAGTTTAAAAGAAGATCAAATCTGGATATGTCCACTTTGGGTGTCTTCCAAAAGTCTTTTTCACATTTTGTGATGTTTCAGCCTTGTGTTTAAATCATTTTAATTCATTTTTTCCTTCATTAAGCAAAACTCAAGACCTGAGACAGACAAAACAAAAACAGAAAATTTAAACTTATTAAAAATAAGAGTCTGAGGAATGCAGCAGAATTGGGCTTTATTGTGTGATGCATACACAGACTCCAATCAAATGAAAAGAGCGACAGTGACGGACAAACCCCATTTTTATCACAATTCTTACCTCCTAACACATTTGTCTCTGTCTTCTGACTCCCCATGTTCCATTCCCCACTATCCCGCCTCCAACTGGTACCACCAATATCTCCCAGTTCACTGGGTGTAGCAATTTTCCCATGCGTCACATGCAGGGCCTAATCCCGACTAGTCCTGGTCTCGTGGTTGCCACCAATATTTTCAACATTAAGTTCATATTCCCTGTCTGGAACAGAGAAATCGACTCTCCTCACCCTTCAGTGCACACCTGACCTTCAGCTTACAATGTATTGGCGCTTTCTAGCTTATCCAGATACATAAATATAAACCGGTCTAGGCCTTTCATGGTTAAACCTTAACGTGCTCTGGCCTAATCAAATATAATACTTGTTTCTTTATGTGCTCATGATTCGTGTTGAACACAAATTAATCAAAAGTAAACTAAATCTATCCCTCTATAATACTTAGTTGAAGACCCTTTGGGAGTGATCATGGCCTCTGGAGTCTTCTCGGGTCTGATGTGACAGATTTACAAACCTGGATTTGTCGATTTTCTGCCATTCCTCCCTGCAGATCCTTCAACCTGTGTCAGGTCTAATGGAGACCACCAGTGGACAGCAATGTTCAGGTCTCACCAGAGAGGTTCAACGCTGGGCTCTGGCTTGTCCTTTCACGAACATGCACAGCACTCCTGGGTTGTCTTTGCTTTGTGTCATTGTCGAGTCAGAAGATAAACGTTTGGCCCAGACTGAGGGTCCAGAGCTCTCTGTGCAAATTTTTGTTAAGAGTGTTTCTGTTTTTTGTTCTGTTCCGCTTTCCCTTAAAGCTGACTGGACTCCCAGTTACTACCACTGAAAAACACTTCCAAGTATGATGGTGTCACCGCTATGCTTCACTATTGGATTGGTATTGTGCCGGCGATGAATAATGCCTGGTTTCCTCCAGATGTCACGGTTAGAAGTGAAGATAAACAGTTTTATGTTGATTTCATCAGACCAGAGAATCTTATGTTTTCACAGTCGGAGAGTTTATTAGGTGCCTTTTAGCAAAGTCTAAATTGTGAGGAACGGAAAAATTAGTTTGGTGATGACGAGTGATGGGGGATTGATTTCAAATTAAACAATTGTTCTGTGACAATAAAAAGTGTCACTTAATAAAGATAGTGGTCAGTGTGGACAGTCCATTAGAACTCTGATCTCAGTCATTTATTGTAATTCCAGAATCTGAATTCCCACAGATTCTATCCAATCAAATGAACTCTTTAAAATTGACGGCACACATTTGAGTCTCGTTATCGCAGCCCCTGATTGGTTCTTGTTAATTGTCTGTGCCCCCTGTCCTGTTACACACTCTCAGATATCCTAACTCATTTTCTTTTGTCTCTTTTCAGACTTCTATCCTCTCACACTGAACATCAACACGGCACACAGAGCCCTCCGTCTGACTGAAGGAAACAAGAAGGTGACGTGTTGGTGGACAGATCTGACAACTTTCAGGTTCTGTGCAGAGAGCCACTGGCTAAGAAACGCTTTTACTTTGAAGTGGAGAGCATTGGAAAGCACATTATGATGGAGATCACAAATATAAAGGATTGGATAGGAGTGGACCCTTCCTGAAGTTGTCCCGTGGGTACAAAAATACCTCCTGATGTTAGCGGTGCCATAATTAAAAATACTCTATGTATGGCAATGGCGTGGTAGCTGAAATCCCTGACCCCTACAGCCCCAGAGGAGGCGTGTATCTGGACTGCAATGCCGGCTCTCTGTCATTTTATAGCATCTCAGGGGCAATGAATCTTCTATACAGATTCAACGCCAGATTCACTGAGCCACTCTATGTAGCATTTGGGTTTTTGAGGACGGGTAATCCAACTGTACTTAACACCAGTGTATCACTCTGAGATCTAACGCAAGGTGACCACTGATCTGTACCCTCCACCAGTCACTTGATAGCCTCACAAGTGCCGGTCTTCTGTGTGATTGTGTGGGTGTGTGTGTAGTTTGGGTTTGTGCCATATTTCACACAATGGAATGCTTTGTAGTGAAGGTGGAGAAAACCATGCAATGCACCCTAAAACATTAGAACGCTCTAGACGAGAACAGGTCATTCAGCACAACAAAGCTCGCCAGTCCTATCCACCTATTTCTTCCAAAAAATAGTCGAGTTTTGAAAGTCCCTAACGTCTTATTGTCCACCACACTACTTGGTCGCTTATTCCAAGTGTCTATCGTTCTTTGTGTAAAGTAAAACTTCCTAATGTTTGTATGAAATTTCCACTTCACAAGTTTCCAGCTCTGTCCTCGTGTCGATCCTCCTCTGGACTAATTCCCTTCATAATTTTAAACACTTCACTCATGTCACCTCTTAATCTCAGTAAAGGCTCAGCTCTTTTAATCTTTCCTCCTAACTTACCCCCTGTAGCCCTGAATCAGCCTAGTCGCTCTTCTCTGGACCTTTTCTTGTGCTGCTATGGTATGAGACCAAAACTACACACATGACTCAATAACACCAGTGTGTTATAAAGCTTGAGCAGAACCTCCTGTGACTTGTACTGCACACATCAAGGCGCTATATAACCTGACAATCTGTTAGCCTTCTTAATGGTTTCTGAAAACTGTCTGGCAGTCGACAGCTTAGAGTCCACTGTGACTCCTAAATCCTTCTCATAAGGTGGACTCTCAATTTTTCTGACCGCCCATTGTGTATTCAAACCTCACATTTTTACTTCCTATGTGTAATACTTTACATTTACTGACATGAAATTTCATCTGCCACAAATCTGCCCAAGCCTGTATGCTATCCAATTCCTTCTGTGATGATATAACGGATTCCAAATTATCTGCTAATCCACCTATCTTGGTATCATCTGCAAACTTAACCAGCTTGTTACTTATATTCCTATCTAAATCATTTATATATATTAAAAATAGCAGAGGCCCTAGCACTGCCCCCTGCTGGTGACCACTCTTAACATCGGCCAGTTCTGATGAGGTTTCTCGCACCATCACCCTCTGCTTCCTGTTTCTGAGCCAATTCTGCACCCATCTAAAAACATCACCCTGAACTCCCACTTCTTTTAGTTTGATGCGCAACCTCTCATGTGGCACCTTATCAAATGTTTTCTGAAAGTCCAGATAAATAATATCGTAAGCTCCACTTTGATCATATCCTTTAGTTGCCTCCTCATAGAATTCCAGCATGTTAGTAAAACACGACCTCCCTCTTCTGACCCCATGCTGACTGTTCAGAATAACTCCTGTCCTTGCCATGTGTTGCTCAATCTTATCCTTAATAATTCCTTCCATTAATTTTCCTGTGATGCTTGTTAAGCTTACTGGCCTATAGTTTCTTGGATCGGCCCTGTCACCCTTTTTATATAATGGGATGATATTTGCCATTTTCCAGTTCTTCAGAATCTCTCCAGTGCTCAGTGACTTCCTAAAAATATGTCTCAAGGGTTTATCTCTGTACTCACTAGCCTCCTTAAGAACTCGAGGATAAATATTATCTGGGCCTGGTGATTTGTTTGATTTCAGCTTATTTTAATCTGAGCAGCACTTCTCCCTCTACAATTTCCAAATCCCTCAGTACCTCCTTAGTAGTCCCTGTTACCTCTGAGAGGTTATCCACTTGCTCACTTGTGAACACCTCAGAAAAATGTAAGTTTAGGGCGTTTGCTATTTCACTGCCTCTATCTTTTAATTCTCCTTTACTATTTCTGATGCACTTCATCTCCTCCATTACTTTTCTTTTTCTACTAAAGTAAAGAATATCTTGGGGTCATCTTTCGCCTTATCTGCTCTATTCCTCTCCAACGGTCTTTTAGCCTCCCTGATATCCTCCTTAATGGCTGCCCTCATATGCACTACGATTCACTTTGCAGTCATATATACCTTATAAAGGCAGTTTTTCCATCCATCCATTTTCCAACCCGCTGAATCCCAACACGGGGGTCTGCTGGAGCCAATCCCAGCACACAAGGCAGGAACCAATCCTGGGCAGGGTGCCAACCCACCGCAGGGGACACACAAACACAATAAGCCCAATTTAGAATCGCCAATCCACCTAACCGGCATGTCTTTGGGAAGAAACCCACGCAGGCACAGGGAGAATATGCAAACTCCACACAGGGAGGACCCAGGAAGCGAACCCGGGTCTCCTAACTGCGAGGCAGCAGCGCTACCACTGTGCCACCCATAAAGCAGTTTTTCCTTTGCAAATTCTTTTTTAAATCTTTATTAATCCACCGTGGAGTTATTTTTTTTTTTTAGTTTCCTATTGATTTCAAATTTAGGTCTGTATCTGTCCTGCATTACATGTAAAACATTTTTAAACCTGTTCCACTGCTCCTTGACTGTCTCCACACTAAAAAGCTTATCCCAGTGAAAAGAAATAAGAATAAAGAAAAACACAAAAATAAAGCACCTGAAACAAATCACTTTAAATATTATTAAATAAAGTTTAAATTGAATTAAGAGAGTGAAAGGCTAGTTTGATCAAGGGTGTCCTAAAGGCCTTGTAGGCCTTTAAGGTTGGTGATAGGAACAGCCTGAGGAGAGTGGAGTGGGAAAATTAAGGAGGATAAAAAGCACTACAGGAGGAAGATGGAGAGTAGTCTTCAGAAGGATAAGGTTAAACAGGTATGGGATGGGATGAAGGTGATGAGCAGGTACAAACTGCCCTGTCGTCAGTAGGATGAATAACTTGATGGAAGTTAAATGAGTTGAAAACCTTTAATAGTTTTGATGGTGGGACACTTATAAATGCATCTCCCAGGAAATCTTTACAAACTCCCCTTTCACTGTGTCATTCTAAATTATCAGACAACTAGCAAAATACCCGCGCTTCGCAGCGGAGAAGTAGTGTGTTAAAGAAGCAATGAAAAAGAAAAGGAAACATTTTGAAAATAATGTAACATGATTGTCAATGTAATTGTTTTGTCACTGTTGTGAGTGATGAGTGTTGTTGTCATATATATATATATATTTACACACACACACATAAACATATATATATATATACATATCTATACATATACACATATATACATACATATATATATCTACATATATACACATACATACACACACAATATATACACACAAATACATATATACATACATACACACACACATATATAAACATATATATACATATACATACATATCTACATATATACACACACAGCTATTTCGTATCAGTGCAATACGCTGTTTGTTAAAACGGATGACTCTCGCTCTTACGTGCAAGTCTGCGTGGATATTATGAACTATCGTATTTGTTCAAGTTCTATTTAAATTTTAAATAGAAGGAATTTTTATTTAGTCGACAGAAATATCTTTGGTAGGAATGGTAAAAACAGACAGGAATATTATTCGTGAATAAATCAACTCAAACCTTAAACAACTTATAATATTTTGCTCTCCATAAAAATATATCCTGTCTAAATTATACAAGTTAGAAATAAAGTAAACGTTAAAAGAACAAACATTCAAATTTCTTTACTCTTATGTAATTTTATATAAAAATAAACTTAGATTTTAAATATCCCAAAAGATTTTGCTCTCCATAAAAATATATCCTGTCAAAATTATACAAATTCAAATATGAACATGCTGCATAACAAAACCTAGAAATATAAATAAAATGTGTTCCTTTCAGCAATAACAAATCAAATCATTCAGTTGTCTTTGCTCATATGTCATTTTAGAGCTGGACGCCTGGCATCTTTTTTTGGCAACAGGTTCGTTTCTGTTTGGTGTGAGGTTCTGTGTTGTGGAGATTCTCAGGATGGATTGCAGGTGCTCATCAGTGAGGCGACTCCTGTGTGCTGTTTTGTTAGTCTTTATCACTGAGAAGAGCTTCTCACACAGATATGTGCTACCAAACATGCACAAGGTTCGAGCCGCATGTAGACGGACTTTTTGTTCTTCAAAGTCACCAAAGCGCCGTGCAAACTCAGTGCGCTCAGTTTATCAGCAAAGTGCGATTTGGGAACACCGTAGTGACGACTTGGTTTAACATTACTTGGCAACAGGGAAAGTGGGGCAATGCACTGGTGCATTTGTGTCTCCCATAAAAGCAGCTTCACTTGAAATCACTTTGTGATTGTGCACGGGTAAAACGTCCGCTGAAGTGTCAGATTCTTATTTAATTCTTCTGCTTTCTGTATCTTCTGCATTGCATTCAGGTTACCCTGATGTTTTGTCTCATAGTGCCGTCTTAGATTAAATTCTGTAATTACAGCCACATTAGCTCCACAAATGAGACACACGGGTTCAGTAAACATATACTCAGCCTCCCATCGGTTTTAAAGGCTCTATTTTCAGAATCAACTTTTCTCTTCAGCATCGTGTGAGCTAGCTTCGCAATAACTTGCAGCATCATAAGGTAGACTTGATTAACGCGGTAAGTGTTCGGCAAGGCAGCTGAAGCGCTGCATTATGGGATCTGTAGTTTATTGTGTTACCAGCGCTTCATATACCGGGCTTTAATAACAATAATACAGTATATAAAATGATCTCGGGGCGGATATAATTACACGGGCGGATGTGGCCCGTGCCCTTGAGTTTGACACATATGGACTAAATAGAACTTGAAAAGATATATTTTTCAAATGTGATCGCGCAATTCAGATAGAGTTGACGCACTACAGCCTGCATGCCTCAATAAGTCATCCTCCCTCGCTCTTACTTTTTACCGTTCATCTAATGAATACACTGAGTATGGCTTTACCAAAACAATCATTGATGGCGAATAAAGTATCCATTATTCGAGTATGTAGATCGGGTTATATATATATACATATATATATACCAGCGTATCGCAGGAGAAGTAGTGTGTTAAAAAGCTAGAAAAGAAAAGGGAACATTTTAAAAATAGCGTAACATGACTGTCAATATACAGTATTTGTTTTGTGAGTGTTACTGAGTGTTGCTGTCATCAAGGATTTGATTATCATTATTTCTTTCAATCAGGTTCGTATTTGTAGGATGTGTTGTGTTCAAGTTACATTCCGTGTTTGTCAATCGTTGTAAAGATGACAGGTTTCATTCATCGATTCGTTTCTTACTGCATCAATAAACAGCTCGTCTTCTTCTTTATCTGAGACCTGACACACTGCATGCACGGGTTTTTTACACTGTCTTCCTTTAGCGGGACATTGACTTTTTCCACGTGTGCTTTGTTTCCGCAGTAGTTGGATTTATGAATATGCTTGTATGTATCAGACGCTTCATATTTTTGCTGCCTTTTCAATTGTGTAATTCGGTTTTGTTCAGCTCTTTGGAACTGTTGCTTTTATCTGTGCACTGCGTCAGTTCCGTGAGCCACTCGGTGTACATGCATCGAAGGTTCCCAGCTGTGCTGGTGCCATCTCGTGCTATGTCCATGGCTGTATTTAATGTTACCTTAGTCCTGGCACTTAAAACTTTTCTCTCGCAGTTTCGCTGAGTTTGTGTCAAACACCACCCTGACCATCTCATCTTCCTCTCCATAAGCACAGTCCTTCACCTGTGAATATTTACCCATGGCAGTTTGCTATTGGATTGCCGCTGACGGACGGCCTTATATGGGCAGGCACTAAATTACAAACGCCAGCGGCAGCCTGTCTATGAACTTAATTTAAAGTGTAGGTTTACATCGTGCTTTGTTTCAAGTAGCAGAACTCATGAATATGGTTGTATATGTCACTTTCGCTTCGCTTCTTATTGTTTCGCTGCCTTCTCAATTATATAATACATGTTTTCTTCAGCGCTTTTTTGAGGTCTTCCTGGTTTTCTATGTACTGCGTGATTACGTGGGAGGCATGATGATGTCACACGAAACTCTGCCCCCACGGCGTTGAAGCTCATCTCCATTACAGTAAATGGAGAAAAACTGCTTCCAGTTATGACCATTACGCGTAGAATTTCGATATAAAACCTGCCCAACTTTTGTAAGGAAGCTGTAAGGAATGAACCTGCCAAATTTCAGCCTTCCACCCACACGGGAAGTTGGAGAATTAGTGATGAGTGAGTGAGTGAGTGAGTGAGGGCTTTGCCTTTTATTAGTATAGATTTCCATCACCCATTGTCTCACATCTCCACCCCAAATCCAGTTTAATTTTACAGAGGATGAGGTGAAAACAGAATTTTGCAGGAAAAACAATGGGCCCTGATGTATTCAGTGCTGATCAGCTTTGTGGGGTCTTGAAGCACATTTACAATCTCAGCCCGAGACTACAGAAGGTTCCGGTGCAAAAAAATGAAGAATCCTAAAGAACTAAATGCTTAGACCTTTGGCACCAACTTCACACCTGATGAACGCAACAGAGAGGCTGGTTCTTAGTCACTTTAAAATAAGGTGGGTACAGGGTTGGACCCTCAACAGTTTGCATGTCGTCAGCATGTGAGTGGAAGATGTTGTAGTTTATCTGCTGCACGGAGCCCTAGTCTCGCTTGGAGGGGGCTAGGAGTCCATGAGAGTCAAGCCGTTTATCGTTTTTTTAGTGCCTTTCATACCATCCAGCTGCTCTTACTGAGGCACAAGTTGTGCGCGGCGCAGGTTGACATTGCCCTGGTTTCTTGGATTTTAGACTTTCTGACTGACAGGCGTCCGTATGTGAGATTAGGGAACTGTGTGTGTCGGAGAGAGCGATGAGCAGTACTCTTAATAGCTCTGGAGTAATGCTGTTGAAAAATTGCGTTTTTGTATTGTGTTAAGTACGACTCGCAATATATAACCTGTGTGCTTTATTTTAGTGTTTTCATTTTAGAGTGATTAGATATTAACTCTTAAACTATGTGACCAAATTAGTAGAGTGATTAGATATTGACTCTTAAACTATGTCACCAAGACTATAACAATGGTTTAGAGCTCATATGACATTCTATAATCAAAATGTTCTACACCACATAAATAGCCAGCACGTGTAGATGAGATCATTTGTACTTTAATATTAATAAGGTAGTTTACCAGAGTGTGGACTTTTTTGGAAGTAGGGGTATACACAAAGGGAAAATAAGTGGATATTGTAAAAGAGTTGCATTGTTTATCAGAATACAGATGTTTAAGTTTCGATGCAGTATTTAGTATGTGTGCTTATTAGAATGTGACATGTGATGGCGTGCATGGGACATTAAAGTTGACATGTTTCGTCTTATAGCCAAAAGTAACTTAATCAACAATCCACTAGACTATGAGAACTTACTGTTTGTTCCAAACTTTTGACTGATTCAATATCTTGGCAGCTAACAAGATACTATAAAACAGGAGTTTGAACGATACTAAAAGAGAGAGAGAGACTTCAACAAGAAGAGAGGAGACAACATTTTGCTATCTACCATCCCAACGCTCACTAGCATCAAAGCTGAAGAAGACAACAGACCTAAATCGGCCACCTGATGCGAGTCTCGCTGCGCGACTTTGGTTTGAATCGTTCAGGTGGTATGTCTTCACATCTAACACTTTTGCTTGTGTTTTCCACAAATTAAATACAGTCAATTCCGGTTAATTGGACCTCCGGTTAATCGGACCAGCCGCTTATTCGGACCGAATCCTAAAGAACCGAAACAGATCATATTACATAAGCCTAATATTGTTCGCTTATTTGGACCAAAATTGTGTTTAATCGGACCAAAGAACGTGACGGAGAATAAGAAAAAGAAGCCACAAGTCGCCCGCGGAAAGCGGATGTAAAGTGGGTCAGCGACATCGGGAGGATCCCTGGGCTCCCCAGGAGAATTTATGCTTTTATCAAAGGTCAGGAAGTCGGAAAATTTGTACCAAGTGCAAACCAGTGGGGGTGAACATGCCTGCCCTTTCTTTCCTAAAACGGACCACCCAGTAGCCGGCGACATGAAGTCAAGCGTAAACAAGTGCAGTGCGTAAACAAGTTCTCAAACGTTGACTGGAATTTGGTAATGTCACCTTTTTTATTTTGCTTCGCATGCTGAGTGTCGTGTAGATCGTTTCGAAGAATTTGTATGTTTCTTTTTCAATAAACAAAGTTGTAAGCAACCGTACATGTACATGTACATAGTTCTTGTTTGCACGTTCGCCATACGCGTGTGCAGCACAATAAAAGTCATAATGACATTTTAATATGTTACTTATAGCACGTCCCGTCTTGGTTGCAAATGTATAGGGCATGTTCCTGTAATCAGACCAGCTGGTTATTAGGACAAAATTGATCATGTCCTGATGTGGCCCGATTAACAGGGATCGACTTTATAAGTGAAAAATGCAAGAATAAAAGTTTGGGTATTATGGAGCCCCCAAGGGGACATTGTGTAAAAAAGATGAAAATCTTCCTCCTTCACATGCAAACTCTGCATCCATAGGTAGCCATGAAGCAGACCTGAGCTTTGCAATTGTTGCTGTATAAACACAATAATTTCCCCAATGTTGCTGTAGACCTGACAACGAAATAGACCTTTAGACTTCAATATACGTTTTAAATGCCTTTCAGTGAAAATGTGTCCATGACAAACTGCAAGAACAAATCCTATTTCTTTGTGTTTAAGACCAAGCTGAAACTATACTTCTACAAAGTTTCCAATTTCCATTTTTCCTAAGTGCAACTACAAAACAGAACTAATATGCATCAGAAATTATGTATAGGTATGGATCCCCTTTTCAGTTACTGAAACTAGTGCACACTTGAAAGCAATTTGTGGGCACTTGTTACTATCTGGTGCTCACTTGTTACTATCTGTTGTGCACTTGTTACTATCTGGTGCACACTTGAAAGTAACTTGTGCGCACTTGAAACTATCTGGTGTTCACTTGAATCTATATGGTTCTCGCTTGTTACTATCTGGTGCTCGCTTGTTATTATTTGATCCTTGATTGTTACTATCTGATGCTCATGTCTTACTATCTGATGCTCATGTCTTACTATCTGGTGCGCATTTCTTACTATCTGGTGCTCACTTGATACTATCCTGTGCTCACTTGTTACTATCTGATGCACACTTGTTACTATCTGGTGTGCACGTAAAACTTTCTGGTACCCTCTTGAAAATATCTGGTGCTCACTTCTTACTATCTGGTGTTCACGTCTTATTATCTGGTGCTCACTTGTTACCATCTGGTGATCACTTGAAACTATCTGGTGAGCACCTGGAATTTTCTGATACGCATGTGAAACTATCTGGTACTCACTTGTTACTATCTGGTGCTCAATTCTTACTATCTGGTGCTCAATTCTTACTATCTGGTGCTCACTTCTTACTATCTGGTGCACACTTGAAACTATCTGTTGCTCACTTGTTACTATCTAGTGCACACTTCTTACTATCTGGTGCACACTTGAAAGTATCTAGGGCTTACTTGTTACAATCTGTTGCGGAATTGTTACTATCTAGTGCTTACTTGTTACTATCTGGTGCGGACTTATTTCTATCTGGTGCTCACTTGAAACTATCTGGTAAGCTCTTGAACCTATCTGGTGCTCACATGTTACTATCTAGTGCTCACTTCTTAGTATCTAGTGCGCATTTGTTACTATCTAGTGCGCACTTTTTACTATCTGGTGTGCACTTTTTACTATCTGGTGATCAATTGGAACTATCTGGTGCTCTCTTGTTACTCTCTTGTGCACACTTGATACTCTCTGGTGCGCACTCGTTACAGTCATTACTCTCTGGTGCGCACTTGTTACTCTCTGGTGTGCCCTTGAAAGTATCTGGTGCTCAGTTGAAGCTATCAGATACGCATGTGAAACTATCTGGTGCTTACTTATTAGTATCTGGTGCTCACTTCTTACTATCTGGTGCTCACTTGAAAGTATCTAGTGCTCATTTGTTACTCTCTGGTGCGCACTCGTTACTCTCTGGTGCACACTCGTTACACTCTGGTGCGCACTTGAAAGTATCTGGTGCTCAGTTGAAACTATCAGATACGCATGTGAAACTATCTGGTGCTCACTTGTCACTATCTGGTGCTTACTTTCTGGTGCTCACTGCTTACTGTCTGGTGCTCACTTCTTACTATCTGGTGCTCACTTCTTACTATCTGATACACACGTGAAGCTATCTGGTGCTCACTTGAAAGTATCTATTGCGCACTAGTTACTATCTGGTGCGCACTTTTTACTATCTGGTGCGCACTTGAAACTCATCTGTTGCTAACTTGTTATTATCTGATACGCATGTGAAACTATCTGGTGCTCACTTCTTACTATCTGGTGCTCAGTTGAAAGTATCTAGTTCTTACTTGTTACTATCTGGTGCTTACTTGTTATTATCAGGTGCTGACTTTTTACTCTCTGGTACACACTTAATACTATCTGGTGCACACTTATTACTATCTGGTGCACACTTTAAACTATCTGTTGCTCACTTGTTAGTGTCTGTTGCTCTCTTGTTACTATCTGGTGCACACTTGAAACTATCTGGTACTTGCTTGTTACTATCTGGTGCTAACTTGTTACTCTCTGGTGAACACTTGAAACTATCTGTTGCTCACTTCTTACTATCTGGTGTGCACTTGTTACTATCCAGTGCTCACTTGTTACTATCTGGTGCAGAGCTATTGGTATCTAGTGCTTACTTGCTACTATTTGGTGCAGACTTGTTACTATCTGGTGATGACTTGTTTCTATCTGGTGCGTACTTGTTACTATCTCGTGTGCTCTTGAAACTATCTGGTGATCACTTGAAACTATCTGGTGTTCACTTGAAACTATCTGGTGTTCACTTGAAACTATCTGGTGCTCGCTTGTTGCTATCTGGTGTGCACTTCTTACTAGCTGGTGCTCACTTCTTACTATCTGGTGCTCACTTGAAAGTACCTAGTGCTCACTTTTTATTTTCTTGTGTGCACTTGTTACTCTCTGGGGCTCACTTGAAAGTATCTGGTGCTCAGTTGAAGCTATCAGATACGCATGTGAAACTATCTGGTGCTAACTTGTTACTATCTGGTGTGCACTTTTTACTATCTGGTGTTCACTTGAAACTATCTGGTGCTCGCTTGTTGCTATCTGGTGTGCACTTCTAATCTGGTGCTCACTTGAAAGTATCTAGTGCTCACTTGTTATTTTCTTGTGTACACTTGTTAATCTCTGGTGCACACTTGAAAGTATCTGGTGCTCACTTGTTGCTATCTGGTTCTCAATTCTAACTATCTAGTGCTCACTAGTTACTATCTGTTGTGCACTTTTTACTATCTGGTGCTCACTAGTTACTATCTGGTGTGCACTTCTTACTATTTGGTGCTCACTTCTTACTGTCTGGTGCTCACTTGAAAGTATCTGGTGCTCAGTTGAAGCTATCAGATACGCATGTGAAACAATCTGGTGCTCATTTGTTCCTATATGGTGTTCACTTGTGACTATCTGGTGTTCACTTGTGACTATCTGGTGCTCACGTGTTACTATGTTTTGTACACTTGAAACTATCTGGTGCGCACCAGAAAAATCCCCTGAAAATAAAGTTACGGAAAGTCCCCTTGGGGGCTCCTTATGATACTGCTTTATTGATTTGTGTCTGGGTTGCTTACTGACACTTGGCCATAACTAATGACTGGATACGCAAAATTGTGTTGATCGATGGTAAGTTCTTTTAGAAGCACTGACTCGAGTGCGACTCGCAGTGACCCAGCAGGGTGAAGGCTTTCAAGCAAATTCTTGGATTCTGTTAGATTGTGTAGCCGCTATCTGAGAGAGAGAAATTTGGCAGGAGCAGCATTTGGCTTTTGCTGGAATGTTCTGGTGTTTGAGAGGCAGAGTTCAGTCATCAGGACTTTGATGCTTCCTTCTGCTGAGCGAACTACTATGGGTAACAGGAAGAAGGAGAAAGCATAGTCGTTTCCACTGTCTTTTTAAGTAATTGCACTTTACAAAGTTAGAGAGTTCCTTAGAAATAGTGTGCATCAAACGAAGCAACACAAGGTGTGGTTGTTTTTTTTTATTTGTTCAAATTAAATTGTTTGCATTTATATGTATATCTAAGAACCACTGTTATTCTGTTGTTAAAGTTAAATGAGTAAAGAACCAGATAGTAATGATGTTTACTTTAAGAACTTTTTAATTGTCCCTGCAGTTCTTATACGGCACTGTTAACTGAGAATATTTAATTTATTAATAACAGTATAATAGTTACGCTTGTAATTTCATTAACACTGTAAAACGTTTCTCCATAGTGCCTTTAGTTAGTGGCCAACTTCTCTATTACAACATTAAGATTAATATTTGTGTAAGATTTGCAGTGTGATTTTCCTTTATGTGTAATTTAAGAACTAAGAATAGATCTACTTTATTTTTTATTGTAGACCACATACACAGTTATATGTACATCTATATCTGCAAAAATAAAGTTTGGATTTGAAATCTACCTTCTAATTGTTTTAATGGACACTCTACTGCGAATGCCAACTATTCCTGCACAACCAGAAGAAGTCTTTTAGTTGTTTCTCTTTTTCAATTATTGTTATTGCTGAATTCTCAGTTTCTGATCTTATCTCCTGCGGTGGGCTGGCGCCCTGCCCAGGGTTTGTTTCCTGCCTTGTGCCCTGTGTTGGCAGGGCTTGGCTCCAGCAGACACCTGTGACCCGGTAGTTAGGATATAGCGGGTTGGCTAATGGATGGATGGATAATCTCAGCTCTATTTTGATCACTCTTTGTCTGCTATCAGATTGCCTTCTGGCATATCAGTTTAGCCTTTTTTGAGTTCTTTTGAGCATTTTGGAGTTTCAACATCTTTTTGAAACTAAATCTATGACTTAGAAAGAATCTTTTTCTGTACCTTATTGTATAGCCAGGGGTTTAAGGTTAAATCAGGGAATTTTCTAAAGTACTTTGGGACTTATGTATAGCTTTGGGGTCAGTCTCCCAAATTGAGGGCCCGTTTCCCCTAAAAGCAGCAAGTCCTCTCTGGGAACTGGGGGAGTCAAGATGGCACCCACTGGGTACCCCAGTGGATTTCACTCAGATCATAACAAGCCCTGGCATAGCCATGACATCCTCCATCAAAAACACATGACTTGGGGCCTCATGTATAACTCCCATGCATAGAATTCGCACTATAACATGACGTAAGCACAAAAGCGGAAATGTGCTTACGCACAAAAAAATCCAGATGTATAAATCTGTGTGAATGCCAACTTCCACATTCTTTTGCTACATAAATCCCGGTTTGCGTGAAAATTCACGCTCGTGCACGCGCCTGCTGTCCCACCCCAAACTCCTCCCATAATTATGCCTCTTTGAATATGCAAATCAATATAAATAGCCCTTAATCTCAGTGTTCTGTGAAAAGGCAATGGCAACAGCACGAGGGAAAGTAGATTTTCAGCGAATACCAAATGGAGACAAAGGAAAATGTACTATTTGTTAGTTTAAACAGTGGTATGAACAACAAAAGGAAGTTGATTGAGTGACAGAGTGTCAGAGAAGCTCAAGATCACAAAGTTGCACAGTGCCTGAAATAAAAAAGTTGTCAGATAACAAAGTCGCCGTGAAAAGGTGAGTCGTAGCCCACCAGCTGAGTGTCGTATGAAAGCTTATTGGGGTACAGTGAAAAAAAAAAAAAATAGGGGAAAAAGCATGAAATGACAACTTTAATCTTGAAATTTCCACTTTAATCATGTAGTTTATTTTGTCATCAAAGTAGAACATCATAAACTTCATTTTAAAATTATTTAATTTACTAGGTTCTCAAATCCCACCATAACTAAAGTAGCATGTTAAATACTTTTTGTATTTGATCTTCTATTTGCTCTATGTGTGTGAATCACTTGGTGCTTCCGGGCTTTCTCTTCTTCCAACAGGACAAAAAATCCATTACAGTCGTGATATCACAGCGCTCTGAAAAATTAAAATACTGAGATATATACGTGATATCATTTTCATGATGAAAGGAGTTAACGCATGTTATTAAACACGGGAACACAGTGGCACAGTGATTGTTCATGACTCATGCAAGACGCTTGCTGCTGCGCCGTGCACAACCTTCGATGAAATATTTTATTGCAGCAGTACTGTCTATTTCAAACGTACTAACCTCCAATTCCTGTCCTTACTTTTCTTTCTCCAAATACCCAATCGCCACACAATCAGCTCTATAATAGACGTTAAGACATCTGTAAGCTTAGAACGCCGATTCTTCAAAACCTTTAAGGAACATTAAAATATCTTCGTAGTATGTGTTTAATTATTCTATTCATCTATCCTTCCAGTGTCGCGCCAGCACAAGCAAGAATACAGCGCCAGGCAGGAACAATCCGTGAACGGAGCATAATCCCCTTGCTAGCGCAGTGACACCGTGTCCTCACATGTTTAATTATTAACAATATAGATTATACTCATTTAAAGTTTTATCTGTATAATATAATAAACATATTTTGCTACATTTCATCTTAAAAATGATATCGTCATTATATGTAAATACGCACTTTATAAAGTGGCTCAGGTTGTGTAATATTATAAATGTATATCAAGTTTACAGTGAGGTGGTTGTACTTATAAGTACAGACAGTTCTACAAGGAGCACTTGATGGACTGATTGAGTGCACTTAGAGTTCTTGGGATGAAACTGTTTCTGAACCACGAGGTCCGTACAGGAAAGGCTCTGAAACGTTTATCGTATGGGAGCAGTTCAAATAAACATCATGGCTGAGGCAGCATGTGCTTAATGCTGTATACTGATAGTTTTTTTTTTTGATCAGCTGCTGTACAGCAGTGATTCACACTCAGATACAGTGATATAAATACTCTGAGTGGTGCAGTGAGAGTAATATGGAAAAAGATGCTCTGCTGTGGCAACCTCTAATGGAAGCAGCTGAAAAAAGAGGTGCAGTGAGAGTAACAACGCTAAAGCAGTTATGGTATTTGGAATAACTTGACAATTCTGTGGACCATTATAGTGTTACATCCATCCATCCTCTTCCGCTTATCTGAGATCGGGTCACGGGGGCAGCAGCTTGAGCAGAGAGGCCCAGACTTCCCTTTCCCTGGCCACTTCTTCTAGCACTAATGGGGGTATCCCGAGGCATTCGCAGGCCAGCTGGGATATGTCCTGGGTCTTCCCCAGGGCCTCCTCCTGGTTGGACTTGCCTGGAACACCTCACCAGGGAGGAGTCCAGAAGGCATCCTGATCAGATGCCCGAGCCACCTCATCTGACTCCTCTCAATGCGGAGGAGCAGCGGCTCTACTCTGATCCCCTCCCGGATGACTGATCTTCTTGCCTTATCTTTAGGGGAAAGCCCAGACCCCCTGCGGAGGAAACTCATTTCAGCTGCTTGTATTCGCGATCTCGTCACTACCCATAGCTCATGACTATAGGTGAGGGTAGGAACGTAGATCGACTGGTAAATTGAGAGCTTTGCCTTATGGCTGAGCTCCTTTTTCACCACGACAGACCGATGCAGAGCCCGCATCAATCTCCCGCTCCATTCTTCCCTCACTCGTGAACAAGACCCCGAGATACTTGAATTCTTCCACTTGGGGCAGGATCTAGCCCCCAACCCTGAGAGGGCACTCCACTCTTTTTTGGCTGAGGACCATGGTCTTGGATTTGGAGGTGCTCATTCCCATCCCAGCCGCTTCACACTCGGCTGCGAACCGATCCAGAGAGAGTTGAAGATCACGGCCTGATGAAGCAAACAGGACAACATCTGTAAAAAGCAGTGACCCAATCCTGAGCCCACCAAACCGGACCCCCTCAATGCCCTGGTTGCGCCTAGAAATTCTGTCCATAAAAGTTATGAACAAAATCGGTGACGAAGGGCAGCTCTCACTGGATATGGGTTCGACTTACTGCCAGCAATGCAGACCAAGCTCTGACACTGGTTGTACAGGGACTGAACAGCCCTTATCAGGGAGTCTGGTACCCCATACTCCCGAAGCACCCCCCACAGGATTCCTCAAGGGACACGGTCGAACGCCTTTTCCAAGTCCACAAAACACATGTAGACTGGTTGGACAAACTCTCATGCACCCTCCAGGACCCTGCTAAGGGTGTAAAGCTGGTCCACTGTTCCGCGACCAGGACGAAAACTACACTGTTCCTGAGGTTTGACTATCTGACGGACCCTCCTTTCCAGGACCGCCGAATAGACTTTTCCAGGGAGGCTGAGTTGTGTGATCCCTCTGTAGTTGGAACACACCCTCCGGTCCCCCTTCTTAAAGAGGGGGACCACCACCCCTGTCTGCCAAACCAGAGGCACTTTCCCGGATGTCCATGCGAAGTTGCAGTGGCATGTCAACCAAGACAGTCCTACAACATCGAGAACCTTGAGGAACTCTGGGCGTATCTCATCCACCCCTGGAACCCTGCCACCAAGGAGTTTTTTGACCACCTTGGTGAACTCAGTCCCAGAGATAGGGGAGCCCACCCATGAGTCCCCAGGCTCTGCTTCCTCATTGGAAGGCATATTAGTGGGATTGAGGAGGTCTTCGAAGTACTCCCCCCATTGACCCACAACGTCCCGAGTTGAGGTTAACAGCACACCATCCTCACCATATACAGTGTTGACTCTGCACTGCTTCCCCCTCCTGAGGTGTCAGACGGTGGACCAGAATCTCCTCAAAGCCTCCCCAATTCCCCAAACTCCCCTCACGCCCGTGTTTTTGCCTCAGCAACCACTGAAGCCGCATTCCGCTTAGCCTGCCAATAGCTATTAGCTGCCTCCAGAGTTCCACAGGACAAAAGGATCTGGTAGGACTCCTTCAGCTTGACGGCATCCGTCACCGCCGTTGTCCACCAATGGGTTCGGGGATTGCCGCCATGACAGGAACTGACCACCTTATGGCCACAGCTCCAGTCAGCCACCTCAACAATAGAGGCACGGAACATGGCCCATTCAGATTCAATGTCTCCCATCTCCCTCAGGACGAAGTCGAAGTTCTGCTGGAGCTGGGAGTTGAAGCCACTTCTGACAGGGGACTCTGCCAGACGTTCCCAGCAGATCCTCACAACACGTTTGGGCCTACCAGGCCTGACTAGCATCCTCCCCCACCATTGAAGCCAACTCACCATTAGGTGGTGATCAGTTGACAGCTCCGCACCTCTCTTCACCCAAGTGTCCAAGACATATGGCCGCAAGTCCAACGAAACGACCAGAAAGTCGATCATCGAACTAGGGTAGGCCTAGGGTGTCCTGGTGCCAGGTGCACATATGATCATATGCCTGAACGTGGTGTTCGTTATGGACAAACCGTGACGAGCACAGATGTCCAATAACAAAACACTGCTCGGGTTCAGATTGGGGGTGGGGCATTCCTTCCAATCATGCCCTTTCAGGCCTCACTGTCATTGCCTACGTGAGCATTGAAGTCTCTCAGCAGAACAAGGTATGCCCTCTAAGAGGGGGACTCCAAAAAGGAGTTGCAGATTAATTACAATCAGATGCATTAAACTAAAAAAACAATATGGGGTTAATTTCAGTGTATTTATAAGGAACAATCTCTGGACAGGGTGCCAGTTCATCACTATCACTGAGCCACCGTGTTCCCATGTTTAATAACATGCTTTAACTCCTATCATCATGAAAATGATACCAAGTGTACTTAGTATTTAAATTGTTCAGTGAGCTGTAATATCACACATTTAATGGTTTCTGTGTCCTGTTGGAGGAAGAGAAAGCCCGTTTATGAAGCACGTAGTGATTCACAAACACAGAGCACATGCCACACCCGGAAGAACACCTACAACAAAGCATTTTAAGATAGATAGATACTTTATTAATCCCAAGGGGAAATTCACATATTCCAGCAGCAGTATACTGATACAAAGAAACAATATTAAATTAAATAGTAATAAAAATGAAAAGAATTAAAATAAAATTAATGTTCGCATTTACTCCCCCGGGTGGAATTGAAGAGTCGCATAGTGTGGGGGAGGAACGATCTCCTCAGTCTTTCAGTGGAACAGGACGGTGACAAAAGTCAGTCACTGAAGCTACTCCTCTGCCTGGAGATGATCCTGTTCAGTGGATGCAGTGGATTCTCCATGATTGATAGGAGTTTGCTTAGTGCCCGTCGCTCTGCCACAGATGTTAAACTGTCCAACTTTAATCCTACAATGGAGCCTGCCTTCTTAACAAGTTTGTCCAGGCGTGAGGCGTCTTTCATCTTTATGCTGCCACCCCAGCACACCACCGCGTAGAAGAGGGTACTCGCCACAACCGTCTGGTAGAACATCTGCAGCATCTTACTGCAGATGTTGAAGGATGCCAACCTTCTCAGAAAGTATAGTCTGCTCTGAGCTTTCTTACATAGAGCATCAGTATTGGCAGTCCAGTCCAATTTGTCATCCAGCTGCACTCCCAGATATTTATTGGTCTGCACCCTCTGCACACAGTCACCTCTGATGATCACAGGGTCCATGAGGGGCCTGGGCCTCCTAAAATCCACCACCAGCTCCTTGGTCTTGCTGGTGTTAAGGTGTAAGTGGTTTGAGTCGCACCATTTAACAAGGTCTTTGATTAGCTTCCTGTACTCCTCCTCCTGCCCACTCCTGATGCAGCCCACCATAGCAGTGTCATCAGCGAACTTTTGCACGTGGCAGGACTCTGAGTCATATTGGAAGTCTGATGTATATAGATTGAACAGGACCGGAGAAAGTACAGTCCCCTGCGGTGCCCCTGTATTGCTGCACACAATGTCAGACCTGCAGTTCCCAAGACGCACATATTGAGGTCTGTCTGTAAGATAGTCCACAATTCATGCCACAAGGTGTGAATCTACTCTCATCTCTGTCAGCTTATCCCTAAGGAGCAGAGGTTGGATGGTGTTGAAGGCGCTAGAGAAGTCCAAAAACATAATTCTTACAGCACCACTGCCTCTGTCCAGGTGGGAGAGGGATCGATGAAGCATATAGATGATGGCATCCTCCGCTCCCACCTTCTCCTGGTATGCGAACTGCAGAGGGTCGAGGGCGTGGTGGACCTGTGGCCTCAGGTGGTGAAGCAGCAGCCGCTACATGGTCTTCATCAGATGTGACGTCAGAGCAACAGGCCGGAAGCCATTCAGCTCACTAGGACGTGATACCTTTGGGACAGGAGTGATACAAGATGTTTTCCAAAGCCTCGGGACTCTCCCCTATTCCAGGCTCAGGTTGAAGATGCGATGTAGAGGACTCCCCAGTTCCAACGCACAGGCCTTCAGCAATCGTGGCGATACACCATCTGGACCCGCTGCTTTGCTGGCACGAAGTCTTTTTAGCTCTCTGCTCACCTGGGCTGCTGTAATTGTGGGTGGGGATGTCTCACCTATGCTGGTATCAGCAGAAGGATGGTTGGAGTATGCAGTAATGTGCAACTTTAGCTACGATGGGATCTGAGAAACTCGTAAATTAAATTATTTTAAGATGAAGTTTATGATGTTCAACTTTAATGACAAAATAAACTACATGATTAAAATGGAAATTTCGACATCAAAGTTGACATTTCGAGCTTTTTACCTACTGTGTCCCTATTTTTTTTTTGTGTTTGTTTTCTCTGTAACCTAATAAGCTTTCACACTCAAGACGGTGGGCTACTACTCACATTTTCACGGCGACATTGGTATCTTGACAACTTTTTTATTTCGGGCACTGTGCGACTTTGTGACCTTGAGCTTTCGAGTTTCTCTGACATGCTATGTCATTCGACCAACTTCCTTTTGTTGCTTATACCACCTTTTAAACCAACAAATTGTACGTTTTTTTCTTTGTCTTCACTTTGTATTTGCTGAAATTCATCTGTTTCCCCTGTACTTTTGCCATTGTTTTTTCACATAACACAAAACATAAAGGGCTATTTATATTGATTTGCATATTCAAAGAGGCGTAATTCTGGGAGGAGTTGGGGAGTGGCAGCAGGCATGTGCACGTGCGTTACTTTTTTACACTGACAGGGATTTATGTAGCAGAATGTGGAAGATGGTGAACAAACAGATTTATGCATCTGGATTTTTTTGTGCATACGCACATTTCTGCTTTTGTCCATACACCATGTTTTAGTGTGAGTTCTATGCACTGTGTTATGCATGAGGCCCCTGGTCACAAACAACTACACAAACCTTTTCCCTCAGAGATGCAGTCAGTTTCTTATTTCGGTTTAGCTTTCCCCACCTACTACTCCCAGCTACGCGAGTCACTCGCATTAGTAAGTTAGCACGTGAATGTATATTGTGATAAACATCTGGGGACCTTGCCCCACCGGGACACCAGGAGATGGGAAGGACTGGGAGAAGGGCTATATCTTCCCCAGAAAGCAAGAGGGCAACCTCCCTGGATTGTATGGGGGCCACAGAGCTTGTAAGCTCAACCTTATGGGAGGATGTGGCCACCACCAGGGTGCGCCCAAACAGCTCTGGAACTGTGGACCACAGCACTTCCGTCACAACCTGAGGTGCTGCCAGAAGAGGAGCTTGATGCCTATGCAGCACTTCCGCCACACCCGGAAGTGCTGCCGGTTGTTAATTGTGGAGCACCTAGAGTACTTCGGGGTGTGCTATAATCCATTCCAGGAGCCGGAGTCGGGTGGAAGAGGATGGAGATTGTGTGTGAGGAGTGGAGGCGGCAGAAGAGGCAAGAGGGAAGAGCATTATTGTCGCTAGTTTATGCACTGTGGTATTGTGCTGAAAATAAAGTGTGAGTTTTTGGAACATTGTCTCCATGTCTGTCTGTGTCCGGGTTCAACGTTCACACACATATATATATAGTCAATATGTGGACGCTTGAGGGCACTGTTGCCCCTTGAAACCCAACAGACAGATGCAGACACTGGTTTAAAAGCACCAAGAAGTATTTTAATTTTCTTCAATATAGTGCCTCTAAAGCACCACATCCACCACAATACACAAATAATAATACAATTCAATAAATCAATCCTCCTCTCCCAGCAGCTCCATCACACTCCCTCCCAACTCCGGCTCAGCTTGCCGAGTCTCGCGTAGTCCCTTATATAGTTCTTGACCCGGAGGTGATCCTGTCCTTCAGTCATTGTGATTCAATAGCACTTCCGGGTCAGATGAAGACTTATATTTTTCTTCAGCCCTGAAGTACTTTTGTTCTTCCGTCCCCGTGACTTGGGAGAACTATAGGAAAAATAAAAATCCCTGCATCTCCCTGCAGTGTCACACGATGGCACCCAGAAGGGCTGTGAAGTCAAACTCAATCTCCCATGATGCCATGAATCTGGGGCACCTCCAAGACGCCATCTATCGGCCTGGATGTGTCGGCCCCATCCATCACTATATATACATATTATATTTATCTATATATATATACAGTATATCTACAGTGTATATATATATATATATATATATATATATATAATATAAACTGCTCAAAAAAATTAAAGGAACACTTTGAAAACACATCAGATCTCAATAGGAAAAGAAATCCTCCTGGATATCTATACTGATATAGACTGGGTAATGTGTTAGGAACGAAAGGATGCCACATCGTTTGATGGAAATGAAAATGATCAACCTACAGAGCCCTAAATTCAAAGACGCCCCAAAAATCGGAGTGAAAACATGATGTGGCAGGCTAGTCCATTTTGCCAAAATGTAACTGCAGCAACTCCAAATTGTACGCAGCACTTTGTATGGCCCCTGTTTTCTTGTATACATGCCTGACAACATCGGTGCATGCTTCTAATGAGATGACAGATGGTGTTGTGGGGGATCTCCTCCCAGATCTGGACCAGGGCATCACTGAGCTCCTGAACAGTCTGAGGTGCAACCTGGTGGCATTGGATGGACCAAAACATAATGTCCCAGAGGTGTTCTATTGGATTTAGGTCAGGAAAGTGTGGTGGCCAGTCAATGGTATCAATTCCTTCATCCTCCAGGAACTGCCTGCATACTCTCACCACATAAGGCCAGGAATTGTCATGCACCAGGAGCCACTGTACCAGCATAGGGTCTGACAATGGGTCCAAGGATTTCATCCTGATACCTAATGGCAGCCAAGGTGCCTTTGTCAAGCCTGTAGCAGTCTGTGTGACCCTCCATGGATATGCCTCCCCAGACAATCATTAACCCACCACCAAACTGCTCATGCTGAATGATGTTACAGGCAGCATAATGTTCTCCATGGCTTCTCCAGACCCTTTCACTTCTGTCACGTGCTCAGGGTGAACCTGCTCTCATCTGTAAAAAGCACAGGGCACCAGTGGTGCATCTGCCAATTCTGGTATTCTATGGCGAATGCCAATCGAGCTGCATGCTGCTGGGCAGTGAGCTCAGGGCCCATTAGAGGACATGGGGCCCTTGGGTCACCCTCATGAAGTCTTTCTGGTGGTTTGGTCAGAGACATTCACACCAGTGGCCTGCTGGAGGTCATTTTATAGGGCTCTGGCAGTGCTCATCCTGTTCCTCCTTGCCCAAAGGAGCAGATACTGGTCCTGCTGATGGGTTATGGACCTTCTATGGCCCTCTCCAGCTCTCCTAGAGTAACTGCTTGTCTCCTAGAATCTCCTCCATGCCCTTGAGACTGTGCAGGGAGACACAGCAAACCTTCTGACAATGACACGTATTGATGTGCCATCCTGGAGAAGTTGGACTACCTGTGCAACCTCTGTAGGGTCCAGGTATCGCCTCATGCTACCAGTAGTGACACTGACTGTAGCCAAATGCAAAACTAGTGAAGAAACAGTCAGAAAAGATGAGGAGGGAAAATGTCAGTGGCCTCCACCTGTTAAACCATTCCTGTTTTGGGGGTCATCTCATTGTTGCCCCTCTAGTGCATCTGTTGTTAATTTCATTAACACCACAGCAGCTGAAACTGATTAACAACCCCCTCTGCTACTTAACTGACCAAATTAATATCCCATAAGTTTCATTGACTTTATGCTATATTCTGATTAAAAAGTGTTCCTTATTACTTTTGAGAACGCAACGTATAGTTTTGTCCAGGAGGAAGGCAATGTTGCCTTAAATCAATGGCAATCTTTTGTAGGGTCTGTCCCTGAGACTTATTAATTGTCATCGCGAAGCAGAGCCTTACTGGAAATTTGAGGCATTTCAACTGAAATGTGAGATCACGGTATAACGGTGATGCCAGTAATACATTCAGAGTGTGGCGCTCTGCTGTTTTTTTGTGTAGCTGCCTTTACACAGCTTCACCGCTGCTTTATAAATGAACGGCATATAAGGCCATCGTTTCTCCTTGTTTCGCGGTTCTGTACTGTTTTATTGTTCGTTTATTATGATTCTTAGAGTTATTGTGTAGCTATTCGAGACTTACTTTACTGTTCAGGTACCCATTTCCTTTATTTAATCTGTTATTTTTTGCTCGTTTATTACGATTATTTAGATATTTATTGATTCTGCTCATATAAGACGCTCCGCTGGTTTTTTGTGAAACAGCCTTTACACAGCTTCTCCGCTCTTTTATAAATGAACGACATATAAAGCCATCACCTTGTCAACTGTGTAATACGTTTTTTGAACAGGTTTGGTGCATGGAAGTGATCACTCGTACTGTGTTCAGTAAGTTGACGTGAGCTGCTCTCTTGTGTGATGTTGCGATGTCCATGGGTTTATTTAATGTTAGCTAAGACTCGGCACTTAAAAGTTTCTCGCTACAGCAATTTTAACTCCGTTACAAAGTGATCCAAAGTCTCATTTATACCTCGTGTCTTCTCATTAAACTTGTATCTCGCGAATAAAGTATTCGGCGTTTTTCTTCAGCGCTCTTTGGGAGCTGTTCCTTCTTTTCTACGTACTGCGGTCACAGTCAGTTCACGTGATTACGTGTGAGGTGTGATGATGTCACACGCAGCTCCGCCCCCCACAGCCGTCGAGCTAACGTCCAATGCAGTATATGGAGAAAAATAGTTTCCAGTTATGACCATTATGCGTAGAAATGAAACCTGCCCAACTTTTGTAAGGAAGCTGTAAGGAATGAGCCTGCCAAATTTCAGCCTTCTACCTACACAGGAATTTGGAGAATTAGTGATGAGTGAGTGAGTGAGTGAGTGAGGGCTTTGCCTTTTATTAGTATATTTATATATATATTGTAATAAATTCAGAAGGAGACAACAAAAAGGTTTGGGGTTTTCCGGCCCCTTATATGGTCGACACTCCAGATTTCCAAAAAATAAACAGTTGGGTCAGACATAAACAATTCATGCGCGACGCCATACTAGGCGTCGCGGCCATTTTTATATGGGAGGAGCCGGAAGTGCAGGAATGCTGGGAAGAAGTGATGGTTGATGGGAGACAATAACATCATCAAAGATGGCGGAGGGAGGGCGGAAGTAGACGTACTGCGGGCAGGTCTTATGGCGGAGTGTCTTTGGGTCCGGAAAACAAAGAAACAAGGTTAGTACCCCACCATTCCCCGCCGGCGAACATCCTTCGATGTGTTTTAAGATCCGTCCGCGATCTCCTACTCGCGCATGCGTGACAATATATATATATATGTATACACATTTGCAGTGTGTAAAATGATTAGTGTTGCAGTAATTGTGATGCTCTTTGCATGAAAAAAAAATGCACGTTCCATTAAAGTTTCATTACATTTACTTAAAAAGTGCAGCCAGAAAGTATTTGGCGTCCAAGGGTGCATTAAACCCCAAGTATGTATCTGTTTAAGGGTTAACTATTATTGTTACACATTATAGTACAAACATCAACGGTAACTCGTGACACTAACTTTACTCGCTAAAACTTACCTCTCAAGAGACAGCGGCAGCATCACAGCTCCAGCTTGCGTTTCAGATACTCATGCATTGCGGTGGTACTGCCATGAAAAGAAAACTCCGCTTTACATAATCTGCATTCATCTTTTTTTTCTGTTTCGGTGAAGAGCTCCCTCACTTTAGAAAGTTTCTGTCTCTGTTTTTTTCCATCTCCAACCCCCTCCTCTATCCGACTCACCATTGCAACCATGTTTATTGTCCTCTACATTCTTCTTCTCCTCAGACATTCTTCTTTGTTGTTAGGACTGTGTGCAGTCTTGACAAACAATAACAAACGATACTGCCCCCAGATGTTCATGTAGTGCATTGCAGTTACAAAAACCAATGTGGTTCTTTGTGACTGGAGCCTTTATTGAATGTTCTGTTTATGTTTAATAAAAAATCCACGTCAACGATTTTTGTAGTCAACGTTGTTGATTACGTCAACTAACCGTTTCATCCTTACTAGCAGCTCCATTCTGCACTCGTTGTAATCGATTGATGTCTATTTTGGGCAGTCCAGAGAGAAGTGCATTACAGTAATCTAGCCGACTAAAAACAAAAGTGTGAACTAATTTTTCAGTATCTTGCAATGTTATAAGAGGTCTAACTTTTGTTATATTTCTTAAGTGAAAAAATGCTGTCCTAGTTATCTGCTTAATATCCCCTTCTCAAGCGGGGTCATTTTTGCTAAATCGCTTGTAATTCGACCTCTCCAAATTAGAATCATTGCTGTTATTGAACTATCTGGAGTATAAACACATGTTTGGTCTCTTTGTAAAGGTAACATTCTCTAGTTTCACCCTTAGTAGTCAGAATCACTGTAGGTGTGACTGATCAAAAGTTATGCACATTAGAACTCACAAAAAAAACTATTTTTTTTGTTCTCGCCTAAGTTTTTTTGTGAAAATAAAGGCCTCTATAGCTGCAGTAGGTAGGTGGGGACAGAAACATACTATGTACCAACAGAATAACTTGTTGACTACTCACATTTCAAATCTGAAAAGAATACCTGTAAAAATGACATTTTTTACACCAGTTTTTATGTGGGCATGTCCAGGTGCTTTTTAGAGGGACCATTATCCACATTTTGGAACGTATGGAAAAAGTGTAATAACTTTTGAATGCTTCAACCCACATACAGTATATCAATAAGGGCTCTACTGAAAGCTTACACCTAAAGGAATCTATATCTACATACAGTGTCACTCTATTAGTTATAAAAATAATAAAAACAATAAAAAATACACATTTCTATGTAAAAATAGTCAATACAAGTCTTATGGGCCAAAAATATATTTATATTTTTTATTTTTACTTTTTTTTATAAAATGCACACAAACTATATACATTTCTTTTACAAACTGTTACAACACATCTCAGTGTTTTTCCATGTGCCACTTGATGGCAGCAATCACTAGCAAGCAGAAAGCACAAGGGCGTGGCACGTCGCTCTCTCACATTACACGTCCCCTGTGCCAGTTGAATACTTTCGCAACGCGTACATGCATCTATTATTTAATCAAGCGTTTATTTATGTTTAAACTTCTACTTTTATTCATATTTAAAATGCGAAAAAACTTGGTGAAATCACAATAAACAACCACGCACCAAGTCTGCAGACTGGCACAAATGCCACCTTTGCGCAGCTCCGATCGTTTTGTTTACAAGTTAGTATGGCAAGTTACATATCAAAATGCTCGGCTGCTCATTGGCTGTAAGTTTTGAGTGTCAGTCACAGTGTCCAATCAAACTGGTAGATTCTACCAGAGTTCAGAGCTATACGTCATCCTTCAAGCTTTCTGTGACACTCGTTGGCTATACGAGGTGCCAGTCAACCCCAGACCCGTCGTAATTGGCCAACTTAGGTGTCGATCAGAAGCTAACACTTCCGTGTTTCATGCGGTAGCATGGTTATCACCGACAGAAACAAATTACGTCCGATATGAGCAATATAAATGAAAAAAAATTACGTAGGTGGTCTCAAGTTATGAAACGTTTTCTGGAGTTTTTGTCCTTTTGAGAATATATCGTGTGTTTTGGACCTAAATCATTTTACTGGATTATATTCGCTGGAGCCTTACGGACACAATGGGATCAATACTGCTCGGAAATATTGATGTTTGACTTGCAGGGGGTCTTCAAAACTAGGGACAGCCAACTCTTAAAATTATGTACTTCTCTGTAAAAAAGGCTTTAGTGTCAGTGCTGTGGTTGTTGTGTGTCAAAATGGTTTATATCATCGGTAAGACGAGACTTTGAAGTTTCATTTGATGGGTAGGGTGTCGAGATGCATGGCAGATGGGCATGCACACATTACTGTAATGTTTTTAAAACGCTGTTATGTCCCGAGACCGATACGTGTGCGCGTTAAGAGGATATGTGAGTTAAAATTCACGTCAGAGTCAATTGTTACCCCTAAATTCTTTACATCCATCTTGACTTTTAATCCTAATGCATTAAGTTTATTTCTAATAACCTCATTATATCCATTATTGCCAATCACTAAAAGTTCTGTTTTCTCTTTACTTAAAATAGTTTGAGAAAATTACTACTTGCCCATTCAGAAACACAAGTAAGACCTTTTGTCAGTGAATCAAAAGAGTCAGGGTCATCAGGCGCTATTGATAAATACAGCTGCGTATTGTCAGCATAGCTGTGGTAGCTCACGTTATGCCCCAAGATGATCTGACCTAACGGAAGCATGTAAATCGAAAAGAGCAGCGGACCAAGGATAGAGCCTCGTGGACTACCATATAGAATATCCGGGGTCTTTGAAGTATACTTACCACAACTAACAAAGAATTTTCTAACCAATTTAAGACCTTTCTAGAGAGGCCCACCCACTGACTAAGGCGATTTCTAAGAATATTGTGATCAATGGTATCAAATGCGGCACTCAGATCTAAGAGGATGAGAACAGATAAACGGCCTCTCCCTGCATTTACCTGCAAGTCATTTACTACTTTAACAAGTGCAGTTTCTGTGCTGTGATTTGTTCTAAAACCCGACTGAAACTTATCAAGAATAGCAGGTTTATTGAGGTGGTCATTAAGCTACATAATGACGCTCTAGGATTTTACTTAAGGCAGGTTAGAAATAGGTTTTAAAATCCTCAAAAGCAGAGGAGTCGATTATTTATTTTGAGCAGGGGTTTAACTACAGCATTCTTAAGACAGTCTGGGAAGACCCCCGTATTTAATGAGTTTACTATGTCAAGAATATTATCAATTAGCACACCCGATACTTCTTTGAAAAAAAAACTTCTTGCTATTGGGTCAAGAACGCAGTTGGAGGGTCTCAGTTGAGAAATTATTTTATGTAAATTAGGTAAATCTATCCTGGTTAAAGAATTAAATTTGTTTAAAATGGAATACTGGGGTTTAAGAGGATCAGTATTGGGGAGATGTACTATATTATTTCTAATATTATTAATTTTTTGATTAAAAAATACAGCAAAAGCTTCACAAGTTTCACTTAAAGTTTTTTGGTTGGCATTCTATTGAGTGACCTGGATTTAACAGATGATTGATCATAGAGAATAAAACACTGGGATTAGAAGGATTAGATAGATAGATAGATAGATAGATAGATAGATAGATAGATAGATAGATAGATAGATAGATAGATAGATAGATAGATAGATAGATAGATAGATAGATAGATAGATAGATAGATAGATAGATAGATAGATAGATAGATAGATAGATACTTTATTAATCCCAAGGGGAAATTCACATAATCCAGCAGCAGTATACTGATACAAAGAAACAATATTGAATTAAATAGTAATAAAAATGAAAAGAATTAAAATAAAATTAATGTTCGCATTTACTCCCCCGGGTGGAATTGAAGAGTCGCATAGTGTGGGGGAGGAACGATCTCCTCAGTCTGTCAGTGGAGCAGGACGGTGACAAAAGTCTATCACTGAAGATACTCCTCTGTCTGGAGATGACACTGTTCAGTGGATGCAGTGGATTCTTCATGATTGACAGGAGTTTGCTTAGTGCCCGTCGCTCTGCCACAGATGTTAAACTGTCCAACTTTAATCCTACAATGGAGCCTGCCTTCTTAACAAGTTTGTCCAGGCGTGAGGCGTCTTTCATCTTTATGCTGCCACCCCAGCACACCACCGCGTAGAAGAGGGCGCTCGCCACAACCGTCTGGTAGAACATCTGCAGCATCTTACTGCAGATGTTGAAGGATGCCAACCTTCTCAGAAAGTATAGTCTGCTCTGACCTTTCTTACATAGAGCATCAGTATTGGCAGTCCAGTCCAATTTGACATATGTCCAATATACATATTTTACAGTTCCTCCCTTTTAAATATCCAAGAGGACAATGGGAATAGGATCTCTTTCTCAACATCTCAGAAAAGGAATGGAAGGTAGCAATGCACAGAAATAACTCGAGCTCCATACGTGCAAAGCATACAATTATTCAACTCAAAATGATATATCGAGCACATCTGTCCCGTTTAAAACTGTCCAAAATGTTTCCAGGGTGAGATCCAACATGGGAACATTGCAATCAAGTTTCAGCCTCACTGGGTCACATGTTTTGGGCCTGCACCAAATTAACATCATTCTGGACCAAAATTTTTTAAGTGCCTTTCAGACAGCCTAGATGTCCCAATCCCTCCTAACCCATTAACAGCTGTGCCTGGTGGGCTCACAGACGGGCTTAAAGAGGAGAAGGACAAACTGTGATTGCCTTTACTATACTGTTGGCACGTAGACTTATTTTGCTAAACTGGAAGAATCCTAACTCTCCTCTTTTAAGTCAGTGGGTAACTGATGTTTTATATTATTTGAAACTGGAAAAAATCAAATTCTCACTTAGAGGATCAGTGTAGAAATTTCTCAAAACCTGGTAGGATCTCATCGATAATATTTTAGAATAAGCATTTAAAGCACTGACGAAGCAGATTCTCTCCCCATTTTTTCCTTCTCCATTTATCTTTATTCACTTGTTAATTCATCTATTTACTTATTTTTACTAGGTTTAAGTTTTACTCTGCTGGCTTAGCTATCTTTCTCAGGTTGGTTTGTTTTCAGTCCAATTTTTGTTCAAATTTATCTATTTGTATGGAATGAGAGATGCCAGGCAAGAGAAAAAGAGGAAGGCCCAAGAGAGAAGGTTTATGAATGTGGTGAGGGTGAACATGCAGGTGATGGGTGTGACAGAACAAGATGGAGAGGACAGAAAGATATGGGAGAAGATGATGCGCTGTGGCAACCCCTAACAGGAGCAGATGGAAGAAGAAGACAATAAAATAAAAAAAAATGTTTTTAAAGAATAATCAATGTGTTTGGAAGTGTCATGTTATGACTAAGGAATGGCGTATGAATGGGACTTCTTTGTCTGAAATGTATTTCTGTTACAGTGAACATTCAAAGCAATTGCTGAAAATATACTGTGCACACACATTTTTTAAATATCTGATTTAAATCTGCAGAGCTCTGAGATAATTTGGTTTAAAATGTGAGTTTTGCATACACTCAAAAAAATGAACTTCACGATTTGTTTGAATTACTAAACTAAATTCTCTAAATTTAACTGAGCTGAAAACATAAGGCACTTTCGTAACATGAACATGAATAAAATAAACACTAAAGCCACTTTTGTTGTATGTACAAAACTGCATTTAGTAAATCGCACAAGGCAAGTATTATGGCTAGTTTTTGTCCATTAAGGGTTTCCGTAGCTCAGAAGTTTACACATGTTCATAAGCAGAAAATCATAAGAGTCATCCGCTCCCAGTTACTTATGGAAGTGCCTTTTGGAACAAATGAGGAGAGCTTGCATACTAACAACACTTATCGTTTACCTGAATGAGGATCCTGAAGACATCATAAAAGAGTACCTTGTAAGTACGCAAACACATTTATTGTAAAAGGCATGCTTTACGCAGCACAGTTTTCTCTTTTCCTTGTATGTACTTCATTTATTTTGACAACATCTTTTCTAGTTACTAAACACAAACGTTTTTCAGAATGTGATTAAAAGTAAAAATGTGAGAATATGTCAGTTTAACTATGTGGCCAACAACAACATTAGGTAGTAAATTTAAGTTTGGGTTCATTAACAAATTTCTTTAGCCACCAAAAGTATTGGGAATCATTTGAAAAATGCTTCTTATTATGGAAATATTTTCTAGCACTAAATATTAATTTCTTGGATGATGTTTTCTCTGACTTTGTTTCTTAGCTTGTAGCACACTTTATTGAATTGTAACTGCGCCTGATAAAATATAAAGGGCATTGATATCTTTGTCAGCATAGTTTAATATACAAAATTATTTAACTGCTTTGCTTCGACAATCCCAATTCCAATGAAGTTGGGACGTTGTGTAAAACATAAATAAAAACAGAATACAGTGATTTACAAATCCTTTTCAACCTATATTCAATTGAATGCACTACAAAGACAAGATATCGAATGTTCAAACTGATAAACTTTATTGTTGTTTTGCAAATCTTCACTCATTTTGAATTTGATGCCTGCAACACATTCCCAAAAAGCTGGGACAGGGCCATGTTTACCACCGTGTTATATCGCCTTTCCTTTTAACGACACTCAATAAGCGTTTGGCAACTGAGGACACTAATTGTTGAAGCTGTGGAGGTGGAATTCTTTCCCATTCTTGCTTGATGTACAACTTCAGTTGCTCAACAGTCCGGGGTCTCCATTGTCGTATTTTGCGCTTCATAATGCGCCACACATTTTCAATGGGAGACAGGTGTGAACGGCAGGCAGGCCAGTCTAGTACCCGCACTCTTTTACTGCGAAGCCATGCTGTTGTAACACGTGCAGAATGTGGCTTCACATTGTCCTGCTGAAATAAGCAGGGACGTCCCTGAAAAAGACGTTGCTTGAATGGCAGCATATGTTGCTCCAAAACCTGTATGTACCTTTCAGCATTAATGGTGCCTTCACAGATGTGCAAGTTACCCATGCCATGGGCACTAACACACCCCATACCATCACAGATGCTAGCTTTTGAACTTTGCGCTGATAACAATCCGGATGGTCCTTTTCCTCTTTGGCCCGGAGGACACGACTTCCATGATTTCCAAAAACAATGTGGACTCGTCAGACCACAGCACACTTTGCCACTTTGCGTCAGTTCATCTCAGATGAGCTTGGGCCCAGAGAAGCCAGTGACGTTTCTGGGTGTTGTTGATATATGGCTTTCGCTTTGCATGGTAGAGATTTAACTTGCACTTGTAGATGTAGTGACGAACTGTGTTAACTGACAATGGTTTTCTGAAGTATTCCTGAGCCCACGTGGTATCCTTTACAGAATAATGTCGGTTTTTAATGCAGTGCCGCCTGTGGGATCGAAGGTCACGGGCATCCAGTGTTGGTATTCAGCCTTACCGCTTACTTGCAGAGATTTTTCCAGATTCTCTGAATCTTTTGATGATATTATGGACAGTAGATGATGAAATCCCTAGATTCCTTGCAATTGTACGTTGAGAAACGTTGTTCTTAAACTGCTGGACTAAGTGGTGAACTCACCCCATCCTTGCTTGTGAACGACTGAGCCTTTTGGAGATGCTCCTTTTATACCCAATCATGACAAACACCTGTTTCCAATTAACCTGTTCACCTGTGGAATGTTCAAAACAGGTGTTTTTGAACATTCCTCGACTTTCCCAGTCTTTTGCTGCCCCTGTCCCAGCTTTTTTGGAACGTGTTGCAGGCATCAAATTCAAAATGAGTGAAGATTTGCAAAACAACAAAGTTTATCAGTTTAAACATTCGATATCTTGTCTTTGTAGTGTATTCAATTGAATATAGGTTGAAAAAGATTTGTAAATCATTGTATTCTGATTTTATTTACGTTTTACACAACGTCCCAACTTCATTGGAATTGGGGTTGTACTATACATAAACATATTTTTTGTGTTTGGTGTGACCATTCTTTTTTTTTCCTCAATTGCTTAAAGACTTTAACACAATGTGCATGATATTGGTTTTCAGGAGGTCATATGCTGTTTTGAGGCATAATTTGAAAGTATGGTTTATTAAGTACTAGAAAGTAGCATTTTATGGTGTTTCTTTGCTTGTTAAAAATGCAACACTGAGCTCATGATATATATATATATATATAAAGCATGTGATGTTCTTTTTTTATTGTTACTTTCAGTTCCTTAAATGTGGACGTATATAGATTGTGGTGAAGAAAAATCAGAAACATCATGGCAGCCATTGACAATGTATGTGATTTATATATGACTACACTTTTAAATGCAGTCAGCCAAGTTTCATTTGTGTACACAACAAACAAAATATTGCTTTGTTTCAAAGTCTTATAAAGATTTGGAGCTAAAGGTGCTTTTCGTGAGATGGTGTTGGACTGGGGCAAGTGCTTTTTTGAAGATTTAAATTTATGTAACATATATTCTCAAAATACTACATAAACAATATAGATCTATATTTTATAAAGCTGTAAGAAATCGCTGCACTCAAGGATTTGTGTTTGTGTATTCACAGCACATCACTTTTTCCACATTTGTTTATGTTACAGCCTTATTCCAAAATGGATTAAATTAATTTTCTTTCCTCAGAATTCTGCACACAACACCCCATAATGACAACGTGAAAAAAGTTTACTTGAGGTTTTTGCAAATTTATTAAAAATAAAAAAACTGAGAAATCACATGTACATAAGTATTCACAGCCTTTGCCATGAAGCTCCAAATTGAGCTCAGGTCCATCCTGTTTCTCCTGATCATCCTTGAGATGTTTCTGCAGCTTCATTGGAGTCCACCTGTGGTCAATTCAGTTGACTGGACATGATTTGGAAAGGCACACATCTGTCTATAGAAGGTCTCACAGTTGACAGTTCATGTCAGAGCACAAACCAAGCATGAAGTCAAAGGAATTGTCTGTAGACCTCCAAGACAGGATTGTCACGAGGCACAAATCTGGGGAAGGTTACAGAAACATGTCTGCTGCTTTGAAGGTCCCAATGAGCACAGTGGCCTCCATCATCCGTAAGTGGAAGAAGTTCAAAACCACCAGGACTCTTCCTAGAGCTGGCCGGTCATCTAAACTGAGCGATCGGGGGAGAAGGGCCTTAGTCAGGGAGGTGACCAAGAACCTGATGGTCACTCTGTCAGAGCTCCAGAGGTCCTCTGTGGAGAGAGGAGAACCTTCCAGAAGGACAACCATCCCTACAGCAATCCACCAATCAGGCCTGTATGGTAGAGTGGCCAGACTGAAGCCACTCCTTAGTAAAAGGCACATGGCAGCCCACCTGGAGTTTGCCAAAAGGCACCTGAAGGACTCTCAGACCATGAGAAACAAAATTCTCTGGTCTGATGAGACAAAGATTGAACTCTTTGGTGTGAATGCCAGGAATCACGTTTGGAGGAAATCAGGCACCGCTCATCACCAGGCCAATACCATCCCTACAGTGAAGCATGATGGTGGCAGCATCATCCTGTGGGGGGAAGGAACTGGGAGACTAGTCAGGATAAAGGGAAAGATGACTGCAGCAATGTACAGAGACATCCTGGATGAAAACCTGCTCCAGAGCGCTCTTGACCTCAGACTGGGGCGACGGTTCATCTTTCAGCAGGACAACGACCCTAAGCACACAGCCAAGATATCAAAGGAGTGGCTTCAGGACAACTCTGTGAATGTCTTTGAGTGGCCCAGCCAGAGTCCAGACTTGAATCTGATTGAACATATCTGGAGAGATCTTAAAATGGCTGTGCACCGACGCTTCCCATCCAACCTGATGGAGCTTGAGAGGTGCTGCAAAGAGGAATGGGCGAAACTGGCCAAGGATAGGTGTGCCAAGCTTGTGGCATCATATTCAAAAGACTTGAGGCTGGAATTGCTGCCAAAGGTGCATCGACAAAGTATTGAGCAAAGGCTGTGAATACTTATGTACATAGGATTTCTCAGTTTTTTTTATTTCTAATAAATTTGCAAAAAACAAGTAAACTTTTTTCATGTTGTCATTATGGGGTGTTGTGTGTAGAATTCTGTCGAAAAAAATGAATTTAATCATTTTTGGAATAAGGCTGTAACATAACAAAATGTGGAAAAAGCGATGCGCTGTGAGTACTTTCCGGATGCATTGTATGTGTGGTTTTCTAATTGGCTAGACCACTAGGTATTATTATAAAGCAAAAATGTTTGGGACTAAAAGTATTTATTTTATAACTTTTTAAAAGATCTTTTACTACTAATATCTCAGTGCCAGCCGGCTAATTAATGTGGGGTGGTATTGTTATTGATGTGTATCTTATAAGCATGTTCTACATAATTATAAGATGAATAAATTGTATGTTTTTGCCACAGAACAACCATATTGAAATGAGAAGAGCTTGCATACTAAAAGCACTTATCGTTTACCTGAATGAGGATCCTGAAGACATCATAAAAGAGTACCTTGTAAGTATGCAAACACATGTTTATTGTAAAAGGCTTGCTTTATGCAGCACATTTTTCCAAAGAGTTTTTATTCCATGGACCATAAATCTGTAAATATTTTCCCACGTGTTTATGTGGGTTTACTCTGGGTACTCCAACAATCCAAATACATAGAAGTTAGGTGAATTGGGGATGCAAATTCGGTCCTGTGATCTTTGGGTTTGTGAGCTTGATTGTCTAGCTTGATTGTCTAGCTTTTCTGCCCTGGGATCAGTACTTGATGGACTGATTGAGTGTGTTTAGATGTCTTGGGATGAAACTGTTTCTGATCCTTGAGGTCCATGCAGGGAAGGCTCTGAAGCGTTTGCTGAATGGAGGAGGTTCAAATAGACTGTGCTCAAGACTGACTACAATCCATGCAGATACTGTTAGCTTTCCTGAGGCAGCGTATGTTATAAATGTCTTGCAGGGTTGGAAGCTGTATCCTGATCATCCTCTGCATTCTCGACTCAACACTCTGTAGAACCTTCTGAACAGCTCCTCTGTAGCTATGATACCACACTCAGATACAATTGGTTAAAATATTTATAGAGTTTTGCACTAAGAGTAACAATGCTAAAGCAGCTGTGGTATTTGGAATAGTTTTGTCATTCCGTGCACCATTGTATTGTTACAGGTTGATTACAATCAGGTGCCTTAAATTTATAATCGTTAATTTCAGGGTATTTGATAAAGCCTGCGTCGTGGATTTGAATCAAGAAGAGAAAGGGAAACCACACAGGATCAGTAGCACTGTTTTGATGCTGGGTACGCCAGTTTGCAAAAACGGGCAGAAAACTGCATACTCGAGGGGAGTAGGCTGCCGTGAGAATGTGCGTGGATTTACGCCAAGCTTAGTTTTCATAAATTGTGATTTAAGCGTGGAAACTGGCGTACACACCGTTTATACATGAAGCCCCTGCTCTTACCAGGTTTGGTGTATCGTTTAATTTGAAACCTAAATAAAACTTTTCAAGTACAGTATGTTTCTACAGTCAGTGTGTCAGTCACCAGTCTATGCTAGCCTAACTACGAAAGCATGAAAAGCCATGTATCCACTTTTACTTTTGGACAGATTTTATTAAAAAAACTGCCTCAGAAACTAGAACTGAGAAAGAATCTGTTTTCAAAAGAAAGTATTGTTGCCATGTGTTATTGGTAATGATTTGTCTCTTTTGAATTTTTTTTTCAAAGATATTGCAGACATCCAGGAAGCCATGAACCAGACAACCATAGGCATATTCGTCATCATACATGAAGGAGCAGAACCCACTGATGACTTTGAGGATGTTGGAATAATTATCGAAGGTGCTGAAGTGATGCATAACCTACACAACATTGAAATGCATTTGCTATTCTGTTTGGCACAATGTATGCACTGAATTTAAGCCATTCACAATATTTGAGATATACCTTTGATGTTCTGCAAAAGATAGTGATGGGACAAGATGGAGCCAAACGATCAAACAAGGCCCAAGTACTAAAAAACAACCTGTCTGAAGTGACAGCTTAGGCTTACGAGATGCAATAAGAGTTGCACACCACAATTTATTTGTGTTTATTTGTTGTTCTTTGCCTAACTAATCCTGTTTAAAAGAAAAATTTAAGGCACTTTGTTTTTTTTTTAAAAGGGACAGGCTGTTTTTTGTTGCCACCACTGTTAAATGTGATTTCAGCCAATTTTCCATGACTTTTATCAGTGTTATAAAGACCAATATATCATTTTATATATATTTTTTATTTAATGTTTATATTGTTGCTTTATATAATTCAATTTTGTATTTTGTAGCTTTATTAATAAATGCAGTTTAAAAGGCACCATAATTGTTGGTATTTTGTGTAGGTGAATTCTGTTGAAATAGACACCCACATATTTTGTTAAACCAGTTAAATAAAAAACAATCCATATTAAACAGATCACTTAGTGGGGGCTATTCAAAATAGATCTGTTAGTACTGCTAACTACAGCTAAGTAAAGACAAAAGGCTGTGATATTACTTTAATGTTAATTCATTTAGTTCATTCTACTAAACATTAATTGGTCCAGCAAAGTAAAACGATGTTGAGATTGTGTTAGTTAATTTAATTTGTTTGAACATAAAAAAAAATCACTTCATCTAATTTGACCACATTAGATAGATAGATAGATAGATAGATAGATAGATAGATAGATAGATAGATAGATAGATAGATAGATAGATAGATAGATAGATAGATAGATAGATAGATAGATAGATAGATAGATAGATAGATAGATAGATAGATAGATATGAAATATCAGCATACTGATAATAACAATATTAAATTAAAGAGTGATAACAATGCAGGTATAACAGACAATAACTTTGTATAATGTTAACGTTTACCCCCCCTGGTGGAACTGAAGAGTCACATAGTGTGGGGTCTCCTCAGTCTGTCAGTGCAGCAGGACGGTGACATCAGTCTGTCGCTGAAGCTGCTCCTCTGTCTGGAGATGATCCTGTTCAGTGGATGCAGTGGATTCTCCATGACTGACAGGAGTCTGCTCAGCGCCCGTCGCTCTGCCATGGATGTCAGACTGTCCAGCTCAGTGCCTACAACAGAGCCTGCCTTCCTCACCAGTTTGTCCAGGTGTGAGGCGACCCTTTTCGTTATGCTGCCTCCCCAGCACACCACCGCGTAGAAGAGGACGCTCACCACAACCATCTGATAGAACATCTGAAGCATCTTATCGCAGATGTTGAAGGACGCCAACCTTCTTTTCTTTTTTTTTTTTTTATTAATTTTATTACAATCCATACAAAGCAATCAAGTTTTTACAAAAGAAAAATTAAGTTAAGAACAGATCGATCCCCACCCCTGAGAGAGAGAGCAAGCCAAACGGCGTTAAATTTAAGGCTTCTAAAAATACCTAAATTAATAAATTCTCTGTGCTTTATGAACTTATTTTAAAATATTAATGATTATATCCTGCCATGTTTTGAAAAAAGTCTGTACGGATCATCTAACTGAGTATTTGATTTTTTCCAATTTCAAATTGTATAACACATCGGTTTCCCACTGACTTAAAAGAGGAGAGTTTGGATTCTTTCAGTTTATCAGAATAAGTCTGCGTGCCAATAGTGTAGTGAATGCAATCAAAATTTGTTTGTCCTTCTCCACTTTAAGCCCCTCTGGAAGAACATCAAACACAGCTGTTAATGGGTTAGGAGGGATTGTGAGTCCAAGGCTGTCTGAGAGGTAATTAAAAATTTTTGTCCAGAATAATGTTAATTTGGTGCAGGCCCAGAACATGTGACCTAGTGAGGCTGGGGCTTGGTTGCAACGTTCGCAGGCTGGATCATGCCCTGGAAACATTTTGGAGAGTTTTAGTCGAGAGAGATGTGCTCGATATATAATTTTAAGTTGTATAATTGTATGCTTTGCGCATATGGAGCTCGAGTGAATTCTCTGCATTGCTACTTTTCACTCCTTTTCTGATATATTAATTGAGAGATCTTTTTCTCAGTGTCCTCTTGGATCTTTGAAAGTAAGGTATTGTAAAATGATTTTATATATTGTAGAGATGGAGTCTAAGTCCTTGAGATTGAGCAATATTTTTTCCAGCGTGGATGAGGGTGCAAGATGAGGAAAATCTGGAAGGTTTCTGATTTGAAAATAGTGAAAGAAATGTGTAGCTGGAATTTTAAATTTAGAATGTAATTGTTCATAGATTTACTTCTATTGCGGTCCAAGCCTGTGTATGTTCTTCTATTTGTGTCCAGGTTCTTATCTCCTGTATATTTGCTGCCCAGTAATAAAACTGGAAGTTAGGTAGAGCCATGCCGCCTTCTGTCTTTTGTCTTTGTAGGGTCGCTCTTTTGATGCGTGGATGTTTTGAATTCCAAATAAATTAGGTTATTGTTGAATCTAATTGCTTAAAGAATGATTTATTAATGTATATTGGAATGTTTTGAAATAAAAAAAGGAGTTTAGGAACGCCAACCTTCTAAGAAAGTATAGTCGGCTCTGTCCTCACTTGCACAGAGCATCAGTATTGGCAGTCCAGTCCAATATATCATCCAGCTGCACTCCCAGGTATTTATAAGTCTGCACCCTCTGTCACCTCTGATGATCACGGGGTCCATGAGGGGTCTGGGCCTCCTAAAATCCACCACTATTGAACAAAGTCCTTCATTAGGTTCCTATACTCCTCCTCCTGCCCACTCCTGATGCAGCCCATCATAGCAGTGTCGTCAGTGAACTTTTGCACGTGGCAGGACTCCGAGTTGTATTGGAAGTTCAATGTATGTTTGCTGAACAGGACCGGTGAAAATTATGTTTTCTTATTATTATGTTGAGTGAGTGTAAGTCGTTTAAGGAGATAATACTACAAAATATTATTCTTAGTTTACAGAAAATCACTGCATGTGTAATAATGATATACAAACACCAAAACAGACCCTGAACAAGTCTTTGGGAAAAAATGTTCCTTTGATAATAATAAATACGGGGGAGACAATTTCTTTCAAGAATCCAAATGCTACTGGTTTGTGTCTGTGTGTGTGTGGGTGTGTGTTTGTGTGTGAGGTTCAGCACGTTGTAATGTGTTTGGGAGAGGCAGAATGTGCATCTAACTCAAATAACACTGGTTTACAAAAAAATATTTTTTATTTGCTACTAGGAACTTCAGAGCAGCTCTCCACTGTATTACAGTTTTTTACAATTGCTAAAGCACAATTTTGACAACAAGGCTCATTGTTGCAAATCATTTAGCACAATTCACAAAACACCTCACCCAAAGAGCAAAACACCTCACATAACTTGCAAAATGAAACACTGCAACCAAAACTACATATAGAATGATCAGAATCAAACTACTGCACTAAATGGCACACATGTCAGTCATATCACCAGATTTTTGTCTAACCAACTACACACTGTTGGGCAAAATGAAAAGCACTCTCATCTTTAATATGCTCTGCCACAATACAAATTGTAGAAAATTAGAGTGCTCAAATGCACAGAAATATTTGCAGATACACACACATGCATTTATCTTTTTTATTTTTCACCAAACAAGTCAGTGCAACATATGCACAGCAGATGTATTTACATTGGAGTGAACAAAAATATGCTCAGAAAAAACATTAAACTGAAAAAGAAAATGTGCAGAAGAAATATATAGAAAAAAAAGAGGCAAGAAAAATAATTAGGCAGCATCTTGCCTCTCAGCTGGGTCTGGCCACAATTCCTCGTCCACATCACAGGCAATATCTTCCCTTGCCAGACATCGAGGGAAGAAGCGCCTTGAGTGCCTTATCCATCCCTGAATCGCACCCACATCAATTTCATCACATACCTCTTCCATAGCCTGCACAAGAGGCATGCGCACATAGGGCTGCCGGTCGTCTACCTTCCACCGCCATGCCGAAAAGAACTCTTCTATGGGGTTCAGAAATGGTGAGAATGGTGGGAGGTATTGCACGAGAAACAGTGGGTGGTCAGCAAACCAATTTTGGACTGGGGCTGCATGATGAAAGCTCACGTTGTCCCATACTACAACATACCAGGTTCTTGCATGGTCTGCATCATTCATACGCTCTGGTGGAATGAGAATGTTATGGAGTCTGTCCAGAAATGTTAGAATATGGCCTGTGTTGTATGGTCCAAGGTTGGCATGATGGTGGAGGACACCATGCATATTGGAGATGGCAGCGCACATTGTGATGTTCCCACCATGTTGGCCAGGAACATCTATAAAGACTCTGTGGCCAATGACGTTTCTTCCCCTTCTTCTGGTCTTTGCTAGGTTGAAACCAGCCTCATCTATGAAGATGAACTCATGTGGGATTGCATGAGCATCCATTTCCAGTACTCCCTGAAAGCAATGAACTAAAATCAGTCAATATGGTGCTATCCAGTACACTGGGAAACAATGTTGCGTGTAATGTGCTGCAGTCAATATTGTACTTACATCCACATATACTCGTCTGAGCTCTTTGTATCTTTGAGAGTTTCTCTCAAAAGGCACCTTATACAATTGTTTCAGGCTGATTTGCTTTCACTTGAAAATGCGAGCCAATGTGGACAGACTGACTCGTTGAATGTTGGTGAATATGGTGTTGTCTTGGATGATGTTGCTTTGAATTTCTCTTAATCTGATTTCATTATTTTCAAAGACCAAGTTTACAATGGCAGCTTCCTGTACCCCTGTGAACATTTCGCCCCTTCCTCCTCTATGGTTGCGTCTCTCAGTCCTTTACAAAAACAAAAAACAAAAATATAGGGCTTGGACAACACAGCCTAAAGATTCCCCCACAGTAGAGTAAATTGGACAGGAAACTTGTAGAGTTAGTGTATGACATTAGCCATTCATGAAGTACACAGGTGTCACCCAACTGATACACTATGACATGGGGTGTACTACACGGTGTGACAGACATTTTGGTTGCATACCTGTGCTCCAGTCTAAATGTCCGGATGACAGAGGCGACAGTAAAACGGCTCAAGTTGGGCTGCACTCTACGTCCATCCTCTTGCATTGTCAGCCCATGGTTGATGACATGATCAACTAAGGTTGCTCTGATTTCATTTGACAGTTGCTGTCTTCTTCGCCCTTGACCTTCTATACCAGCTCTACCCATACCTCTCACTCTTCCTCCCCCTCTCATCCTCACCCTCCCTCTTCCTCTTCCTCTCTCTGCAATGTCTTCCATTGTTCTTGAAAAAGAGATGCTCACCTGTGGTCTTTTTATAGTGCTTACTTCCTGATTGAAGTGGTAACAATTAACCATTGAGGTGTTTGGCTGTCCTTTTGAATGGCAGTGTGTTGTAATGGCAAACATGTGACTTTATGTCAGATTGTTGTGTCTTATGCAGAGAACCGTGTTCAGTGCATTTAGAAAGTGCCATTTTGAATTGCAAAATGTGTAAAGCAGTAAATGTGTTTAGAGTTTTAGAGACTTGAGAAGAGGTTTTGCTCTCTGTGTGTCAGTTTGAATAATTGTGCTATGTATGTCATTTTAGTGTGTTAGCAATTGTGAAAAACTGTAAGATTTTTAAACTGGTGTCATATATGACATCGGAATTAAGCTAGCACGTCAGGTTTCTGAAATGCACATCATTGCCGTTTTGACACTTTTGAATATCAATATAATGTATCAACACGATATCTGGAGTTTGGACTCTGTCTCACCAAAATTGTTTTGATGTGTTTATTCTGAAAACAAACCAGAAGATGATACCAGAGACACGTTAAAGCCTACTTAGTTTACCTCAATATAAAAGCGAGGTCAGCATGCTCAAAATTGTCTGAGTCACTCGCTTTTGTGCTTGTACTGCACATCCATCTCTCTTTGCAAGAACCAACAGTAGTCACCCATCATGCTCTTAGTGAATTTCCCCCAATATCAGTTTTCCATAACCTTTATATCTTGATGAAATCTTTCCCCACGGTCATCGCTGACATTGCTTAGATTTGGTGGAGAAAAGTCGAGATGAGAATGTGAAAAATGACATCTTCAGTGACATTCTGGTTCCCCTAAGCTACTCGTAATATACTTTCAGCAGGTTCTCCACTACTCAGTATAATTCTCTGCTCTGTGACTGTCAAGATAATTCTGGACAAACCCGCGCGAATGAGGGTGCTGATTCAGTGGGCCTCAGTTGAACTCGTCGTCAAGCATCAGTTCACGGATTTCAGGGCCAACAAAACCACCTTCCTTAATTTTGGCTTCACTTTTCTCGAGATCAAACTTATTTCTTAAATGCTGAAATGCATCGCCTTTACTGTCCAGTCGCCCTAGTTGTCCAAGACCTGGAACATCATTACTAAAAAACGGGATGTGCTGTTGGACGAAAAACGATTTTTAGATTTTGAGTCAGCGAGTGAAATTTGTTAGAGTACAGGTGAAAGAATCCCAGTAGCAAGATGCTTGTTGACCAGTGATACTAGTTGTGCATACACAGGATATTGATATGGTTTTAAATTCAATAGCTTGAACAGGAGTTGATAGCTAACTTAAGAACTATTACAGACTAGTGGTATGGTGGCACAGTGATCAGCTATTCAAACTTTATTTGAAAAGTTCTAATTTAAAAAATCTGTCATTTGCAAGTAAAGTAGCCTAGTGGCATTCTTATTAATAAAACACATGCATACACTACTGGCGTGCTGGTTACCTGCACTGAAAAAATGGCATGTCAGATTAAAATAAAAAAAAAATATGTACATCGGTTGCACATAATAAAATTGATTTTATCAACAAGAACAACCTTTATTTCTGCCGCACATTTTCATACAAATAATGTAGCTCAAAGTGCTTTACATGATGAAGAAAAAAGAAAAAGAGAGTAAGAATTAAAATCAGAGAACACTAATTAACATAGAATAAAAGTAAGGTGGTCCATTGGCCAGGGAGGACAGAAAAAACAAAACAAAGCAAAAAAAAAACTCCAGACAGCTGGAGAGAAAAAACAAAATCTGCAGGGGTACCAGGCCACGAGAACACCTGACCAGCCCCCTCTGGGCCTTCTACCTCACATAAATGACCTCAATCAGTTCTTGTGGTATTCAGGGTTCTCATGGAAGAACTTGATGATGATGGTCATGTGGACTTCTGGTCTTTAATCCATCAATGTAGGACATCACGGTGCTTTGTTCAGGTGGTGGTGGCGCAGACCACAACAACACAGAAAACCGGAAAAAGAACAGAAGAGAAAGAAGGGGTTAGTAATAATAATAATAATAATAATACATTTTATTTATATAGCGCCTTTCCCATGCTCAAGGCACTTACAGAATATAAGAAAGAACGGCAGGGTATACAGTATATAGCATAGTACAAAGCAAATTAATAAATAAGAAGATTAAGACAGTAAACTCAGAGAAAGCCTAACAGACAACAGAACTGATGGTCTAGCACACACATACAGGTTACATGAGCATCTTGACAGAGAGGTAAACTGAGAGAAGGGGAATGAAGTCAAATAGAGCTAAAAGCCTTCCTGAACAGATGAGTTTTAAGTTGTTTTTTAAAAGAATTCATGGAGTCAGCTGACCTGATTAATTTCGGTAGGTCATTCCAGAGTCTGGGCGCTATACAGCTGAAGGCCCTGTCACCCATGGAGTGTAGATTAGTGTGGGGCACAACAAGATTGCCAGAATCAGAGGACCTTAGTGGACGGGCAGGCACATAGTGATGGAGAAGGTCACTGATGTAGTTTGGCGCGAGGTTATTTAAGGCTTTGTAGGTTATTAGTAGGATTTTATATTCGATTCTGTAAGACACAGGGAGCCAGTGAAGACGGAGCAGGATGGGTGTGATGTGCTCGCTGCTGCTGGTTCGAGTAAGAACTCTTGCAGCTGAGTTTTGAATAAGCTGGAGCTGTGATATAAGATTAGAAGGGGCACCTGCCAGCAGCGAGTTACAATAATCTATGGGATGTGATAAAAGCATGGACAAGTTTCTCAGCATTAGAAAAGGAAGGAAGGAGCGAACACGGATATGTTACGGAGGTGAAAGTAAGAAAGTTTCTTAATGTGATTTATGTGGTGGAGTAAGAAAGGGAGGAATCAAAATGACACCAAGATTCTTTGCAGTAGAGGCAGGTCTGATGAGATCACCACCAAGATGGACTGGGAAGGAGCTCATTTTATTAAGTTGCATTTTAGTCCCGATTTGCAGGAGTTCAGTTTTGTTGCAGTTTAATTTTAAAGAGTTCTGCTCCATCCAGGTTTTAATTTCACTAAGGCAGGTTGTGAGCTGAGAAAGCTCTGATGAAGTTCCACTTTTAACATTGAAGTAGAGTTGAGTATCATCTGCATAAAATGATAGCCCAGTCCATAGCTACGAATAATATGGCCAAGGGAAGCATATAAATACAGAAGAGAAGAGGGCCAGGACAGAGCCCTGAGGAACTCCTTGTGTGACTGGCGCGAGCTGGATCTGCTGTTGCCAAGACTAACAAACTCTTGCCTATCAGTCAGATAGGACTTGAACCACTGGAGGGCAGTGCCAGAGATACCCAGCATGTTCTCCATTCTAGACAGTAGAATGTCATGTCTGACAGTGTCAAATGCTGCACTGAGGTCTAACAGAATTAATATGCTGGTTTGTCCAGAGTCTGCTGCCATAAGCAGATCATTGGTTACCCGTAGCAGAGCAGTTTCACAGCTGTGCTGCACCCTGAAACCAGACTGAAAGGGTTCCATCAAATTATTAGAAGTTAAGTAATTGGTGAGCTGGGAAGCTACAACACGCTCAAGAGCTTTTGACAGGAAAGGTAAGTGGGAAATAGGTGGAAATTGTTAAGATTGTCAGCATCAAGACCAGACTTTTTAACATTGGGGTTACAGAAGCGATTTTAAAAGTGAGCGCACAGAGCCAGTGTCAAGGGATGAGTTTATTATTGTTGTAACAGTCGGGATTATGGCATGAAGGCAGGATTTAAGTAGTGTGCTGGGGATGGGGTCCAGTATACAAGTAGTTGGCCTCATCTTACAAAGCAGGTCATTAACAAACGCAGATGTGACTGGTGAGAACTTAGAGAAGGAGCTGGATGGAGTGGGAAAACAGGGAGAGATATAAACAGATGATGTATTTATGTTAGTTGAATTATTTAGATCTTTATTTTTGTTACGGAAAAGTGGAGGAAATCCTCACAGACTTCAGTAGAAGAGGTAGTTGGGCCAGATGCAGGTTCGAGTAGTTTATTAACTACAGAAAACAAAACCCTTGGGTTATCGTGGCCACTTTCTATTATTCTGCCATAGTGGGTGTTCTTAGCAGCAGTTAGTGCTTCTCTGTAAGCTCTTTGGTGGTCAGAGAAAGCCTGGATGTGCACGTGAGGCCAGTCTTACGTGACATTCTCTCAAGGCGTCGCCAGCTGCTTTCATAGATCGCAATTCTGAGTTATACCAAGGAGCTGAACGTTTAAAGAAAACCTCTTTATGTTTTAAAGGAGCTGTTTTATCTAATGCTGAATGAAGGGCTGAGTTATAGTGGTCAACAAGACTATCTAGTGTTGACGGAATAGGTGCAGACAGTAAAAGATCAGAAATGGATCCAGAAAGGATAGAGGGACAGATATTTTTAAGGTTTCTGTAAGAAATTTGTCGTTTACAGGTAAGAGGAGGTAAAGGCAGTGAGACAGTAAAAAATACTGCTTTATGGTCAGAGAGTCCCAAATCAGTGCTGTAAATATTGGCAACAGATAGTCCAGAAGTGCAGATCAGATCCAATATATGACCACCAGAGTGGGTGGGAAAATCAACATGTTGTGTCAAGTCAAAACAGTCCAGTAAGGATAGGAATTCATTTCTCAGTTTAGATGTAGTAATGTCAATATGGATGTTGAAATCACCAAGAAGGATAATTCTCTGAGAGTAAGAGCTTAGGTGGGTTAAAAGTTCAATCAGATCAGATAAGAAGGATGCATTGTATTTTGGGGGACGATAAAGAACAATGAGTGAGACAGGACCTGTTTCCGTTATTAGTTTAAGAGCCAGGCACTCAAAAGACAGTGGACAGTCAATTGGGATTCGTTTGATATTTATGTCTGCTCTGATAATTACCGCTAGCCCGCCTCCTTGTCTAGAGCTGCGAGGTTCTGTATGGAAAGTGAAACCAGGTGGAGTCGCCTCCGTGAGAGACGTCAATTCGTTTGGTTTTTGCCAAGTCTCCGTTAAACACAGTATATCAAGTTTGGTGTCAGTGATGAGTTCTGACAGCACCAATGCTTTGCCATTAAGAGATCTTGAGTTAAACAGAGCAATGTTAGTCAATGAGGCATCTTTTTGCACAGAGCCGTGATCAGGGTTTATTTCCACAGAATGTAAATTTGGCACACTGACACTTGTATTTCCAGAGCCATGAGAAGGAATGCTTATTCCTGAGCAAATGCTGCCGGTATGGATTTTGGAGCCAACATGAATAGTAATGATAATTGATTGAATATACAGAGCATTAGGATTAAACTAAGATGAAGCTGTGAGAAAGCCATGTTAAAGTAATGAGTTTTCAGCAGTTTATTAAAGTGCTCCACCGTATCAGCCTGGTGAATTTCTATCGGTCAGCTATTCCAGATTTTAGGTGCATAGCAGCAGAAGGCCGCCCACCTCACCACTTCTTTTAAGTATAGCTCTTGGAATTCTAAGCAGACCCTCATTTGAAGATCTAAGGTTACGATTTGGATTGTAAGGTGTAAGACATTCAGAGATATAAGATGGAGCAGATTATTGAAGGCTTTGTAAACCATCAGAAGTATTTTAAATGACACAGGTAACCAGTGTAGTGACATTAAAACTGGAGAGATGTGCTCAGATTTTCTTTTCCTAGTTAAGATTCTAGCACCCAAGGCTGCAACTAATGATTATTTTGGTAGTCGAGTAATCATTCAATTTTTTTCCGATTAGTCATGATTATTTATGAATGACTAATTTGATGCCTACGACCAGTGGTTGCACATCTGGCCCGTCTTACCTCATCTGCTCACATCTGTCCACCTGTGAATGTCAACCTGATGTCTCTGCATTAACACGATTAAAAATAATCAAATTAAAACAACAACCAGTGAAACATATGAATTTGAAAATAATCAGATTTTTTTTTTTTATTAGTGTGACCATCACAATAAAAAAGAAATACATTAAACAATACAAACTAAAGTGCACATTGTCTTTAAACAAAAAAAGTGCATTTAACTTAACCAAAAATGGCCACTGTTGTGTCTTAAAAGTGCAAAAGTTTAGATAAAGCTTCACTTCAAATAAAATAAAACAGTAACGTACAGTTTATAAAAGATTCAGTTCAAATATTCCTGATTGCAGTGCAGGAACGTGAGCATTTCGACATGCTCGGGTGTGAGGCTGACTCTCTTCTTTAAGACAATGATCCCAGCTGCTGAGAAGAGACGCTCAGAGGTAGCAGGAATACACAAGAATCATTTTTCAGACAAAGATGTTTTAATCATCACACTCTGAAGGAAATGTGTTGTAGTTTATCACATAATGTACTATATTATACCAAAATGAAGAAATAACGGGCTAAAATATGTAACAAGCTACTTACTGATATACTGTACTCCAAAACACAAGTTACCTAACATTAGTTGGAGATGGTTTACTTTTCATATGAACTGAAATATTATACGAAAAAAGAAGGAAAAAAAAAAACTAGGACGGCTCAGCTACTCCTATTCACTCGTTTACTATAGTGCCAAAGACATTAGCAAACATAACTGAAATTATATTCACCTAACCCTTAAACCACTGCAACCAGCTAGAGTCGGTTTCCAATGCAATTTGGAAGCACGCCAAAGCCGAGTATATTCAGCGACGTACGTTTATTGAACTTCGCAACCGGCTAAAGTTGTTTCTCAGTGCAATTTGCCAGCACACAGGGGGCGAGTATATTCGGCGACGCACATTCATTGAACCCTGCAACCGGTAAAATTTGCTGGCAGGTTATTCCAGATTTTAGGTGCAGAACAGCAGCAGGCCTCCCGCCTCACCACTTCTTTTAAGTTTAGCTCTTAGAAGAGTGTCTGCTTAGAATTCAACGAATCAAAAATAATTTAATTATGCTTAATGCACTAAATTATTATATTCTGAAACAACATAATATTTTTATATAAAAAGAATGAAACTTTTTCATTCTCTGTTAAATTAATTATGTTAAATAAACACGGCTTCAAGCAGGGAGGACCCAGAAAGCGAACCCGGGTCTTCTTGCTATAAGGAACCAGCGCTACCACTGCGCCACCGTGCCAACCGTAATGAAACATTCAAAGAGAATTCAAGAAAAATGCAAAACGGAGTAACGTGTTAGTCTGTGTGATTATGTAATTTAAATGAATAGCTTAAAACTTCTCGTTGTGTGTGTGTGTTTTTATTTTTGTAAGTTTTATTTCACTAACATTTTGTTCTTAACCAGCGACAATAACTCAAACGAACAGTCTGTTGCTTCTTTGAAAGTCACGTGACTTTACCGCCAAGTTGTCCGACCTCTGCTGATGATAAATCCGCTTGGTGCGTATTATTTTCCGGTGAGGACTAAATAGAATTCTTTTGACTTCTACCTAAATGACTGAAATTAGTATATTGCACATCCCACAAGATTCAATAAATTAAACATGATCGCGTTATGTTCAAAAGTGGACCATAAACAATACATGTAATATAAAGTAAATACATTTTTGTAAATGTAACAACCTGCCATTTCTCTTGTTTTCAGTGGCATACTGGTGGGCTTCACATGCGTACACTACTGGCGTGCTGATTACCTGCATACTGGTGGGCTTCATGGCTCTGAAGGTGAGGCAGCAGCATGCTGTGGTCTCCCTGCTTTTGGCACTTGAACCCCTTTTTGATTTTTAATCAATGTTGGTTTTATACTCTCTGCGCGTAAACGTGGTCGTGGAGATCAAGACAAAATAATATGTGATATTAATTCGACAAAAAGCGCTATTGTGCTTTTATAAATATACATCTATAAGTAACTTAACTCTCCAACTACAGAAAAATCAAGTTAAATAAGATATCTAATAAATGCTAATTATGACACCTTTCATGTTGTACACTCACATTGCAGATACATTACATCACATAAAGTTAACATAGCTGAAATAATAAGACATAACTATTACAAAGAAATAATACAAGAAGTGCAAAAGACTTTGTTTAAAAATCAGATATCTGAACAATGTCAGTAATTACGATAAACAAGAAACACTTGGATTTGTAGCGTTCGCAATATTTAATCGTACTCTCTTAACGGCTCAAACCTTTCTTTAAAAACACTGATCTTTTTATTCTTGGAGTCCATGCCTGGTTGTGTTGGGCCGTTTGTTCCATAAACGTTTTCAGATCCTTTTCTTTTTCGAAATGGAAAATGTGCCCAACTGCTCCTCTCCTTGTCTTTCTACTGACTGTGGAAAGCCGAGTCTTCAGCTGTCATTCTCTCTTTCTAAATTCCCGAGGACAGCAGTGAGCTCCCTTTCAAAAGACAACCTCAAATAATAAGCAGAAATAGCGGGGCCTGCCTATATAAGCGGCTCTGTCGCAAGACGTCCCTACCGGGATTCACAGACATGACGGATTGATTGTCCCCTCCCTAGAACAGTTATACTCCATAATACCCCAGCAAAAGCCAAGACCACCGCAAGCGCTGCTCCTGCTGAGTTTCTCTCTCTCAGACAGCGGCTACACAATCTAACGGAATCCAAGAATTTGCATGAAAGCCTTCACCCTGCCGGGTCACTGCGAGTCGCACTCGAATCAGTGCTTCTGAAAGAACTTGCCATCGATCAACACAATTTTATGTATCCCGTCATCAGTTATGGCCAAGGGCCAGTAGACAACCCAGACACAATTCAATAAAGTAATATCCAGACTTTTACTCTTTATATTTTACACTTATATTTTATTTGCGGAAAACACAAGTAAAAAGTATTAGATATGAAGACACCTGAATGGTTGAAATCAGAGAGTCGCGTGATTTCGCTGTCATGGTCTGTCGTCTGGTGGTGCAGTGGGTAGCGCTGCTGCCTCGAAGTTAGAAGACCTGGGTTCACTTCCCGGGTTCTCCCTGCGTGGAGTTTGCATGTTATCCCCGTGGCTGCGTGGGTTTCCACCCAAAGACCTGAAGGTTAGGTGCATTGGCGATTCTAAATTGTCCCTGAGGGCTGTTCCACGAAGCGAGCTAACCTCAAAATCCAGGTTTATTTCGATAATCCCGGTTTAATTTCTCGAAATTCGGTTCCACGAACGAGGCTAACCTGACGCTCCGCTTAATTACTATGCCAACATATGCTCTTGGACAAGACTGCTCCGTGGCAGGTTAGTTGTGAAGCTTATCTTAGCTTGATGAATATGATTGGACAAGCCATGTGATGTCACAGCACGACATTCTGCGGGGCTGGGATTATTCTGCTGCCGTTCACTCCCTCTTTCGCACACATCCACCCTCCAATATAAAATTATTACAGATTACATGCAGGCGATTCTAATTACTTAGAAAGTATAAAATGACAAGGAGTGCATTGAAGGCTTTTACATGAATAACCGTGGCGTGCCCATTGATTCATAATCCAGTTGATGAGGGAGCGAGGCTCATTCGTAGAGCTTTAAGGCAACAGGTTCCACAATTACTTCGGCCCAGGATAGATCCGTTGCATTTTGCGGATGATTATTTATACGAGCGCTATAGATTTAGTAGACACAGTATTGCATATTTGTGTCAGTTATTGGAACCTTACATTTCTAAAAACACACGTCGCTCTAAAGCCCTTACGGTTGCACAGTCTTTGTGTGTCGCTTTGCGTTATTTTGCCAGTGGTTCATTTCTGTACAGAGTGGGGGATGCTGAACATTTAAGCAAAGCTACAGTGTCCTGTGAAATCAGGAAGGTTTGCGTTGCCTTAAAGTCCTTTTTAAATATATTCATTACCTTTCCTGGCCACCGAAGAATTCTTGCCATTAAGGAAACTTTCTTTGGAATTAATGGTGCTTAATCTTTAAACATCTACTCATTTACAGCACATAAATCATTACCTGATAAGTAACTGAATTTAATTTGTCAGGCTTTCCTAACGTCATTGGAGCCATTGACTGTACACACGTGAGGATAAAGGCACCAGCAGGTCCAACAGAGCCTGATTACATAAACCGCAAATCATATCACAGTATTAATGTACAGGTAAGTACTGATAATATCTCACATTTATATACAAGAGGTGAAAGTGTAGTCGTCCAACATTAGCAATGTATGTCATTACCATTTCCTAAAATGTTTCAGATGGTATGCACTGCTGAACATCTAATTTCAAACATTGTGGCAAAATGGCCAGGATCAGTACATGATGCCAGAATTTTTTGCGAGTCTTCACTGGCTCAAAGCCTCAGACAAGGCAAGTCAACTAAAATTCACAAATATACTATAGTTTATTATACTACAGTCTAATGTGTCTACTTTCCATTATAGGAATTTTTCCTGGTGTGCTGCTTGATGACAGAGGATACCCATGTCTACCGTTTCTTCTCACACCATGTACAGATCCTGCAACACAAGCAGAAAGACATTTCAACCATGCCCATTGTAAGACAAGGGCACGCATTGAAATGACATTTGGACAGTTAAAATCCAGGTTTGACTGCCTGCGGCATCTCAGAGTTACACCAGACAGAGCGTGGGACATTGTAGTAGCCTGTGCAGTTGCCATAATGTGGCAATACTGCAGCAGGAGCGTATGCCAATAATGACGCATTCTTCACTTGCTGCCAGGACCTTTTCGTTCCACTCATGTTGCTCCTGAAACCAAGCATTATTAATAATTATATTAATAATTACAATTATATATCACTTTTTATCCAAGATGAACCCATATAATTAACATGCTGTCCTGTTTATCAATGTGTTAAAATAACCTTAAAGTACCTTACAACTGGTAACAAAATGCATATGTAAAAGGAAATTTTAATGACTATACATTTTGAAGGCTTGAAACTGTTCTCATTTAGTTGTTAAATAGTTTGACATCCTTAACACAAAAGTTACTAAAATCATGTTCTTACGCATTTAACTTCTCAGCTATTTTCGGCCATGCAGCCTCACGAGCTTTGATAATACAGCTCGTGTTCCCCTTTCTAATTATTATAGCTTTGTAGTCCTCATAGGCTTGTAATAATAATTCTTGCTCTGCCTGCGAAAAAAAACGCAGCTCTTTCCTTAGTTTCCATTCTTACTTATGCAGCATCGATTAACAAGGCTGCCTTTTATATCGCGTGGACGCACACGAGCCTCGCTTATCAAGCTTGACTTGAATTAGCGGAGATTAAATACACCTGAATTTTGTTCGTGGAACTCAATGAGCCTGAAGTGAACTGTTAGGCTAACTCAAGCGTGGCTATTACAAATAATCCTCGATTTTATAAGCTCGCTTCGTGGAACAGCCCTCTGGTGTGTGTTCGCCTGGGGTTTGTTTCCTGCCATGTGCCCTTTGTTGGCTGGGATTGGCTCCAGCAGACCCCACATGACCGTGTAGTTAGGATATAGCAGGTTGGATAATGGATGGATGGAAGGATGCGTATTGTTATTAAGAGTGGGTCAAAAATAATGGTGATAATAGAATGTAATTTTCAATCATTGACTCCCCGTGTCATGTTGACTTCACTGGTCCTCAGTTCACACCCACCCGCCTTTAACGTTGCGTATGGAATTCGAAAGAAGAGCGGAGCCAAGTGTCACAGGGGATTTGGCTTGGCTGAAGACAGCTGAACAGGGCACACTTTTAGGGTCTGGACAGTATACTTTTAAATTAGGATTGACCGCACCCAACCAAACCCTAAACTTAAGGTCCGTGAGGTGGTCCCTGATGTTAACATCGATCCTAGGCCCCTGAGATTAATATTGATTTACTGGTCCTGGTTGTTAGAGAGGATCAGCTGGAGGAAAAACCTGGTGGTGGTTGGCATTAACTAGTTTATGACTGGATCAGTATGGAGATTTAAGTATGAGTTAGAATAGAAAAAGAAGCCTAGAAGAAATCAGTTCGAAACGAAGATTAGTGGAGTTGTTAGGAGAAGGGTTGAACAGGGGATGCATAAAACAATCCTTAAGCTTAGACAAGTTTAGTACAATAGCCTTGTTCAAGGAGGTAAAAAAGAAGAAGGGAGAAGTAGAAATGGAGTGAAAGTAAAAGCTGTACTGTAGGAACGAGGTTGTGTGGGGAGTTATAATGGGTATTCCTAAGTTTTGGAAAAACAACAAAAGTATATATACTGTATATACTGTATATCCATCCATCCATTATCGAACCCGCAATATACTAACTACAGGGTCACGCAGGTCAGTTGGAGCCAATCCCAGCCAACACAGGGAGCAAGGCAGGAAACAAACCCAGGGCAGAGCACCAGCTCATTGCAGCGCACGCAAACACACACACACACACACACACACACACACACACACACTAGGGACAATTTTGGATCACCAATGCACCTAACCTGCATGTCTTTGGAATGATGGAGGAAACCAGAATACCTGGAGGAAAAAGTATATATATATATATATATATATATATATATATATATATATATATATATATATATATATATATATATATATATATATATATATATATATATACACACATATTGTGGCACATACACGTCGCATGTAATGAAGACCATGGAGTGGCTGCTGCTTCACCACCTGAGGCCACAGGTCCGCCACGCCCTCGACCCTCTGCAGTTCACATACCACGAGAAGGTGGAAGCAGAGGATGCCATCATCTGTATGCTACACCGATCCCTCTCCCATCTGGACAGGAGCAGTGGTGCTGTTAGAATTATGTTTCTGGACTTCTCTAGCGCCTTCAACATCATCCAACCTCGGCTCCTTAGGGACAAGCTGACAGAGATGGGAGTAGATTCATACCTGGTGCCATGGATCGTGGACTATCTTACAGACAGACCTCAGTATGTGCATCTCGGGAACTGCAGGTCTGACATTGTGGTCAGCAGCACAGGAGCACCGCAGGGGACTGGACTTTCTCCGGTCCTGTTAAGCCAACATACATTGGACTTCCAATATGACTCGGAGTCCTGCCACATGCAAAAGTTCACTGATCACACTGCTATTGTGTACTGCATCAGGACTGGGCAGGAGGAGGAGTATAGGAACCTAATCAAGGACTATGTTAAATGGTGCGACTCAAACCACTTACACCTGAACACCAGCAAAACAAAGAAGCTGGTGGTGGATTTTAGGAGGCCCAGGACCCTCATGGACCCCATGATCATCAGAGGTGACTGTGTGCAGAGGGTGCAGACCTATAAATACCTGGGAGTGCAGCTGGATGATAAACTGGACTGGATTGCCAATACTGATGCTCTGTGCAAGAAAGCTCAGAGCCGACTATACTTCCATAGAAGGCTGGTGTCCTTCAACATCTTCAATAAGATGCTGCAGATGTTCTACCAGAAGGTTGTGGTGAGCGCCCTCTTCTACATGGTGGTGTGCTGGGGAGGCAGCATAAAGAAGAGGGATGCCCCACGCCTGGACAAACTGGTGAGGAAGGCAGGCACTATTGTAGGCACAGAGCTGGACAGTTTGACATTCGTGGCAGAGCGACGGGCGCTGAGCAGACTCCTGTCAATCATGAAGAATCCACTGCATCCACTGAACAGGATCATCTCCAGACAGAGGAGCAGCTTCAGTGACAGACTGCTGTCACCGTCCTGCTCCACTGACAGACTGAGGAGACCCCACACTATGCGACTCTTCAGAGTAAACGTTAACATTATACAAAGTTATTGTCTGTTATACCTGCATTGTTATCACTCTTTAATTAATATTGTTATTATCAGTATGCTGCTGCTGGAGTATGTGAATTAATAAAGTATCTATCTATCTATCTATCTATCTATCTATCTATCTATCTATCTATCTATCTATCTATCTATCTATCTATCTATCTACAATGATTTTCTAAAACTATAAAGACAGTGTTCTGAATATTTAACATCAAACTCTGATTATATAAAGTCAGTGTCGGAATATATCAAATCATTCCCAAATATATAAAGTTAGGACAATTCACAAATAAAATGCTCTAGTTCCATTAAATATTCTCTGATTTCCGTGCTTGTCATTTTACTCGTACTAGTGAAAAGTAAACTTCGACAGAAGCCACTCAGAGTTGATCGGGCTTGTGAGGTTCGTCCAAAAATATGCTCACATACAAAAAGAAAAAACTAAATATAATGTTCAAAATGGCAGGCGCATACATGATTTTGAATACATTAACTGAACAGTGTTTATATATATCTATATATCCATCCATCCATCCATTATCCAACACACTATATCCTAACTAAGAGGTCACGTGGGTCACATATATATATATATATATATATATATATATATATATATATATATATATATATATATGCAGTGGACTGGCGCCCTGTCCAGGGTTTGTTTCCTGCCTTGCGCCCTGTGTTGGCTGAGATTGGCTCCAGCAGACCCCTGTGACCCTGTAGTTAGAATATAGTGGCTTGGATAATGGATGGATGTGTGACATTAACTTTATATATTCAAGTTTTGTCTTTATATATGTGGGAATGGTTTTATATATTCCAACACTGACTTTATATATTTAGGAGTTACTTTATTTAGTCAGATGCTGACTTTGTAAATTCAATATATATATATATATATATATAAAATGGGGATAAAGTTCATGAAATTTAAAGGCTACTTCAGGAAAGCCTTTTGGAATTTCAGAAATGACGGTGAAATGTGTGATCGATGAATTGAAAAAATGTGGACAACCTTTAGACCTGCAATAGCAGAGTTTTAAAAACTGATTAGAGAATGAAAAGTGCAGTCTGTAAGTGTCATTTCAGTTCTGTTGAGCCTGCGCCTTTGTTTCTAGAAGTTAGAAAGAATGTCCGGCACAGTCTGTGCTCATAAAGAAAAGCATTGCTGCACTGTTTGAATGTCCGTCAATGAAGCATTGGTACGAGAAAATGCATTCTCACATTCCAGGATGTTTAGGTCATTCATTTGTTCAGAATGAACCATCTTCTTTTAGCATTGATCATGTTCCAAGATGCATGTGAAATTGAAAACCCGTTAAGGTTCGGGAAAGACAAAACACAAGGTACTTGAGATGTGGTGCTCAGCCTATTACTGAAAGATCTAAAAGATCATGAAGACAAGTCGTATTGCTTTAGGTGATGGACTAGTTCTGAAAGCAGCTGTGTATGCTATTAAGGGAAATATCATTGGAGTGGAGGCTTTGTGAAGAATTTTAGTAGAAGTGGTCATTTTTGGTGATATTGTGAAATAGGCAGGATAACCTTTCAGACCATGCCACCCATGTAGCTCTATACTGACGATCTCATAGTGACCTTTAAGTATTTGGACACTCTTGATATCCTATTGCTGTGAAACATTCTAACCTGTCATTGTTTACACATAACTTAAACAACCAATTTCTGTATTATCTATATCTATTATTTATGAATTTATTATATTACATATCTATTGTTTATATTTATGTACCTACAGTAGATTGCAAATACTATACATTGCATCAATGTTTATATTGCTAACTACACGTCAATATTGCTGCTACTTCTTTGTCTTCTCTTTGCACAATGTCTTGTCTTGTCTGTGTTTTAATTTGTTTATTTTTTAAATTTATTTCTAATTAATTATTTGCACTTCATGTTTTTACACTGTGGATCCTGAACTTCACAATTTTGTCTGTCTGTATACTTGTTTATGGTTGAGATGACAATAAAGTTCTCTTTGACTTTGACTATACGCACCACACAGTCCTACTGAAATGATGTTTGCGAATTAGCTAGCAGTGGTCCTGGTTCTGTTTGTGGTGTTAAGTTTGACTCCCCTTTTATTGAACTAAGACATTGTCATATTTGGATTGTCCCTGTGTCGTGAGAATGACATTTTTGAAAGTATTGCTTCTTTTGATGCTCCATTGATGACTAAAACCTTGTTTATCCAAGTGAAACACTTCACATACTCAGAACTGAATCGCTGTCTAACCCAGTTCAAGTATCTTGGAAATGATGAAGATGATAATCCTGCAGCAGTTCATCCAGAAAGTGAAAAGATAGCTGGTCATACCGTCCAGCACTGGTGCTTATTGTGACTGCTACCTGTTATAGTAGGAGATAGAATTATAAAACCATGGGTGGCACAGTGGCACAGTGGGTAGCGCTGCTGCCTCGCAGTTAGAAGCCTGGGTTCTTTTCCCGGGTCCTCCCTGCGTGGAGTTTGCATGTCTGTGTGGGTTTCCTCCCACAGTCCAAAGACATGCAAGTTAGGTGGATTCGCGATTCTAACTTGTCCCTAGTGTGTGTGTGCCCTGCGGTGGGCTAGCGCCCTGCCCAGGGTTTGTTTCCTGCATGCCTTGTCCCCTGGCTGGGACTGGCTCCAGCAGACTCCCATGACCCTGTAGTTAGAATATAGCAGGTTTGATGCTGACTGACTGTGCTAGAACGTTACATAACTTTAAGAACTTTGTGGAACATTGGCTGAAGGACACCAGCGTTTACAGGCACACTTAGGGTCAGCTAGCTTACTTCAGCCGTCTGTACAAGTGAATAAAGGGCCTGAATCTCATACTGATGACTACAATGATCAGATCAACAAGTCATATTGGATTTTGCTTTTCATTCTGCAGTTACTATTGCTGCAAATGAACTTAAATTAACAAAAATATGAAAAAGCCATGACAGTTTTACTGAGTGGAGAGGATGACAGTTTCCATGTTGGAGGAATTAAGCTGATTCTTATTCGCACAAACTGTGCTGTCTGTTTTGTCTGTGATGTCCAACAATCTATAAGGTTAGTTTCATGCTTAGTGGGTTCAACAAAGAAACCAAACCTGCTTTGTGTTTGTCAATATGATATCTTAGATTATTATTACCCTTTGTCAGAATGAAAAATATGTGGATTATCTGTTATAGTGTGTCAATACTTTTTTCCATCTTTGTCAGTTTTACTGAATCCTTAAGGGATGCTCTGATCAGGTTTTTTTAAGGCCAATGCCGATCACAGAGTGTATGTTCTTGTGTCGGCCGATTGTCTTTATTAATTTATTTATTTGTTTGTTTGCTCCCCTTTACCCTTTAAAAACGTTTCGCTCTAAGCTACTGCATAACTAGACGTATAGAAACCGTATGACCTATATTAAACTGTATTTTTATCATTAAACTAATTATTTTTTATTAATAAAATGAAGTTCTGTAGGATAATTGTTCAGTGACTCTACGATACTAAAATAAACACAAGTTCCTTGAAATAGATACTAATAAAATCTGCACAAAAATATTTTTCCATTATATGTCATTAACGAAAATAAAATGCTTCTCATAAGTACAAGCCGTCATATTGTTTTCGAGACCCCGGCACCCCCCATCTGTGCTGTGCGCTAAACTCTGTTAAGAGAGACAGCAGTTGATTGTCCGCTGCCAGGTCAGGTAGAAGTTCGCAGGCTCACCGCGTAACGCGTCGGTCGCCCGATGGTTGATGCAGGAACGTTAAAAACTGGCCGCTGACCTGGGCTTGCGCTCACTTTCTGTCTTCACTCCGAGGAAGATGATCTGGTCTCTTAATCTGAAGAAGGGCGCTTGTGCAGGGTGTCGTTAACGTCGCTGCTAGTTTGCTGTGTTTGTGTGTCTAAAGCCACAGCCCCCCATTTTGATAAATGCTTTGAGAATGTCCCTGTGTTGATAACAGTAAAGCGGGGACTCTGCTCCTTCTGTCTTGTGCAAGTCTGTGACCCCCACATCACATCACACTCACACCAACAATTAATCGGCATTGGCAATGAAACGCTGTTTAAATATAAATATACCTGCACTTACAGGTTTGAATCCTATTTAATCTGCAATTGCACTACAGATTTTTTTTTTTTTTACTATTAAACTGTACATTCACTATATTTATGCAGCTGTGTGTTTTTGTTCTCCAGCGTTTCAGCTAGACCTTCATAATTTTTGATGTGAAATTAATATAAATATGGACTACCGCTTTAATAAAGCAGTGCTCGTTTCACACAAAACCTTATACTGTATAACACACAGCAACAAATGATAAGCACAGTACACATCTTTTAAATAGCCACAAATGTATCAAATGTTCACAAGTTCTTTATCAAGAAGAACAAGACTACACACTTAACGGGTTTATAAGTAAAAGACGCATTTTGCTTTTAAGCGAACAAGACTATTGTCAAGTATAGCGATTTCAAAGTCGTCTTTATCTTTTCTTTTTCCAATTTAAAAGCCGAGGAACTTTAAACAAGCTTGCGGTCCAAACTCAACCGTTTCGATTTTAATTAAAGGACAGGATAAGGCGCTCTAAATTCTACAAAGTTGCTTTTGTTGCCGTTTATTTAACTGCATTTATGACAACTTCTCCGATTCCCTTTTCTCTTTATTAACCCACTTTCTTTAACATAAAGGTTATTATTTATGGAATCCCCTGAGGGGACGTTGTGTATTTATTTATTTTTTTTTTTTCTGCTGCTCAGCAGATACTTTCTAATGCGCAACAGATCATTTTAAGTGCGCGCTCGATAAGTGCGCGTGCGCACCAGAAATTATTCCATGTGCATAGCTTGACATTGTCGCGTACGTCTATGCAGCATTTCATTTGGGTCTCACATATGGGATGTGTATTGGGATAATGTGACATTAAAAAATAACAGGAAAAAACATTCTGTCACTGCACACTTTCACTTGTATGGAGCCCCTGATGTCTTTCAGTAATAACGTATCCATGATGAACTGCTAAAACAAACTTTGTCTTTGTGCTTAAGACCAAGCTGAAAATATACTTCAATAAAGTCTCCCATTTCCATTTTGCCTAAGTGCAACTATGAAACAGAACTATTATGCATCAGACATTATATATAGGTATGGAGCCCCTTTTCAGTTACTGCATGGTTGAAAGTAGACCATCTGAGGCGCACTTGAAATTATCTGGTGCGGACCAAGAAAATACCCAGAACGAATTACACAGAGACTCCGTAATTATTCCAATTGTCTCTGCTTTCTTGTAAAACAAGCCTTGACTTGCTTTGTTTACACTACAGGACGTTCTTTGGCTCAATTACCGTAATAATTCGTGTAAAGGAGTGCTGCCTCTAAATTATCATAAAGCCTAGAGGAATATGGCAGAAAAGATTTTTTTGTGATGGCCTATTTACTGATCACGGGTGGAGTCTTTTTTATTGAAAATCGGCCTATTTAGATCAGTTGCTGATCTATTGGCATATCTCTGCAACTGAATAAGTTGTTTCATATTGGTGTCAGGAACAGTCTGGACCTTGAAGTTTGTGAAAGAAGATTTGTTGGAATACCTCAGATCCATTCAGTACCATAAGCTGCCAAAAGCATAGAAGTATAAAGGTAAGGTGAGTTTTAGTAGTGGTATCAGACAGAAGCTGTCAAATGGATGATTGATGACCATAAGCCCTTTCTTGACCTTAACCTGTCAAAGGGATGATCAAACAAAGCATGGTCTGTTCTGTTTTACGAGAGGTTGGAGGAATGGGTAGGCTTATGTACAGCCAACATTTTATAATCATACGATTAAACATCAAATAAATCTTAAACTCGTAAGAATTAGGGATGACACTTTATTAACGCGATTCAGAGGGTTTGAAAATAAAGAATAGAGTTATCCTTTAAATCTCGTAAGTCCCGGCTCACCAGTTTGATTAAATTCAGAAAGTATGTGTATGTTTCTAAAATTAAGAAAATATTAGAGTCGTATTGAAATGTGTACTTATCCTGTCTGCGTGTTTCTTTTTAAATTAAGAAAAGCCCTAACATCTTTTTTAAAATATGCATTAGCTCCGTTTACGGCCCTTTGGTAAAAATTCTGTCACGCTGTGAGCTTAACTCTTTTAAAACTGATGTCGACATTTGTCAAAATTCAGGAGTAGAGGAAGGTAACCACCTGTAAGCTGCAACCAAACTTACGTTTTAGTTCGACACTCTTTGCTAGAAGGAAAGTTACATAGCTTTGTTGATTGAACCTCGATACCCTACACGTACCTGAGTGGCGAAGAGCAAACAACCTCTAAAATGGCGTCCGACATCTGGCGAGAGACCAAAGCAAATGCGCAAAGCAAAATACTCCGTGGATGTTTTACGTTATTTCGGTGAACAGGACTCTGACTTGTCGGACTCCGAGTTTGATCAGCATCATCAGCTGATCATGGTCCTGAATACTTTCGTTCAGCTAAAGCGTCTACAGCAGCGTTTGCCTGGGAGGACCACCACTTACGATGACAAGAAGTACAAACCATATTGCGTCACACTGAGACCACTACCGCCACCCACCTGCTGTGCGAAGACAGCCAGGCAGCTGGCTCACCGTGCATTCCTGCTGACCATCCTGCTGCCTCCAGAGATGCCAAACATACGCCAACAGCAGCCAGAGCACATAGAAACAGATGTTTTATGTTGACTTATGTGTGAAACCATTGCTTTGTGTGTTTGTCAGAAAACTAAGTTTTTTGGAAAAAATATTTGGCCCTCAAAGAGTTAATAAAGGTAATGATTTTTAGACGCAATAATCGGGTAAATGTCAAAAAGTCTTTTTTTTTTACATTTAGCTGATCTGAAAACAAAGTTATTAGATGAAATATTTCCCACTAACGAATATAGCCTGTCTATTTAACGTATGTCGCTTATATATCAAAATACATGTGACAATCTAAGAAATGGATTCATACATAAAACTATCGCTGTTCATCAAGGTGATTAGCATCGACCTGCTTGGTAAAACAAATGAAGCTAACTTTCTAGCAAACAGAATGCTTTAGTCTATCACTTAGATGTCACACTTACACACAGGGTCGTCTGAATGAGGATTTTTTGCCGCTACAAAGAGGCCCCACCAAGTAGAGGAGAGACAGCAGCGACTTTTCACCTATGACCTTTCTCCCAAATGTACAGGGCATGTTGCTCCGCCCTCCCAAGGCAGGGACAGCACGACAGGCAGCACGACAGGCAGCTCTGCATTACCGTCTATCGACACACACGTTAACTTTTTTCAGCATACAAGTGCCTCGGTGATCTTTCCAAAAGGTAGGCGATTTTGCTTTTTAATTCCACAATGGAAAAAATACTTTTGTGGTTGTTGGTAAGTGTAGATTATTGAAATATTTGCTGTTAACGATCATCTCTCTTCATACTGTTGAAATGATTGTCTTTTATAAATCCATTTTCAAGTCAAATAGTTCCAACGACGAAGAGCAATCTCTAAGCACCCTCTCACCGGGAGGTGGGTTTTCTGATTTTTAAATGAATAAAATTGTACGTAATTGTAATGTTCAGAGTTTATAAATGAAGTATTCTCTTTATTTCAGAAGGCTGGTTGCTCAAAAAGTGAGTCAATTCTATTACTTTTAAATTGAAAATTTTGTTTATCAGCATATACAAATTTATTACTTTATAAGTATTATTATTATTAATAATTATTATTATATTATTATTATTTATTACATTTTTAATGGAAATTTCTTTGCGAGTACGTACTAACTTATTACTTTATATTTTAATTGTAGAAGAATTGGAGGCCGAACTGTTTTCTTCTTTACATCTAACAAGCACACAGTTGCGGGAATTAATCTCTACCACAGATTGTCTCTTTGAGACTAAAAATCCTGTCTCAGACAAGAAAGATAAAGCGTCCCCAGAATCTCGTAAGTACTACTTTCACCTGAGGGTTCGGTGGTACGAAAATAACATATTGTGGGTTTAATATACATATATATATATATATATATTTAACAGGAACATCAAAGCTTTTGAAGAGTGATCATTCTTCCTACGGTTCCGGCCAATGGCACAAAGGCCCTTGGACAGCCTATTATCGAACATCTCTTTCACGCAGCCCTGTAAGTTGAACTAATTGTGCGAGTGTGTGGCAAATGTTTGTTTTAAAGTAAAACTTAGTCTTGTTTGTTTTTTCAGAACCTCCGTCGCCAGGATTCACCGCAGTTTTTATCATCACCTGGACTTCTCACCCAAATAGTGCGCAAATCTGAAAGAATTGATACCAGGGCTAAGGCTACTGATCTGAAGGCTGAAATCGACCGAGTTCTGCTATATTTTCAAAACTCTTTACCCAACCTTTTACCCCTTTCTCCAGATTTCCGTGAAGAGGTTATTTTATTGTACTCTATTTTAGAAAACTTGTTCCCGAAATAATGGCAGGTAATATGACTTGCAAAGGTAAAAGCAGAAAAAGACGTTCAAGCGAGGACTTGGACGTTGGGAGATGTTCTCAAAATGTCAGCTTAATGCATGATATGGTGAATGAACTTAGCTACTCTATTCGACCCCCAAAAATGCCTACTTCTCATTCCCAATATTTTAATGAATCGGAATATATTAATTGGCAAAATCAAAATATGACCCTAATGAATGATATGATAGCTACCATGAGAGTTCCTTCACCTGTTACCACTCCCATTGACTTTGACCAGCTTGACTGCCTTTTAGAAACCCTGCATCCAGTAGCCACCCCAGATGAAATGTTAACATTAAACAATTTGTTAGAAAGGGTTCAGCAGTCTTTGACCAAAAATGTGAATGTTCAAACGGGTCACGGCTTAACAAACACCACGGGTTCTGCAAATGCTCAGCCTTTTTTTCCAACCCCCCAGAACTCTGTCGCCTCTCAGAGTGTGGCTACACCAGTTTCAGCTACCCCTTCGCTTACATCCTTTTCAGTCATACGTTTTGTACCCTCTACTTTTGTCTCCTCCTCTGTTTCAGTCACTGCATCCTCTGCTCTAGTCAGGCAAGTTGTAGCTAACCCCTCAGCCCCTGTATCATCTTCAGTATTCCCATCTGCCCCCTCTGCTTCAGTCTTGCCATCTGCCTCAGTCACTGCTCCTGTCATGCCAGTTGTTACTAACTCCTATGTTTCCTCTGCTGTATCTAACCCCTTTGGTCCCTCTGCTTCAGTCTGGCCATCTGTAGCTAACTCCTCTGTACCCTCTGCTTCACTTACTGTATCTTCAGTATGCCCATTTGTAGCTAACCCCTCTGTCCCCTATGCTTGAGTCTTGTCATCTGCTTCAGTCACTGTATCCTCTACTCCAGTCTTGCCATCTGTATCTAAGCCCTGAGCTTCAGTCACTGTATCTTCAGTATTCCCCCTGTCCCCTCTGTTTCAGTCACTATCTCCTCAGCTATTGTTGTAGTTGTCTCTTCAACCTCCTCAGTTGTACCAGTTATGTCTGGTGGTTCTGTTGTCTCTAAACCCTCAACCACTTCTACTTCAGGCATAACAGTTATGGCCGGTCCCTCAGCTGTCTCTAGTGGTAACAATAAGAGCATTTTTCATCGACAGACCATCGTTTAATAATACAAAAATAAGACACCCCTTAAATTTTGTAGATGCCTATGACCTAGAGTCTCATGAGGAGGTGTTTAACAAGTATTTAAGAGATGCTGCAAAGAATTCTGGATAGTTTTTCGGGTACTTTAAATCCACAAGATGTTATACAGTTAGAATTGTGTGCTAATTCCTTATCTATTAGTGCTTGTATACAGATGACTGGAACTAATATTAGTCTAGATGAGTTTCTTCAACAGATAGAGAATCTTCTTCAGAGTCACGCGATGAGTCTCTGATACTAGTCATACAGATTGTTAGAGCACCTAGCAGGCGGGCTAACGGCGCTCGCAAAGTATCTGTTCTACTCAATCACGAAATAGTCAGAAAGAAAATGAGGCATTTAATTATTTATCACTAGCCGAAGCCCGCCGTAGCATATGGCGGTGTAAGAATAGGAATGGAAAACGGTGAGAAAGGAATTCAGTATAACAAAGGCTTAGGAAACCACCGTCGCAGTATAACGAAAATAGCAAGGAGTGAGAGAGTACCTTCCTGTAGCAGGCTACGGAAAACATAGACATATATAGGTAGACACCGCATTCACTGTGCTGCCCAGTCGACACGATAAGTCAGCGCGTCCACCCTATTGCGAGTGGTAAAAGTGCCATTTAAACTAATACAGGTAGACGTGGAAACCGGTTTTCTGATGAAAAACATTTTAAATAGTATCGCTTTGCATACAACTAGATTTTGGCTAATCGTTAACATGCAATTATTTATATCCATTTATACACTACTAATGGTAATTATTAAATAATATAATAATAATAATAATAATAATAATTATTATTATTATTATTATTATTATTATTATTATTATTATTATTAAATAATTCCTCCTGTAGAAGTAAGATTTCTCGGACTGCTTTCTTCCATCTCCGAAACATTTCTAGACTTCATCCTGTTCTTACGTAACACAGTACTAACGTATTGGTTAATGCCTAAGTTACCTCATGTATAGATTACTGTAATGGTATTCTATCTGTTATCCCAGAAAAATGTATCCATCGCTTACAATTTATTCAAAATTCTCCTGCTAGGATAACAACCTGCTGTTCTAAATCCACTGAACACATCACACCGATTCTCTCTCAACGTCACTGGCTCCATGTTAACTACAGAATCCAATACTAAATACCCGCTCTTAACATTTAAAGCTCTCCACAACCTCACTGATCTCCTACAGACTGACACTCGTCTCGCTCACTCTGATCCTCATCTGCAGCTCGACTTTTTGTACCACACATCAAACTCTGTGCTATTGGAGCTCGAGCGTCTCTCATAGTGCTCTTCAACTCGGGAATTCTCTTCCCTCTCATATCGTCAGCTCGATTCAATAACACATTTTAAAACTGCCTTCAAAACTTATCTTTTCAAACTGGCATACCAATTTTGAATTTTGCACTGTTACTGCCAGTTATCTTTGTTTATTTGCTAATTATTGCTGTTTGATCAAGAGCGACAATGGACGCGGAAGGAAGATTAGAGATAGCAGGCAGGGCTCTGTCGTGCGTATCCCATGGGCTTAGAGTTGGTGGGCGGGGCTCTGTGAGTTGTCGGGCGTGGCTGTCTGTCTTGCTTGCTCTTAGTTAGAGTTGGCTGGTGGGGCTCTGTCGAGCATATCTTATGGTGTTAGAGTTGGTGGGCGGGGCTCTGTCGAGCATATCTTATGGTGTTAGAGTTGGTGGGCGGGGCTCTGTCAAGCATATCTTATGGTGTTAGAGTTGGTGGGCGGGGCTCTGTCGAGCATATCTTATGGTGTTAGAGTTGGTGGGCGGGGCTCTGTGATTTGGCTGGCGTGTCTCTCTGTCTTGTGTGCGCTCTCTGTCTTGCATGCCCTTAGTGAATTATATATATATAGAGATAATTACAGGAACCGGCTCTGTTTTCCCTTTCATCTGCTTACCCTAATAGAAGACCGGTACAGGCAAAATCCACAGTTATGCATGCGTGAAGCGTACAACCTTCAGAGCAGGGCCAGATTATCTGCGCATGAAAAAGTGTCCTTTGTGGACGTTCATAAATTTGAAAACTTGCTAGATTGTTGTCTAGTAAATGCCCAAGAAATGAAACACTTTTAAAATGTGAAAGCTCCAGCGGTAGATACCCTAAAACATATTTTATGTTTTTGCATGATAACCATTGTTACGGCATTTTGAATTTAAAGGGTTTTCTGGGGGTGAATTACTTGTGTGACTACTGTCACACAGGCTACCGCTCAAACGTTAGCCATCGCTGTGAAGGCCACTGCAACGTCTGTTTCTTCCCCCGATTGCAGACCGATCCTTAAAGAGCTCATCAAGTGTGTTGATTGCAGCTGTTGCTGTCAGTCCCAATTTTGTTTTAAACAGCATACAATTCCTAAATTTAATGACAAAAACCAACAACATGGAAGTGGCCTGTGACACTGCAGAAATGTGTCCCTTGTGTTACAAAACGTACACAGTGAATCCTGCCTCAAAACCCCTTAAATTTTGCTCCAATGAATGCCGTGTTTGTATTTCAAAAATTGAAAATAATGCATAAAACCATCAATGCTTTATAGCAGTGGTTCTCAACCTGTGGGGCGGGCCCCCGTAGGGGAGTACGAAGATGTGAAAAAAAGAAAACAAGAATCAAAAATATGAAAAAACTTAAACTACATTCTGATACTAGAACAATAAATATAAAGTTAGATAAATGTCGATAAAAGTTAAGTAGGTATAATAAAATATGCATCTACATGTCAAAAAAATGTTAGGGGGGGCGCAATTAAAACTGCTATGAAAACTTGGGTCGCAAATATTTAAAAGTTGAGAAACGCTGCTTTATAGAAACCTTAAAGTCTGGGGGGCTGTGTGAAAAAATATATGTTTTATGATTTTGAAAGTCGGCAAGAAACGGGTGTGCACATTCCACATTATATATATTGTAAGTCCTTGCATGGGGAGTCCTGGTTCTGGATGGGTGAAGATCGTGTACACCATGCAGTTCTTTGCTCGATACCATCGTCCCAAGTATCAAGGCTACACCTTCATAGCTCACAATTCAAAAGGTTACGATGGGTACTTTTTAATGAAGTATTTGATTGAAAACGGAGTGGACCCTTGGGTTACCACTCAAGGAAATAAGTTGATGTGTTTCACAGATGAAGGTTATCAATTATGTTTTATAGATTCTTTGACTTAACATTCTTTCTTAACAATGGGATTGAGCGTCATGCCTAAAGCCATGGGGTTTGAAGCCAAAAAAGGGTATTTCCCCCATTTCTTCAATAAGGCTGAAAACCAGGAATATATATTCAGTCTTATCTGGAGCCTGAATGCTACGGTTTCCAGAGCATGATGACGAAAGAAAAAGATTTTTTTTTTATCTGGTATGAGAATGTCAAACATGGCATTTTTAATTTTAAAGAGGAGATGGCATTTTATTGTAAAAATGAAGCTGAAATTCTTAGAACTGCATGCATCAAATTTAGAGACGAGGTCGACAAAATTGGCAATATTGTCTCATTTCAATGTATGACCCTACCTCTCTATGCATGGCCATGTACCGGAAAAACTTCATGCCACCAAAATCTATTGGTATAATTCCTTCTGACCATTACATTAGCAGTCAGAAATATGATTCAAATGCATCTATTCAGTGGTTATTGTATCTCTATGAAACAGAAAAGTTGAACGTTCTCTAAACCTTGGGGAAGTAAAGAAGGGCTCCTGTTTTCTTGATGGCTATGCCAGAGTTAACGGTATTCCGACCGCCTTTGAATTTGCTGGCAGCTTTTACCACGGCTGTTCAGAATGCTATGATTTTAACAGTACCCATCGTTTAACCGGCCTGACTTGTACAGTTATGTACCAAAAGTTTATGCGAAAATTGAAAATACTTCGGACCAAATTTAATCTCGATGTGCGTGCGATCTGGGAGCACGATTGGGAGACGATGAAAAACACAACCTCAGGCTACAAACTTTCTTAAAACATTGCGATTTCCATCAACGTATAAATCCGAGTGATTCGTTTTTCAGCGGCCGTACCAACAGCATAAAATTGTACCACAAGGCGGTTGTAAGTAGATTCACTATTATGATTTCGCTAGTTTATGCCCGTTTGTGAATAAAACGAAAATGCACCCGATCGGTCATCCCACCATCATTTTTCAGCAATTTAGAGATCTCGGTCAGTATTTTGGTTTAATTAAAGCCACCGTCCAGCCTCTACGTGGTCTTAATTTTCCAGTCCTACCTCTCAGGTTTTGTGGGAAATTAATGTTCACCCTCTGTCACACCTGTGCAGAAACAGAATCTCAGACTGTGGACTGTTGTCACACAGGGGACGAGAGAGCTTTAACCGGGACTTGGGGTAGTGTGGAAATAGTGACGGCCATTGACAAAGGTTATAAAGTTTCAAAAGTACACGAGATTTAGCGTTACCCTGAACGTACTTCTTAACTATTCTCGGACAATATCAAGTTTCATCTAAAAGGCAAGCAGGAGGCATCGGGTTATCCTACCTGGTGTACAGATGATGATTCCCAAGACTGTTATATTTTAGAATATTTTTCAGACAGTGTACAAATATATCGCAATAACATCGCCGTAATTGCGGCTAAGAGACAGATTTCAAAGTTGTTTAAAAATTCTCTTTGGGGTAAATTTGGGCAGAAACCTCTCAATCTCACTACAATCCTAGTCAAGGATGGCGAGGAATTCTTGCAATATATTTTCTCCAAACAGTATAATGTTTCTTATTTTGAATTTATCGGTGATGAGATTGCTGAAATACAGCTGAAGTACGCAGATGAAAAGTACACCCTACCTGGTAGCGTTAATGTCGTTATTGCTGCTTTCACGACTGCCTATGTCCGGTTAGAGTTGTACAAATTACTGGACAGTCTGGGAGAAAGGGTGTTGTACCACGACACCGTCTCGGTTATTTTTACATCTCAAAATGGTTGGTACAATTCTCCTCTGGGTGACTATTTAGGAGAGCTCACCAGTGAGTTAAATCCTGGTGATTAGATTACAGAAAGACTTATGGGTATAAAACAGCACAAGGAAAAACATGTATGAAGGTAAAAGGCATTACTATTAACCACGAAAACCGGTAAAATTGTAAACCTCGATTCACTAACCCGTCTAGTTCAGAATTTTGTGACGTCTCATGAAGCTCCTCCAGAAGAATTACTGTACTGGTTCACGGTAATCAGATCTGTAGAGATAAAAAACATTTCACTTTAGAAAACAGACCACTAAGGAAGAAATTCAGAGTGGTGTTTAACAAGAGGTTTCTCCTAAAAGATTACACCACAAGGCCGTATTGATACTAAAAGAGATTTTGATACACGCCTTCAACATCCCGTCACTAAAATCATCGCGGATCCATCCTGTTCTGGTAACTGGTATTACTGGAACATTTGAATCACGTTGTGTCTCAGCCTTTTCAAAATATAGTTTGATTTTAAAGTTGCTGGCAGAAAATGCAAAATGAGCTATCGGCTAAATTTCAGCAGTTAACATTTATTGACGGGATCCCGAAGTCTTTATGCAACGACAAACTTCTCCCACCTGAGAAAAAAAAAATCTGGTCATTATAGATGATCTGATGGAATCGGCTAGAGAAAGGCAGGAAATAGAAAAAGCTTTCATGAAATATACTTATCAATGGAATATGTCTATCATTTACTTGATTCAAAATGTATTGTTTCACGGAAAGAAAATCCAAATGTGAATTTCCCCTTGGGATTAATAAAGTATCTATCTATCTATCTATCTATCTATCTATCTATCTATCTATCTATCTATCTATCTATCTATCTATCTATCTATCTCTTATATAGTGCCTTTCACATATCTATCTATCTATCTCTTATATAGTGCATTTCACATATCTATCTATCTATCTATCTTATATAGTGCCTTTCACATATCTATCTATCTATCTATCTATCTATCTATCTATCTATCTATCTATCTATCTCTTATATAGTGTCTTTCACATTATCTATCTATCTATCTATCTATCTATCTATCTATCTATCTATCTATCTATCTATCTATCTATCTCTTATATAGTGCCTTTCACATATCTATCTATCTATCTATCTATCTATCTATCTATCTATCTATCTATCTATCTATCTATCTATCTATCTATCTATCTATCTATCTATCTATCTATCTATCTCTTATATAGTGTCTTTCACATTATCTATCTATCTATCTATCTATCTATCTATCTATCTATCTATCTATCTATCTATCTATCTATCTATCTATCTATCTGTCTGTCTGTCTGTCTGTCTGTCTGTCTGTCTGTCTGTCTGTCTGTCTGTCTGTCTAATGCCAGTTATATTACTCTTTTTAAAAACCCCAGGAACAAATTGCAGATTTCTACCTTGGCCCGTGAAATGTATCAAGTTCTTTTTGGAAGCTTTCGAAGATGCTACAAAATGACCTTACGGCTATCTCTTAGTGGATGTGAAAGCGCGGACTCCCGGTGAACTGCGATTAAGAACCGGTCTGTTTCCGCCTGATTGGCCGGTCGTGTACACCATGAAAAGATAAAAGAAGCTGTTCTGACTCAAAGTTCCATATTCTGTCAGCATGTCGGCCAGAATAAGCAGAAAATTATATCATCTCAAGGCCTTACTCCGTTGCTCTTGTCGTGGCCGTAACAATCTTATAAATGTGTCTTCTGACGATTTAGTTAATGCTTTGCCCGAAATAGCCTGTAATACTTTAAAAGGCAATTATACCGCTTTCACCCAAACAGTTTAAACAACTCAAGAAGCAAAAAACACCCATCTGAAAAATAAGTGACAAAAAACTAACCTTAAAAAAGAAGAAAGCTATTTTTAACCAAAAAGTGTCGCCTTGCCCTTCATATCCAGTTTATTAGCTTCTAGAACATAAGCATGGAATACACTCAGAAAATGTATTTGGTGCCGCAGCATCAAAATGTCTCTTTTTCAGCAAAAGAGCGCTAATCCGAACGATCTCTTGAGTGCCACTGAAACTGAACTGGATAAGGAAATGAGAAATGTCCTGCAACACTGTGATATAGGGGCTGGTGAGAAGGTGAAGCTTTACACCTCCATCTTGCAGAGATATCTAAAGTTAGTTAAAAAGGCTGATAAAGAAACTTAACAGTCTGACACTCATGTTACCAAAAGAAGAAAATGTTGAGGGGGACGTTAGAACAATCAGCGTGTCTGAGGACAGGGTTTGGCAAGAAGCTTTGAGAAGTGCGCCTGTAAAAGCAATGAAAAATGTTGAATTTGTTTTGCATAAAATGTCTGTCAATCCCAATCTTGCATTTTGGAATAACTGTGGAGAGCTGCTGTTAGAAGGTAAATCTTTGGTCGGCTCCAACATGGTGGATTTGGTACATAATCTGACAGCATCTCATACAATACCTGAGCATAAGAGACCACGTGGTTGGAAGGATTTTGTAAATGCCGTGGCCGGTTTGAATATTCCATTTTCCATTGTGCCTAATGATGAAACAAGAGAACTCCTTTGATAGTTTTAAGCCGCCCGCCGCCCTCCTCCCTGTTCATTATTCTGAAGTCAGCCCCTACCGACGGAGACCAAGAAAAAAAAGACTGGATTGGATTGGATTTCTTTATTAAATACAATTGTATGTCATTACAGAGTGTCGTCATCCTTTAACCGTCTATTGAAATATTTACAGGTCTCCGATCTTTGCATTCAAGGGTACTGATAAAAACAATGCCCCGGTGAAGGAAGCAAGGAATGAACAAATTTAGATACTATAGCATCATTATTGTTCACATCATCAGAATACTTTTTTTATTACAGAGGCGTACGGAAGTCCTTTTCCTCACTGATGCAGAATGAAGAGGCAGTGTTGGCCGCATGTGTCCAAGAACCAACTTTGAAGCTACCTGTTGTTGTAAATGATTTGCTTACAGTTTTTGTTTAAAAAACGGTAAATGTCATTTGTGAAGTAGATAAAGTCCGGAGGATTTCCATAGGAATCAAAAAACTCTCCGTGGCCGTCTTCAGTGAGGTCCCCTCCAGGTTGAGTTTGACGGTGAGTATTCAGTACGAACATGGCAGGTACTCTGATATTTTTGTCCGGTAGTTGATCACATATTAGAACCCCGCGGAAATATCTTTCAGTGTAGGGATCTTAGGACAGCAGTTCTGTTAAGTGTTTTGTATTCATGGTGTTTAATAGCAGTCATACAGAACATTACGTCTCTGGTTGATTTCAATGGTGTTGTCAAAAACTGCATATACTATTAAACTGACAGTCCGTGGGAGAGGAACATGGAAGCGTAATTCAAATCTCGTGTTTCCAGTTTTAATTAATGAAAAATTATCACCGCATTCTTGATCGGTAGTTAGATCAAAAGTGAAAAGAGTATATCCTTGTGAGAACTCTGAATGGGTGATAGACAGAGCTTGATCCTTCAAATGCTTACCAGTGTCCAATACCAGTTATAGTATTTTGTGGCACTGCTCCAGCTTGCAAAGTCTGGTTGAAAAGGTTTGGCAGGAATCTGTTCACCCTCCATGTACAGAGCCAGGAACTCTGCATCATTATGTTTGAAATTGAACAGATTCCTTGTATAAAAACCTGAAAAAGCCTCATTACAGAGGCTTTACAAACTTGCTATTCTTGATAAGTTTTAGTCAGGCTTCAGAACAAATCATAGCACAGAAACTGCACTCGTTAAAATAGAAAATGACTTGCGGATAAATGCAGACAGATGCTGTTTATCTCTTCTCATCCTCTTAGATCTGAGCGCCACATTTGACACCATTGATCACAATATTGTTAGAAATCGCCTTAGTCAGTAGGTGGGCCTCTCTGGCAGGGTCTTACATTGGTTTCAATCCTGCCTGGCAGGTAGAAAATTCTTTGTTAGCTGTGGTAATTACAACTCAAAGACACATGATATCCAATATGGTGTTCCACAAGGCTGGATCCGCTGCTCTTTTCAATCTACATGCTTCCGTTAGGTCAGATTATCTTGGGGCATAATGTGAGCTACCATAGCTATGCTGATGACACGCAGTTGTATTTATCAATAGCGCTTGACGACCCCGACTCTCTTGATTCACTGACCCCCAATGTCTTACTTGTGTTTCTAAATGGATGGGCAGTAATTTTCTCAAACTAAATAAAGAGAAATCAGAAATTTTAGTGATTGGCAAAAATGGATATAATGACGTTATTAGAAATAAACTTGATGCATTAGGATTGTCAAGATGGAGGTAAAGACCTTAGGGGTAACTGTAGACTGTAACCTAAATTTTAAATCATATATTAATCAGATCATGAGGACAGCATTTTTTCAATTGAGAAGCATACTGTAGCAAAAGTTAGACCTCTTATATCATTGAAAGATGCTGAGAAATTAATTCACGCTTTTGTTTTCAGTCGACTAGATTACTGTAACGCACTCCTCTCAGGACAACCCAAAAAACACATAAATCGATTGCAACAAGAGCAGAATGCAGCTGCTAGAATCTTAACTAGCACAAGAAACTCCGAGCACATCTCTCCAGTTTTGATGTCACTACACTGGTTACCTATGTCATTTGGAATTGATTTTAAAATACTGCTTATGGTTTATAAAGCCTTAAATAATCTGCTCCATCTTACATATCGGAAAGTCTGACACCGGATAGATAGATAGATAGATAGATAGATAGATAGATAGATAGATAGATAGATAGATAGATAGATAGATAGATAGATAGATAGATAGATAGATAGATAGATAGATAGATAGATAGATAGATAGATAGATAGATAGATAGATAGATAGATGAAAGGCACTATATAATAGATAGATAGATAGATAGATAGATAGATAGATAGATAGATAGATAGATAGATAGATAGATACTATTCCAAATCATAACCTTAGATCCTCAAATGAGTGTCTGCTTGGAATTCCAAGAGCAAAACTTAGAAGAAGTGGTGAGGCGGCTGTTTCATTGACTTGATGCTATACTCGATTTCAAAAGTGTTCTTTTAAATTTTAAGAGCAGCACACACACACACACACACACACACACACATATATATATATATATATATATACATACCGTGGCTTGCAAAAGTATTCGGCCCCCTTGAACTTTTCCACATTTTGTCACATTACAGCCACAAACATGAATCAATTTTATTGGAATTCCACGTGAAAGACCAATACAAAGTAGTGTACACGTGAGAAGTGGAACGAAAATCATACATGATTCCAAACATTTTTTACAAATAAATAACTGAAAAGTGGGGTGTGCGTATTTATTCAGCCCCCTGAGTCAATACTTTGTAGAACCACCTTTTGCTGCAATTACAGCTGCCAGTCTGAGCTAGACAGTTGATATAATAACATAGCAATTGAGCAAGGGTTGGTACAAATGTGCAAAAGTGCTTTTATTAAAAAGACAATCAAAAATAGTGTTCAAATAAAGTGCAGTGCTTTCAAAACTGTTCAAATAAATAATCCAATAAAAGAAAACGTGGAGGTTAAAAAAAAAAACACTACAAAAAAAAAAATCAATCCTTTAAAATCTGAGGTTAAAACGTTCCTTAGGAAGCAGACTTTAAAACCAAGAACAAGCCTGGTGCCTTCTTTTAACTGGTGACTCCCATGCTTCTCCCTGTCCAGGCTTCGCAACAGGGGAGCCACTCTACCTGCAGCTGACCTTCTTTCCACAACTGATCTGGTGGCGTCCCGATCCCTGGCTTCGGTTTTGCTCCCTCCAGACTGCGACTTGGGAATTCCTCTCATGGCCGAGGCTCTCAAGTGGAGGACACCACATCCCAAATCCTGACTCATTCTGCCATCCGCGGCCCCATGCGGAGTCACCCATCTCCCAGACACTCCCGTACTTCCAACAACAAATTGTACGGGAGCGACAACAACTACTACGCCTTGGATTTTGGCTTAACACCCAGGCTGTCTGCTCAGCTGCCTACGAGTGTGTGTTCTCTCGTTCGTTCACCCTCTCTCTCGTTTGTTCGTTCGTTCGTTCGTTCGTTCGTTCGTTCGCTCTCTCTCTCTCTCTCTCTCTCTCTCTCTCTCTCTCTCTCTCTCTCTCTCTCTCTCTCTCTCTCTCTCTCTCTCTCTCTTTTCTTTCGTTATTCTTTCCCCCCGGACTCACTCTTCCTTTATAGCGCGAGGGGCCATAGCAGCTGCAGCACATTAGCCAATCACGGTAATGCACTAGGTGAGAAACGCCCACACCCGCAGCTTGCTACGACACTACACCACCTCATGAAGCCGTGAATGCGGTGATTATTTATTTAAAAACTGGCCCTTGCTGAGAGCGCTGTGGACCTGCTATACCACACTGTTGTTACTTAAAATGAGGAAGAGCAACAGAAGAGCACTTTCTGTGTCATCACAGTATCATCTCCTCTTATTTCTAACCCTAGGGAATAGTAAACCTGGGAGGAACTGAAGGGATGGCGAAAGAGGAGACAGGGTCAATTGCTTACTGACCGATTTTGGTCAGTATTACCTAATTTCTCCAGCTTTCAGGCCAGACAGAACAGGCACAGAAATCCTTTAGGCATTTCAATAGGACTGGCAGTCCCGCTCATTGTCCCCTGAGCCTCATAGCTGATAGTTCAAATTATTAAAGCCTTTTCCTGGCCCAGATGTTAATTTAGGAGCTACAATGACGATGGTGATGGACAGACTCTGCATAAGATCTGCTTCTCGCTTTACTGCCGCTCATCCGATTGTGATGAAATTGCAAGCTTAATGTCTCTGCTTTTCTGAAGAGAATAACAAACACGAACGACGTATTTGAGGGCAGCAATGTTAGAAAGGCAGCACCAATCAGGGTGCATGTTTCAGAGACTACATGCCAGCATATCGAAGAGTATGCATTATTATGGGATGCTAGATGAGAGAAAGATGCATGAAGTAATTCTGGAGTTAAAATATCTTGTAATAACTAAGGGTTTTTGTATTGCACAGATTCTGTCAGAAAATGTGGGCTTCATGACAAGACAACCACACACATAGCTTCATTTATTTATATCTTATCCAATAAATCATCCATAAATTTCCTCTTAGTCGTGTCACGTACATGTGCATAGGGGACAGCTCATGGGTTCTAGTAATGTTAGTTCCCCACCACTGGAGGGGTTGCTGCTGTATAATAATGTCTCTTCTCTTCCTCCCTCTGTAGAGATTGACAACTTTACCACCGCTGACCAGCCACCTGAACCCGCTTCTTACAGTTGGAAGTCCTCACAGCCTGGAAGATCCACCATTTTAACTCTTTGAGGGCAGAATATTTGTTTTTCCAATAAAACACAAATTTTTTTCTGAAAAGCTCACAAAGCAATTGTTTCACACATAAATCAACATAAAATGTCTGTTCCTGCGTGCTGTGGCTGCCAGTTCGTAGTCTCTTGCAGCTCAACCCGCGCGTGAGTGGCACAATGTGGCCTGGCAGAAATGCACGGCTGCCATGCTTTCTTTGTGGTGCAACACAATCTGGTTTGTACTTCATATCATTGTAAGTGGCTGGCCGCCCTAGGCATGTCAGCCACATGAAAGTGTTCATCACCACGATCAGCTTGTGCTAATACCTCATATTTGTTTTCGATTACTCGACTCAGAATCAGACTCTTAGCCACAATATACAAAAACGTCCTTTGGCTTTGTACATCCCCTTCGATCTCCTGCCAGATGTCGATGCCATTTTTGCTGTTGTTTGCTCTTCGTTACTTATGCGAACGCAAAAAATCTTGGTCAGACCAACACAGCTAACTTTCCTTCTAGCAAAGAAAGTTGAATTAAAACATAACAATGGGGTTTAGTCACCGTTTACAGTTGATTATCATCCTCAACCCCTGCTCTTGACTAAAGTCGACATCCGCCCTGAAAGAGATCATTCAATTCTCTTTGAGAACTCGAGTCTGAAAAGATGGTGTCCCATACGTGCGAGTGGGAGGCAGCTAAAGGGCCTGAATAATAGTAGTTCCATGTCAGACCAGGGGGTGGCGAGCTGCACTGACTTTCTAACTCAATCCTCTACATAACATCGACGGGAAATCCCGTTAGTGACTGGCGCCATGGTTGACGTCACTTCCGGTTCTGGTCCCAATAACATCACTTCCTGTCACGGCCTTTAAAGCCATCATATTTACAACCTTTAAGTCAGTTCTGTTTTGGATTCAAACCTGTAAGGACCTCAATATGAATTACCCATTTGCAGGCAGGGCACAATATAAGGGTGGCTGCCCCAAACCTTTTTCGATGTCTTTGGACTATTCTTGTGACAATGTCTACACATTTATTGTGTTATTTCTTGCCTATTTTTGCTCTCAAGCTGGAGCCCCAGCACTTTATTATTGTCTGGTCTCTTACAGCAGCTGTGTGGAATACTCTGAATCTTCGACTAGTGTTCTGACCGACACTCTGAAATGAGCACTACATAAACTCCTGAACTCCATATAAATACACAGCCCCTCCTTGGCCACTATGCCGTTAATGTGTCACCCTTCACAATCCATCCATCCATCCAATCCTTTCATTTTCCAAACCTGCTTATTCTGAGTAGGGTCACATAGAAGCTGTAAAGTAATTGTTAACAAAGGAGGGATATACAGTCATATGAAAAAGTTTGGGAACCCCTCTCAGCCTGCATAATAATGGACTCTCCTTTCAACAAAAACGATAACAGTGGTGTGTCTTTATTTCCTAGGAACATCTGAGTACTGCGGTGTTTTCTGAACAAAGATTTTTAGTGACGCAGTATTTAGTCGTATGAAATGAAATCAAATGTGAAAAACTGGCCGTGTACAAATGTGGGTCCCCTTGTCATTGTGCTGATTTGAATGCCTGTCACTGCTCAGTGCTGATGACTTGGTTGGATGAGCTCATTAAGCTTTGAACTTAATAGACATGAGTGTCCAATCACGAGTGGTAAAAGGTATTTAAGGTGGTCAATTGCAAGTTGTGCTTCCTTCCCTTTGACTCTCCTCTGAAGAGTGACAGACAGCATGGGATCCTCAAAGCAACTCTCACAAGATCTGAAAACAAACATTGTTGAGTCTCATGGTTTAGGGGAAGGCTACAAAAAGCCATCTCAGAGGTTTAAACTGTCAGTTTCAACTGTAAGGAAAGGAATCAGGAAATGGAAGGCCACAGGCACAGTTGCTGTTAAACCAACTAAGCAGGTCTGGCAGGCCAAGAAAAATACAGGAGCGGCATATGAGCAGGATTGTGAGAATGGTTACAGACAACCCACAGATCACCTCCAAAGACCTGCAAGAACATCTCGCTGCAGATGGTGTATCTGTACATCGTTCTACAATTCAGAGCATCAGTATGGCAGGGTGATGAGAAAGAAGCCCTTTCTGCACTCACGCCACAAACAGAGTCGCTTATTATATGCCAATGCTCATTTAGACAAGCCAGATTCATTTTGGAACAAAGTGCTTTGGACTGACGAGACACAAATTGAGATATTTGGTCAGAACAAAAAGCACTTTGCATGGTGGAAGAAGAACACCGCATTCCAAGAAAAACACCTGCTACCTCCTGTCAGATTTGGTGGAGGTCCCATCATGCTGTGGGGCTGTGTGGCCAGTTCAGGGACTGGGCCCCTTGTTAAAGTCGAGGTTCGCATGAATTCAACCTGATATCAACAAATTCTTCAGGATAATGTTCAAGCATCAGTCACAAAGTTGAAGTTACGCAGGAGTTGGATATTCCAACAAGACAATGACCCAAAACACAGTTGGAAATCTACAAAGGCTTTCATGCAGAGGGAGAAGTACAATGTTCTGGAATGGCCGTCACAGTCCCCTGACTTGATTATCATCAACAATCTATGGGATGATTTGAAGCCGGCTGTCCATCAAGTTTAACTGAATTGGAGAGATTTTGTATGAAGAATGGCCAGAAATACCTCCATCCAGAGTCCAGACACTCGTCACAGGCTATAGGAGGACAGCGTCTGGAGGATCAAAGGAGCAAAAGGAGGCTCAACTAAGTATTGATGTCATATCTCTGTTGGGGTGCCCACATTTATGCACCTGTCTAATTTTATGATGCATATTGCATATTTTCTGTTAATCCAATAAACTTAATGTCACTGCTTAAATACCATAAGGCATGTCAGATATTAAAAGGAAGTTGCTGCTTTGAAAGCTCAGCCAATTAGAAACAAAAATCCAAACAATTAAGAGGGGTTCCATTTTCATATGACCATATGTTGGGTTTTGTACCTCCACCACTTGATGAAGATGGAGGTAGGCTGTGTTGTGATGTACAAAAGAGAGAGATAAAAAAAAACGTCAAGGTAAGAAAATGTTGGAGTTCATCACTATTAGTTGCTATCCTTGAATTAAATCCATCATCCTTTTGGGCACTGAGTCTTTCCATTCCACCACCAGTCTGCTTCATAGAGTCATTAAAAATGAACACATCGTTCAGGGATAGCCAGCCCAGCACTAGTGGCCAGCAACACACTTTGTAATGTTGATGAGATGTAATGAAGACATTTCAAATATTATGATTGGCATCGGGGATTGTGATTGATTTGTCCTCCTACATCCCGGCTAGAGTAGCCTTTCACGTGATGCTCATTTTTATCCCTTTATTGTATCAAATCTCCTCATATCTACTGTGTGAGCTCCAGGACTTTACAGACTGACTTGATCTTTTTAATAGGTTAGAGCGAAAGGTTTGTGAATGTGATCATCTTGTCTAATGGAAAGCTGAAAGATAGAAAGAAGTCAAGGCAGTGCAGTCACCTGTCATTAGAAACACAAGGAATAAGAAGACGCGAGACATGAAGTGTTATTTATTTTCTCATTGTTCATTATTAAGAAAAGGAGTCGCTGCTGTACTTTCCCAGATCCATTTCATCTCCTTCTCTTCTGAAGAATGACATGCTAACCTCTTGGTTCTACAGTTCATCTTCTGGAAAACAAATGCATAGATGACATGAGTGTGCCACCTGTGTGTCCTGTGAGGATGGCCGACAGAATGCATACCTGCTGTGGGCCTCTAGTGTCTCTGGCACTGACATATCCTTTTCTTGCAGGCTTCTGCAATGGATAAAGAATGACATGTGAGTGGTCAAATTAAAAACTCGAGAAGGCAGAGATGTCAGAGCCAAAACAGGGATTTAAAAGCTTAATGTGACGCATAGTATTTCAAACAATCACTCTGAAGTCAGAATGAAAAGGAGAAAGTAATGTGATAAAGCCGGACAGGAGGCTTTTCATTATGTCACACTGATTGGTAACTCTTTCCAATGTTTAGCTAAGACAAAATAAAATGCTGATTGATGATTTGCGATCTGAACATTTTGAATCAACATATACCAGTGAAAGGTACAAAATTAAAGATTTGCACTTTAATTTGTTCAACAGAGTATCTTCTTGTGGGAAAATAAATTGATCTTTTCCCAAGTCCTCTTTCACAAGCTCTCTGTGCAAATCCGAATATATACTGTACTAGCTAACACAGCTGAAATACCCAGCGTTGCCCGGAACGAAAATAAAGTGTTATTTTTTTAATTGTTTGAGAATGTGCTTGTCTTGCAGTCTTGTATGTATGTTATCATTCAGTTGACTCTCGGAACTGGACGACTCTATTTAATTTCAAAAGCAACAGGCGGGTGCAGTGGTGGTGCTCAAAGATAAAGAACGCCGCCAGTCACCTCCAGTTCGCCCTCTGGTGGTCATTCTGAGTGAAAACTGGATGATAACATGCATACAAAAGAAGGAAGGGGGTGAGTTAGGTTTGATTTCACATAACAGTATTTTTAGTTGACAAATGGGAAACATGAGTATCAAGTTTCATGAAAATCGCTCCAGCCGTTTGGAAGTGATGCTAGAACATACATACAGTTAGGTCCATAAACATCTGGACAGAGACAACTTTTTTCTCATTTTGGTTCTGTACCTTACCACAATGAATTTTAAATGAAACAACTCAGATACAGTTGAAGTGCAGACTTTCAGCTTTAATTCAGTGGGTTGAACAAAACAATTGCAATAAAAATGTGAGGGAACTAAATATTTTTTGAACACAATCCCTTCATTTCAGGGGCTCAAAGGTAATTGGACAATTGACTAAAAGGCTATTTCATGGGCAGGTGTGTTCAAGTCCGTCGTTATGTCTTATCAATTTCCAACAAGAGGAAAGTGTGGAGATGAGAAGGAACTGCCCAAGATCCAAAGCAGACCACCTCAAATGTTAAACCTGGTGCTATGGGTCTTATGGATTGACATGTATGGCTGCCACAGGTCCTGGCACACTTCCCTTCAAAGATGATGAACCCGCTAATGGCACAATAAATTCTGAGGTGTAGAGAAATATCTGATCTGCTGAGGTTTCAGTAGATGCCTCCAAACTCACTGGATGATCCTTCATCCTACACAAAATAATGATCTAAACATACTGCTGAGGCAACACAAGAGTTTATCAAAGCTAAAAAAAGTGGAAATTTTGGAATGGTCAAACCAGCTACCTGATTTAAATTCAATTGAGCAGGCCTTCCATATGCTGAATAGAAAGCCTAAGGGGAGAAGCCCCCTGAAATAAGCTGAAGATGGCTGCAGTAGAGGCTTGGCAGAGCATCACACCAGACAAGATCCTCACTTCCTGCTGATGTCGATGAATCCCAGACTTCAAGCAGTCATTTGCATGTGAAGGATATGCAATAAAGTCCTAAATTTGACAATGGCTTTAATAGACCTGCCATTGCTGTGTGACAAACATTATGGTGCCCTGAAGTGGGGGAACCGTGTAGAAAAAGTGTTGTGTGACCGAAATGTGTGCAAGTCCCCTTAAATGAAAGCCTGCAATGTGCACATTAAATCATGATGTCTGAATTGTTTGATTTGTAATTTAAAACTGTGGAGCCAAGGTTGGGGTTTGAATCAAGGAGAAAGGTGTCTTTGTCTCAAACATTTTGGAGGGAATTGTATATCACCCCAAGTATAAAACATGATTATTCTTTCATGGACCATTTCTACTTATTATAACTAGTATTATGCTGCTTTGCTTACTTTATTCTTTTTAAAGTATTTCTTGGGCTCTATACAGTGCACCCGGAAAGTATTCACAGCACATCACTTTTTCCGCATTTTGTTATGTTACAGCCTTATTCCAAAATGGATTAAATTCATTTTGTTCCTCAGAATTCTACACACAACACCCCATAATGACAATGTTAAAAAGTTTACTTGAGGTTTTTGCAAATTTATTAAAAATAAAAAAATTGAGAAAGCACATGTACATAAGTATTCACAGTCTTTGCCATGAAGCTCCAAATTGAGCTCAGGTGCCTCCTGTTTCCCCTGATCATCCTTGAGATGTTTCTGCAGCTTCATTGGAGTCCACCTGTGGTCAATTCAGTTGACTGGACATGATTTGGAAAGGCACACACCTGTCTATAGAAGGTCCCACAGTTGACAGTTCATGTCAGAGCACAAACCAAGCATGAAGTCAAAGGAATTGTCTGTAGACCTCTGAGACAGGATTGTCTCGAGGCACAAATCTGGGGAAGGTTACAAAAAAATAACTGCTGCTTTGAAGGTCCCAATGAGCACAGTGGCCTCCATCATCTGTAAGAGGAAAAAGTTTGAAACCACCAGGACTCGTTCCTAGAGCTGGCCGGCCATCTAAACTGAGCGATCAGGGGAGAAGGTCCTTAGTCAGGGAGGTGACCATGAACCCGATGGTCACTCTGTCGGAGCTCCAGAGGTCCTCTGTGGAGAGAGGAGAACCTTCCAGAAGAACAACCATCTCTGCAGCAATCCACCAATCAGGCCTGTGTGGTAGAGTGGCCAGACGGAAGCCACTCCTTAGTAAAAGGCACATGGCAGCCCACCTGGAGTTTGTCAAAAGGCACCTGAAGGACTCTCAGACCATGAGAAACAAAATTCTCTGGTCTGATGAGACAAAGATTGAACTCTTTGGTGTGAATGCCAGGCGTCACGTTTGGAGGAAACCAGGCACCGCTCATCACCAGGCCAATACCATCCCTACAGTGAAGCATGGTGGTGGCAGCATCATCCTGTGGGGGGCAGGAACTGGGAGACTAGTCAGGATAAAGGGAAAGATGACTGCAGCAATGTACAGAGACATCCTGGATGAAAACCTGCTCCAGAGCGCTCTTGACCTCAGACTGGGGCGACGGTTCATCTTTCAGCAGGACAACGACCCTAAGCACACAGCCAAGATATCAAAGGAGTGGCTTCAGGACAACTCTGTGAATGTCCTTGAGTGGCCCAGCCAAAGCCCAGACTTGAATCTGATTGAACATCTCTGGAGAGATCTTAAAATGGCTGTGCACCGACGCTTCCCATCCAACCTGATGGAGCTTGAGAGGTGCTGCAAAGAGGAATGGGCGAAACTGGCCAAGGATAGGTGTGCCAAGCTTGTGGCATCATATTCAAAAAGACTTGAGGCTGGAATTGCTGCCAAAGGTGCATCGACAAAGTATTGAGCAAAGGCTGTGAATACTTATGTACATGGGATTTCTCAGTTTTTTATTTTTAATAAATTTGCAAAACCTAAAACTTTTTTCACGTTGTCATTATGGGGTGTTGTGTGTAGAATTCTAAGGAAAAAAATGAATTTAATCCATTTTGGAATAAGGCTGTAACATAACAAAATGTGGAAAAAGTGATGCGCTGTGGATACTTTCTGGATGCACTGTAAGTCAAGGGCAGGGGGAGAGATGATGCCCTGAAAGCTTACAAGTGTGTTAGTGAGAGTGGTCCTTGTGACTGACTAGACTCCTGTCCAGGTCTGTTTTCAGCTTTTTACCCAATTCTGGTGAGATAACCTTTGTCTTCTGAAACCCTGAAATAGACTGAGAAAGTTATAGAACCGGCCTACTGAATTCGGTCCATTGAAGGCTTACAGTGTCTGCACAGCCATTGAATGCACCTGAGTATTACACCATGTGTACATTTTCTGTCTTGTTTCTGTTAAAGTGGATGATTAGACCCCTACCTGTCACTTACCTCTATTCATGTACACCAAGCCAATAATCAAAAACACAAAAACAACTCCCACCACTCCTCCAATGATCCTCCAAGTGTTGGCAGAATCTTAAAAAAAGAAAAGAAAAGAAAAAGCATCAATTCTAATGAAATCTGTCATTTATGAGGGTTGAGAGGTCTGGAGACAACTTTGTTTCTATCAGCTCCTTTGTTATTTGTGATGTTATTTGTGCAGAGCTCAGCTAAGTTTGGGAGACTGCTGGGACCCTTCACAAATGTCTCATAGCTTACACGGCTCCATTCCCTTGGCTTTAATTTCTTTTGCTTTGGACTATGATGTTTGCTGATGACATTGTGATCTGTGGCGATAGTAGGGAGCAGGTTGAGGAGACCCTGGAGAGGTGGAGATATGCTCTAGAGAGGAGAGGAATGAAGATCATTAGAAACAAGACAAAATACATGTGTGTGAATGAGAGGGAGGTCAGTGGAATGGTGAGGATGAGGGGATTCGAGTTGGCAAAGGTGGATGAGTTTAAATACTTGGGATCAACAGTACAGAGTAATAGATAGTGTGGAAGAGAGGTGAAAAAGTGAGCGCAGGCAGGATGGAATGGGTGGAGAAGAGCGTCAGGATTGTTTTGTTACAGATGGGTATCAGCAAGAGTGAAAGGGAAGGTCTACGGGATGGTAGTGAGACCAGCTATGTTATATGGGTTGGCGACGGTGGCACTGGATGTGGTGAGTGAGGACATGAAGGTGGTGGGTATGACAGAGCAAGATGATAAGGACAGGAAGACATGGAATAAGATGATCCGCAGTGGCAACCCCTAATGGGAGTAGCCAAAAGAAGAGGAAGATTTTATAAAGATTCGTCTTGGCCCTTTGGGTCTCTAGCCAGGGTTTTTGATGGTGTTTCCCCCCTCTAGTCAGCCTCTTTAGAAAGTGCTTTTGGGGACTACTTAGTTCACGAAAAGGTCCATCTTTTTTAATGCTATGAATAAATGGAATTATTATGTTTTTTGCAGGAATGATGTTTAGGTGTATTACTGAAAAACAGTCACTAGGTCTGAACCACAAACAAAGAAAGGGAAGAATGAGTTTTGTAAACCTTTCCAGATTTATGAATTTTGTCCCTTCATAGTTTTAGCACCCTGGCTGAAGGTGAAACAGAGATAATATCCCACGATGGTCGCCTCTAATTTGGAGAAGTTCTGTTGTTGTTAAGTTCTTGTATGTTCACCATATCACTGTCTTCTAACTAAAATAAATCAGCAGCATAAGCATGAAGGGTGCTATGAAACATTAAAATGAAGTGGCAGATTGATAACCCTGTCAAGTGGGAAGTGCTGCTGAAGGCCAACGTCCACCACACTGGCACATGGCGCCACCCAGTACACTGAGTCCCACCTGGAAGAGAGGTGAAAAAGAGACTGCAGGCAGGGTGGAATGGTTAGAGAAGAGTGACAGGAGTGATTTGTGACAGACGGGTATCAGCAAGAGTGAAAGGGAAGGTCTACAGGACGGTAGTGAGACCAGCTGTGTTATATGGTTTGGAGACGGTGGCACAGGAGACAGAGCTGGAGGTGGCAGAGTTAAAGATGCTAAGATTTGCATTGGGTGTGATGAGGATGGACAGGATTTGAAAGGAGGACATTAGAGGGTCAGCTCAAGTTGGACGGTTGGGAGACAAAGTCAGAGAGGCAAGATTGCATTGGTTTGGACATGTGCAGAGGAGAGATGGTGAGCATAATGGGAGAAGGATGCTAAGGATAGAGCCCCATGCTCTCCCAATTCATCTATTGACTTCATAGGAAGAGTCACCAGAGTCATGAATGTCACTGCCAAGGTCAGTAAACCTCTCGACGAGGTCGACACTCTCTCCTCAAAAAGATACACTGCTGATGGCTGTGCCCAAGAGGTCATTAAAGGCCTGGATCTTGTTTTTTTATCAGGACACTCGCAAGCCCAGACACTCAGATCCATAACTCAGTCTCTTGAGAGCCCGGCGAAGATCACAGCATCGTCAGCAAAGTCAATATCAGTGAATCTTTCTTCACCAACAGATGCCCCACAGCCGCTGGACCCCACGCCCCTGCGCAACACCTAGTCCATACAAGCATTGAACAGAGTAGGAGCAGAACACACCCCTGATGGACCCCCAGAATCAACTGGGAGAAACACAAAGTTTCTGCCTCCACTCTGCGCAGCACTCACAGTCCCAGTGTACAGGCCAGCCATGATATCCAGCAACCTTGAGGAGATCCCACAAAGTCTCAGAATGACCCAGAGGACAGCTCAATCAACAGAGTTGAACACTTTACAAAATTTGACAAAGGCTGCAAAGAAACTCTGCCGATATTTGCGTTTGTGCTCCATGAGAACCCTCAGTGCCAGGATGCGTTTTATGGTGGACTTCTTAGGCATAAAACCAGACAGCTCTGGTTGCTGGTAGATGAGCAAGTGATCACGGATCCTATTGAGGACGACCCAAGCAAGGACCTTACCCGGCACCGAAAGCAATCACCTTTCTCTTTCCAGATAGGTACAAGTCCCATTTTGCATTCAGTTGGGATGACACCCATCTCCTTAATGGAAGCAAACATTACTTGCAATGCCAGGAGGACAGCCTGACCACCAGCCTGGAGAAGTTCACCCAGATACCACAGATCAGCAGTTTGTCAAATTTCTGCCCTGCCAGGGCTACCCCAGTCAACTGTAAAAGCTATTACTGCAAAGTGGAGCAACAACAGCTTGGCCGTAAAGTAATGGACTACACAACCTCACACACTGTGGCTGAGGTGCATACAAATCCTGGTGTCTGATGGATGAATCTGAGTTTGATTGGTGCAAGAAGAAACACTACTGGCCCAAATGCATAATGCATACTATAAAATTTGTGAAGGTGGAATGACAGAGTAGCAGCTATTTGTCATGTTTTGGGCAAGGCCCCTCAATTCAATGAACGGAAATCATAAATGCTTCTGCATACAACGCTATCTGAAAGAATTATAAGCTTGTGGAAGCAGTTTGTGGAAGGCCCCTTGCCGTTTTGGCATAAAAAATAGAGAAATGATTTGGAGAAACCAGCTGGCACAGGGTCCTGAGCTGAACTCCACCGGACACCTTGGGGTTGAACCAAAATGCTGACTGACAGCCAGATCTTATCAACCATCATTAGTGTCCAACTTCACAAGTACTCTTTTGGAAGTGAAGCCTCTGCAGCCATTTTCCAAAATTGAATTAAAAGAAAGAAGAGTGGAGACTGTGATGGTACCAAAGGAAGGACCAACTCCATTTTTGAGGCCCATAGATTGGAATACGATGTTCAACATGCGCATAAGGGTGTGATGTGCAGGTGTCCACATTTTTTATTTATCGCCTTCCTCATCAGGTTCTGGACTTTGATTTTGGTTTATTTTTGAGTTGTAATCTTTTAGAATCAATATTCTTTATTTTGTTACTAAACTTGTTAATAAAGTTTATTATTATCATTATTATTATTATTATTATTATTATTATTAATTAGAAATGCCGCCTCTCACCTCAGTTCTATTATCCCTTTTACTAAAATACCCCCCTCCTAGTTGAGAATGTGCTTCTGGACCCTTCAAACCCACAGCAGACTGAATGTGTTGTCACCCTACTGACAGGATGGAGAATTGAGACCCAAGTCCACTTGCTGGACCCTGCTACTAACACCATCACTGATGGCATGTCTGCTTGACTCCCTGATGGTGGCGCTATGTCCTTATGCTTATTGGAACTGTAGTAGGTTTCTCTCTTACCGTTGGATACTATAAGTTGGATGGCTGGGGTCTTCTTCATTTCCTTGTTGGTGATGACATTGCAGGCATATTTTCCGCTGTCTGCTACCATTGCAGTTGTCAGAACGAATGATATATTTCCATTGTCCATTTCACTTTGGAAGATTTCTACTCTATCTCTGAATTTCTTGTCTTGTTTTTCAATGTTGTTTGTGGTACTGTTAGCTACATAAACTATCTTCCAGCTTTGTTCATCACAAAAACACTCAGCCTGGATGATCTGTGTTTGATTATTCAGGACGACTTTAAATGGCATTAAAACACTTAATCCGCTGGCCGTCTTCACAATGGTGTCTTTCAATGCCAAACCTAGAGAAGGACAACAGCAAAAGAAAAACAAATAAAATAAGAAATAACTAAGGAGATGCGCCAGTTCACTTACTGTGGGCTGAAAACTCCTTGGGTAAGCCTCTCCAGTAAAAATACATGGAATGCCTTGTAAGAATTATAGGACAAAAAAACTCTAAGAAATTCGCCAGTCAATTAGGTCATCTTACTGCCAATCTGTCCACTGTATTTCTTATTCTTTCAAACAATTTTTATTGATTTTAAAGGGGCCAGTTTGAGGAGCCGCAATTATTACCCCAGCACTGATTCCACTTTGATTTCATTCTTTTCCACATTTTCATTAACCCAGACATTAAACGGTGTATCCCTTGGAACCCCAAACATTTTTCCTTTGCTCTTCTCTTTTGTTACAGAACACTAAAGAATTTCAAGTCTTAAAGTCAGAGTCTAAACACAGTATGCATCCTTTCATCTATTATCCAACCCACAATATCCTAACTACAGGGTCACGGGGTCTGCTGGAGCCAATCCCAGCCAACACAGGCTGCAAGGCAGGAAACAAACCCTGGGAAGGGCACCAGCCCACTGCAGGGCACACACACACACACCCACACACTAGGAACAGTTTAGAACGGCCAATTCACCTAACTTGCATGTCTTTGGATTGTGGGAGGAAACCCACGCATTCACGGGGAGAACATGCAAACTCCATGCTGGGAGGACCTGGGAAGTGAACCCGGGTTTCCTAACTGCGAGGCAGCAGTATTCATCCATCCATCCATTATCCAACCTGCTTTATCCTAACTACAGGGTCACGGGGGTCTGCTGGAGCCAATCCCAGCCAACAAGGCAGGAAACAATCCCCGGGCAGGGTGCCAGCCCACCGCAGGGCACACACACCCACCCACACACACACACACACACACACTAGGGACAATTTAGGATCACCAATGCACCTAACCTGCATGTCTTTGGACTGTGGGAGGAAACCCACGCAGACACGGGGAGAACATGCAAACTCCACGCAGGGAGGACCCGGAAAGGAAACTCTGGCCTCCTTACTGCGAGGCAGCAGCGCTAACCACTGCGCCACCGTGCCGCCCCACAGTATTCATGTTAGTGTTAATTCACAAATCTCGAATTAATCACTTTTGAACCATTGTCTTGATGACATCACACGGTGTGACGTCTGGAACCACGCCCCCCCCCCAACCATAGCCCGTCACGTCATGGCAAGAGAGCAAGAAAACAGCATCCACGTACCACAAAACACAAGATGTGAAAAATGAATGGCCTAATGGCGGAAAATAAAATGAAGAAAACAAGAAATTGTACAGATAAGTAAGAAGATCAAACCTTTCTGGCAGAGCCATCCATCCCCAGGACAGCTAGCCAATTATATTTGTGGAAAATCACAAGATGCAGAGTCTCACTTGGATTTTCAACATAAATAACAGACAGACCAAGCAACTGTAGAATTCATAGTTAATATATAATAATGTTTTAGAACCTACTACAAGTATACTGCTCAAAAAAATTAAAGGAACCCTTTTGAATCTGAGTATAGCACAAAGTCAATGAAACCTGTGGGCTATTTATCTGGTCAGTGAAGTAGCAGATGGGCTTGTTTATCAGTTTCAGCTGCTTTGGTGCACTAGAGGGACAACAATAAGAGAGACGACCCCCAAAATAGGAATGAATGTTGTAACAGGTGGAGGGGGGCCACTGACATTTTTCCCTCCTCATCTGTTTTGTCACTCGTTTTGCATTTGGCTATGGTCAGTGTCACTACTGGTAGCATGAGGCCATACCTGGAACCTACAGAGCTGGCAAAGGTAGTCCAACTTCTCCAGGATGGCAGGCACATCAATACGTGCCACCCATTGCCAGAAGGTTTGCTGTGTCTCCCAGCACAGTCTCAAGGGCATGGAGGAGATTCTAGGAGACAAACAGGCAGTTCCTCTAGGAGAGCTGGACAGGGCCCCTCGTAGAAGGTCCATAACCTATCAGCAGGACCTACCGGTATCTGCTCCTTTGGGCAAGGAGGAACAGGATGAGCACTGGCAGAGCCTACAAAATGACCTCCAGCAGGCAGGGCACTGATGTGAATGTCTCAGACCAAACAATCAGAAACAGACTTCATGAGGGTGGCCTGAGGGCACGACATCCTCTAGTGGGCACCATGGAGCTCGATTGCCATTTGCCATAGAATACCAGAACTGGCAGATCCACTACTGGCGCTCTTTGCTTTTCACAGATGAAAGCAGGTTCACCCTGAGCACATATGATAGACTTGAAAGGGTCTGGAGAAGACGGGGAGAACATTATGCTGCCTGTAATATCGTTCAGCATGACCGGTTTGGTGGGGGGTGTCAGTGATGTTCTGAGGAGGCACAGCCATAGAGGGAGAGAGTCACAGACCTCTAGAGGCTAGACAACGGCACCTTGACTGCCATTAGGTACCGGGATGAAATCCTGGGACCCATTGTCAGACCCTATGCTGGTGCAGTGGCTCGTGGGTTCCTCCTGGTGTATGACTATGCCTGGCCTCAGTTCCTGCGGGATGAAGAAACTGATACCACTGACTGGACCCCACACTCGCCTAACCACAATCCTCTGGGACATTATGTTTAGGTCCATCCAATGCGGCCAGGTTGCACCTCAGATTTTCCAGGACCTCATCGATGCCCTGGTCCAGATCTAGGAGGAGATCATCCCAGGACACCATATGTCATCTCATTAGGAGCATAACAAGCGTTGTCAGGCATGCATACAAGCATGTGGCAGCCATATAAACTACTGAGTAGTAATGATTTGGAGTTGCTGTAATGAAATTTTAGCCAAATGTCTGCCGCATCTTCATTTTGTTCCCTTTGATTTTTGGGTGTCTTTGAAATGAGCCCACTGTAAGTTGATCGTTTTCATTTCTATTAAACGATGTGGCGTCCTTTCGTTCCTAACACATTACCCAGTCCATATCAGAAGAGATATCCAGCAGGATTTTTTTCCCATTGAGATTTGATGTGTTTTCAAAGTGTTCCTTTAATTTTTTGAGCAGTTTATATATATATATATATATATATATATATATATATATATATATATATATATATACAGTATATATATATATATATATATATGTATATATATATATATATATATATATATATATGTATATATATAGTATATAAACTCTAATTCTAACTCTGTTTATTAGGAATTTCAAAAACAAGTCACATTACTTTCCTACAGAGTCACCTTCATTTGTGGTGTAATTTTCCCAGAGTTGTACCAACTATTTAATGTCCAATTACTACTCCAGCCACCTTCACCGTTTCCAACTAAAAAAAAAAGTGCGGAGATTTTTTGAACATCCCTCATATGAAGCTCTAACAGAATCAATTAATAAACATGAGGAAAAAGATTGAATGTAACTCAAGGGCTATCAAAATGGAACTTAGCATCTGAGGCCTCTGCCTCATCTTAGAGAAGGCACCAACATTATTTTCCAATGTTAGAATGAGGTTATGAGCGCCGCAGGGGACTGTAATTTCTCCGGTCCTGTTCAGCTTATATACATCGGACTTCCAATACAATTTAGAGTCCTGCCACGTGCAAAAGTTCACTGACGACACTGCTTTCGTGGGCTGTATCAGGAGTGGGCAGGAGGAGAATAGGAACCTAATCAAGGACTTTGTTAAAGACCAAGTAGCTGGTGGTGGATTTTAGGAGGCCCAGACCCCTCATGGACACCGAGATCATCAGAGGTGACTGTGTGCAGAGGGTGCAGACCTGTAAATACCTGGGAGTGCAGCTGGATGATAAATTGGACTGGACTGCCAATATTAATGCTCTGTGCAAGAGAGGACAGAGCTGACTATACTTCCTTAGAAGGCTGGTGTCCTTCAACATCTGCAATAAGATGCTGCAGATGTTCTATCATACGGTTGTGGTGAGCACCCTCTTCTACGCAGTGGTGTGCTGGGGAGGCAGTTAAAGAAGAGGGACGCCTCATACCTGGACAAACTGGTAAGGAAGGCAGGCTCTATTGTAAGTACTGAGCTGGACAGTTTGACATCAGTGGCAGAGCGACGGGCGCTGAGCAGACTCCTGTCAATCATGGAGAATCCACTGCATCTACTGAACAGGATCATCTCCAGACAGAGGAGCAGCTTCAGCGACAGACTGCTGTCACTGTCCTGCTCCACTGACAGACTGAGGAGACCACACACTATGTGACTCTTCAATTCCACCCGGGGGGTAAATGTTAACATTACTCAAAGTTATTGTCTGTTATACCTGCATTGTTATCACTCTAATTTAATATTATTTTGTATCAGTATACTGCTGCTGGAGTATGTGAATTTCCCCTTGGGATTAATAAAGTATCTATCTATCTATCTATCTATCTATCTATCTAATGATTTGCAAACACCAATCCAAAAAGTGAGGATAAACTACTGCCAACCCATCCCCTACCAGCACCCCCAAGAACCGGTGCTATGATCAATACGACGTTCCTTATCAAAACAGTGCTTTAGAATAATGGGACAGTTGATATTACTCAGAAATGACTTGTGGCTTTAGTGGATCAGAGGAGATGATAATGTTCTGCATATTATGAGTCAGATGACGTGGTGTATTATGAGGTAATGACAATACAAAAGTATAAAAGAAGATGAATGGTTTAATTGATTGCTCACTACATGGACTGAGACATTTGTGCAAATAAAGAAATGTTCTGCATTCTCATCTGGGCTCTGTGACTGCCTTCTTTCATGATAGAACCAGAGAGAGATGTCAAAAACAGTGATACATCAGAGGAAGGAGCACCCTTTCATCTGGACATGGAAGACTGCAACTCGTGTATCAGCCTGACTGCTGAATCTTAAAGCTTCCTAGGACAACATCCTTATTGAACATTGATGCTAACATTCAGGGAGCTTTCTAAGACTATACAGTATATATCCAGGCTTTGCTATATTTTTAACTGTTGTTACTTCATTTTAATAAATACTATTTTGATTTTTAAATTTTTATACTTTGTCTTTATATCTTGAGTGACTGAAGTTGTAGGCCTAATAGATGGCTGACAGCTTAACCCGGCCAGTACACTCAGAGGCTGTCAGACACTGCCTCCTCCAAGACGCTAGTTGGCAGCTTCCCTGGACTGTAACAGTTCATTAAATTCCCGCAGGACACCATGGGACTTGGAGTTCTTTATCACAACACTGCTGGGTACTGTGGGGTGCTGCCAGGGGGCGCTGCAGGACATGGGGAGACACAGTTCACACCTAGCCTGGAAGTACTACCAAGTCATGGGGACGGAAACCCAGAAGTACTTCCGGGCTGATTAAAAACTTGAGTCCTCCATCTGACCCAGAAGTGCTGGCAGGTCACGTGGATGGGAGAGCAGAAGCACTAACGGGTCGGGCAATTTATAAGAGAATGTTGAGAACTCAGCTGGTGAGCCTGAGTTGGGAGGAGGTGGACAATGGAGGTGTGGAGGAGGAGGAGAAAGAGAGAGAAAGAATTGTGTTTTGTGCTTAGTTATTTGCCTGTAAACCTGTGGCTGTGGTGCTTGGAGGGCACTGTACAGAAGAAAAATAATTAAACTACTTCTTGGAGCTTTTACCATGTGTCCTGCACATCTCTCTGTTGCGTTTAAGGGTCAATAGTGCAATAGTGACCTCTTTGCATACACAAAGTAATAAACTAAACAGGAACATCTTCACGTGTTTGCCTAGTTTGAGGAAACCGCCACTATCTCGTCTCCGAATGCTGTGTTAGCGAGAGTTCTCTCCTAACATGGACAGATAGCTTTACTCGCCAAGAAAGTCAAGTCTGAGAATCCGTATACTTTAATGTAGGTTTCTGGTAAGACGTCAGACAAAACATTATGCTGTGATAACCATTGACATCTTGAAGATAAAATGACGATAATCTCTTTAACCTAAAATACAACATATTGTAGCAGGAGGCAAAGCTAAAACTAAAGCAGCGCCAGCAGCAAACAGGGAGCTAGGGATATACCAGTATGTATCAAATTAAAAATTTGGGGGGGGTTAGGAATATACCAAAACTGGCAAATAACAATATTAACACAGACTGCTGTAGCAGCACAGCCACTGTCTTTCTCACAGGGTTCAGCTGGTTGTGGAATATACAAGAAGAATAATATGTGTTATTTTACCACATTTTGGTTGGTAGGTAGTTTTAACCAAGTGTGTCTAAGTTATTCTTGGGGTTCAAGGTGTTTCGGCCATATGTCTCAGTTATATCAAAATGTTTCTAGGTTATTCTTGGGTACCAAAGTAACTTCCTTCCTAGTTCAATTCAGGGTCCGATACAAGCAGCATTGGGCAACAGAACAGGAACCAGGGCCGTTCTTAGGCATGGGCAAGCAGGGCAGTCGCCCGGAGCCCCGAGACAACAGGGTCCCCATCATTCAAGGGTTTTTTTTTTTTAAGATCTTCACAAGCTGCGTATTTGTACTATGAAATTAAATGCTAAATGCTAATGGGACGAATTGAAAATGAATCCACAAGAAATTAGCTTTCCTGCCCCAGAAAGCTTGCGCAGAAGAAGAGCGCGCAGACAATTTAAGTCAAATTTTGACTACGAAGAGCGAGATCAACCAATACTTGATCCATAGGATAAATATCGCATTGAGTTCTTTAATGTATTGCTTGACCAAGCGATATCCTCAATGACTGAGCGCTTTGACCAAATGGAAGGTCATTATGATTACTTTGGTTTTCTTTATAATTATTAGAGAATAAAATGTCTAAATGATGCGGATTTGAATAAATCCTGTCAGGATGTCAATGCGATATTAACAGATGAAACAACTGGTTCCGATACTGATGCTCACGACTTGTTCTCTGAATTGCGTATTTTGGCAAATCTGGTGCCTCCTAATGCTTCTGCTCTTGAAACATTGCAGTTTATATACCAGAACAGCTTACGAGATTCTGTTCCAAACATCGCGATAGTGCTGCATATCGCCTTGACCATACCAGTTACTGTCGCTGCTGGGGAACACAGCTTTTCTAAGCGAAAGCTAATCAAGAATTACCTCAGGACAACCATGTTACAAGAACGACTGAATGCTTTAGCATTAATATCCATTGAGCGAGACGCTTAATTACTCGCCATTAATTAAAGATTTTGCAAGTGTTAAAGCTCGAAAAGTTGATTTCATTTCTTGAGCTTGTAACATGACTGTAAGTATAATGTCACTGCTCTGTGCATGAAATTGTTTTATTGATTCATTCACATGAGCAGGTCAAGTTTGACACACAGGGGCTAGTCTGCCTGCATTTAGAAACCACTAGTTTAGCAGTTTTGAAGGGGATAACTGCAGTGTAGGCTTTTGTGCTATTCTTGTATTTTAGGAGGTGAGGTTGAGTCTTTTCTTACCTTGTTTGGAGACAAGAGAGGACCTGCACGTGGAAGAACCAGTATAAAAAAGGCTTGGGCTACAGCCAAATCCTTCGAAGCTGACGACCGGATGATGTTATCGTCATCCGTCCTGAAAATCCTTTCAGCGCAGCGACAGAAAATGGCAGACTGTATACATCAAGATCCGACCTTATGTATTGTCTGCTATAGCTTCCTCCGTTTGTAATGCCGCGTGAATCGTCAGTAAAGAAAGCTAAGTTTATTTTCTCTTTTCTCTTCTCTTTTAGGAAGCCACTGTGCACTGGAGAGATTACAAAGGACTGGAAAATGGCAAATATCATCCCATTATATAAAAACGGTGACAGGGCAGATCAAAACAACTGTAGGCCAGTAAGCTTAACGTGCATCACAGAAAACTTAATGGAAGGAATTATTAAGGATAAGATTGAGCAACACATGGCAAGGACAGGAGTTATTAGGAACAGTCAGCATGGGCTCAGAAGAGGGAGGTCGTGTTTTACTAACATGCTGGAATTCTATGAGGAGGCAACAAAAGGATATGATCAGAGTGGAGCAGATGAGATTATTGATCTGGACTTTCAGAAAGCATTTGATGAGGTGCCACATGAGAGGTTGGGCATCAAGTTAAAAGAAGTGGGAGTTCAGGGTGATGTTTTTAGATGGGTGCAGAATTGGCTCAGACACAGGAAGCAGAGGGTGATGGTGCGAGGAACCTCATCAGAACTGGCCGATGTTAATAGTGGTGACCAGCAGGGGGCAGTGCTAGGGCCGCTGCTATTTTTAATATATATAAATGATTTAGATAGGAATATAAGTAACAAGCTGGTTAAGTTTGCAGATGATACCAAGATAGGTGGATTAGCAGATAATTTGGAATCCGTTATATCATTACAGAAGGACTTGGATAGCAGACAGGCTTGGGCAGATTTGTGGCAGATGAAATTTAATGTCAGTAAATGTAAAGTATTACACATAGGAAGTAAAAATATTAGGTTTGAATACACAATGGACGGTCAGAAAATCGAGAGTACACCTTATGAGAAGGATTTAGGAGTCACAGTGGACTCTAAGCTATCAACTTCCCAACAGTGTTCAGAAGCCATTAAGAAGGCTAACAGAATGTCAGGTTATATAGCGCCTTGATGTGTGGAGTACAAGTCACAGGAGGTTCTGCTCAACCTTTATAACACACTGGTGAGGCCTCATCTGGAGTCCTGTGTGCAGTTTTGGTCTCCAGGCTACAAAAAGGACATAGCAGCACTAGAAAAGGTCCAGAGAAGAGCGACTAGGCTGATTCCAGGTCTACAGGGGTTGAATTATGAGGAAAGATTAAAAGAGCTGAGCCTTTACAGTTTAAGCAAAAGAAGATTAAGAGGTGACATGATTGAAGTGTTTAAAATTATGAAGGGAATTAGTACAGTGGATCGAGACTTGTATTTTAAAATGAGCTCATCAAGAACACGGGACACAGTTGGAAACTTGTTAAGGTTAAATTTCGCACAAACATTAGGAAGTTTTTCTTTACACAAAGAACAATAGACACTTGGAATAAGCGACCAAGTAGTGTGGTAGACAGTAAGACGTTAGGGACTTTCAAAACTCGACTTGATGTTTTCTTGGAGGAAACAAGTGGATAGGACTGGCGAGCTTTGTTGGGCTGAATGGCCTGTTCTCGTCTAGATTGTTCTAATGTTCTAATGTTCTAATGTGATTTGTTTACCGCCGTATCACTATGGGAGGGATATCACCTTTAAATATCATATCTCTATATTTTTCGGTTACTTAAAATGCTGCAATTTAAAAGAACTTATTCCAATTAGGGAGCTTTTGCTTCTAAAGGAAACAGAGCTTTATTCTGGAATGTTCTTTAGCCTAAGATTTAATTTGGTAGAAAAAAACGGAAAACGGTATGAAAAACACACTTTTTAATTGTGACCAAAAAATAAATAAAATGCTCTAAAAATTTATAAAAATATGCACCACTGCACTGCACATTTTGCACACGCTGGGCTTAGCTACATACCTGCACGCGGTGCCCAGTGGAAACAGGTCAAATCTAGCTGAACTGTAGCTAATACTACACACATTAGGACCCCCACAGTCTAATTATGAGCCAGGGCCCCCAACATCCTAAGAACGGCCATGCAGGAACCAACCTTGAAGAGGATGCCAGTCCATCCAAAGGCCCGCATTGGCACACACCCATTTATAGAATCAGCCATTTTTCTTTTATACCCGTCTTTGTGTTTGAGAGGAGTGGGAAGTGGGGACAAAAATCTCAGCGGAAAACTCACTAAATGACAGGTAGGAGACACTAGCTGAACACTGACATTGACTAGGCAGGATGCTGGGTCTGTGAGATGGCAGAGCTAACCTGTGCATTACAGTGCAGCCTAACATTTCTATAGCACCTTTCAATATTCAGAGTCAATCTAAGGCACATCGCCAGTACAACTTAGTTATTTTCTGGTATTTCATTGTCTCTTTGAATGACAATGGGACAATAATTGACATGATTGTCTCACTGTTATTATTCTATACCCCTCTTCTTCTTGGATCCCCCCTCTGCAGTTTATTCACAAAGCACAATATACTGAAAAACCTACAGGCCCAGGCCTTGTGTTCCCCTTCTTCACCAAGGCACTACACTGACCAGTATTTTCAGACATCTTCAACCAACCTCTGCATTTGTGCACTGTTCCTGCCTTCTTCAAGCCCTCCATCATCATTCTAGTAGCAAAAACATCAGAGGTCACAGGCCTGAGTGACTACAGACCAGTAGCTTTAACCTCTGTAGTCTAAAGATCATTCAGGGACTTTTTTGAATTATCTCAAGAATTCAACAGAAGACTTCCTGGACCCATTTCAGTTTGCATACAGAGCCCACCGGTCTGTGGGTGATAAAGTGCATTTAGGTTTGAGTTTGATTTACCAACACCTTGATAAGCCAGTGGCATACAGTGCATCCGGAAAGTATTCACAGCGTATCACTTTTCCACATTTTGTTATGTTACAGCCTTATTCCAAAATGGATTAAATTCATTTTTTTCCTCAGAATTCTACACACAACACCCCATAATGACAACGTGAAAAATGTTTACTTGAGGTTTTTACAAATTTATTAAAAATAAAAACACTGAGAAATCCCATGCACTGAATACTTTCTGGATGCACTGTATGTGAGGGTCTTATTTGCGGACTTTAGCTCTGCTTTCAATGCACTCATTCCTGAGCTCTTAGATTAGAATCTCTGCCATTGAATTACAGATATTAGGTGCAGCTAGATACACGCATGTCTGACCCATTAACCCTTAGTACTGGAGCACCACAGGGCAGTGTCTTGTCCTCGATACTCTTTGTAAAAACGTCTGAACCTATGCCGATGTGTCTTAAAGACTTTGCTCACTAGGAGGCCTCATTTCAATCAATGATAAGTCCATAGACAGACAAAAGGTGGAACATCTGACAGTGTTTTGCAGCCATAATAATTTGGACCTAAAATTAAAAATAAAAATTCAGGAGATGATCATAGATTTCAAGAAACAGTCAGCTGCTCACCCATCACTTACTACAAATGGCTCAGCCGTTGGGATGACAGAATCGTTTCAATTTCTGAGCACTGTGCTGTCACAAAACCTTAAGTGGGACAATAACATCACATGCATTATCAAGGAGGTCCATGAGAAAATCTTGTTTGTGCATCAGCTGAGGAAATTCAATCTATTCCAAGCAATATTGGTCCGGCTCTACACAGCCATCATGTCCATTCTGACCTCAACTACAGTATAACTTTCTGGCATCTGTTCAGGTTAAGGCCAATCTGAGGACCTCATCAGAACCTGTGAAAGGATCATAGGCTGTAAACTGACCACCAGTCCAGCATGAGTCCAGGGTAAGTAAGAGGGCCGCACAGATCACTGCTGATCTCACCCAGGGCATCACCTGTTTCAAAAGCATCCCTCTGGCAAACGTCTTTGTGAGGTGAATTCAAAAACAAAACGTCACTAAAAGAGTGCAGGTATTCTGACCAATCAGCTCAGAGCTTCGACTCAGTATCTAGGTGGACCTGCACACAGCAGTACCTGAATATTTTTAATCCTATAACATTTTGTGTTATGCACTGTCCTTGTATGCTGCACCAATACTACCAAGACAAATTCCTACTACACATTAGTGTACCTGGCCAATAAACTGAATTCTGATTCTAATTCTGATTCCGGTAAATTGGCTCACTCAATGATACACAACAACTGCAAGGCAAGATTGAAATTGAACCTGTGACCTTCTTGTGTTCTAAGGTACCTTTTCCCCAAAGCAGCCTCTCAATGAACTTTACACACCTAGTATGATCCCTTCATCATAGGTGTGACGTGCAGGCTGGCGGCAGATGCAGTGATCAGCTTCAAATCTCACCTTGGAAAATGCCGGTCATTAGATAGATAGATAGATAGATAGATAGATAGATAGATAGATAGATAGATAGATAGATAGATAGATAGATAGATAGATAGATAGATAGATAGATAGATAGATAGATAGATAGATAGATAGATAGATAGATAGATAGATAGATAGATAGATAGATAGATAGATAGATAGATAGATAGATAGATAGTGTCAGGGATGCCAGGGGCAACGACCCGGCCGGGACGCCGTGAGGGACCGGAAGAGGGTCAAAGCCCACCCTGGATCATGTGGGGGCCGCCTTCCTGGTTGCTCTGGGGGCCACGGGTACAGGGCATGGAAGCTCCACCCTGTAGGGGCCTGTGGTCACCGCCAGGAGGCGCCCCAATGCCTTGGGGACCTGTTACCCCACACTTCCGCCACACCAGGAAGTGCTGGGGGGAAGACTTAGGACGGCACCCGGAGAGCTGCCGGGAGGACAGCCAGCACTTCCGCCACGCTGGGACGTGGCCAAGGGAGGAATGCCGGGAACACCTGGGGCTCATCCGGGGACTGTATAAAAGGGGCCGTCTCCATTCATTCAGCACTGGAGTCGGGTGGAGGCAGGACAAGGCAAGAGAAGAGAGAGTGGAGGTGGCCCGAAGAAAGGCATATTGTGGCCAGGACTGTGTATGTTTGGCGTTTGTGCACTATTTGGACTATTCTGGGTCTGAGTGACCATTTATTGTATATATTTTGTAAATAATAAACGTGTGGTGGTGAAGAACAACATGTCCGCCTGTCTGTGTCCGGGTCGGCTCCACAATAGATAGATAGATAGATAGACATGAAAGGCACTATCGATAGATAGATAGATAGATAGATAGATAGATAGACATGAAAGGCACTATCGAGTTAGGAGACCCAGGTTCGCTTCCCGGGTCCTCCCTGCGTGGAGTTTGCATGTTCTCCTCGTGCCTGCGTGGGTTTTCTCCGGGCACTCCGGTTTCCTCCCACAGTCCAAAGACATGCAGGTTAGGTGGATTGGCGATTCTAAATTGGCCCTAATGTGTGCTTGGTGTGTGGGTGTGTTTGTGTGTGTCCTGCGGTGGGTTGGCACCCTGCCCGGGATTGGTTCCTGCCTTGTGCCCTGGGATTGGCTCCAGCAGACCCCCGTGACCTTGTGTTTTGATTCAGCGGGTTGGAAAATGGATGGATGGATAGATAAATCTAACCTAACATTGCATAAAAATGTTCCATCTGCCAAGTTCAATTTGGGGTCAAGGGGACATTTCATCTAACACACACAAACACACCTCCTTTGGATCTTGGAAAAAAACAAACAAAGACTGGACACAGGATTCAAAGCCAGAACAAATAATCTGTGAAAAAGCAATGCCACCCACTGCACCACCATGCTGCCCAGATTTTATAAAGCACCCATCTATGTTGGACAAACCATTTGAAAATGACACTTACCTAGAATGATGGGCATGATCTGGATGACTATAAAGAGAGTGGAGAAGCTCTTCATCTCTGCTAAATAAAAAGAATAAATGGAAATGCAATTAATCCACAAATATCTCAAAGTCAGTCCCCCCATCTAATCAACACAAAGACTGCAAATGCCCCCAGTCCCACTGATTTCTTCCTCCGCCAATAATAGGACACTTGTTACAACACATTGCTGTAATAAATGCAGAAGTATTGGAATTTTACTCTTTGATGTGGCACTAAGGTTCTTGAGAATTATACCAATCATAAATACAATCATACACACACTCACACATACAGACACACACACACACACACACATATTCTAAGGTTTCTAAACTCTTTTGGGGCTCCCCAATGAGATGACAAGAGCATCCCAAAACGTGATCGCCACATCTATGGAAGATAGCCTGTCAGTTGCCCTGCTGTGGCAGCTCGCCATGAAAACAAATCTGAAAAGATCAGATGAGTGATGCAAGTAACATTATACAGTAACTGCAGGGAATAGTAATACTTGGCCATTAACCTGGTCACGACCGTGCCTGATTGCTGTGTCTGTATATAAGTGAGTGGTAGATCCAGCTACAATAAATAACCGTGCTGTTCCTGTTCCAAGCTAAATAAAGTTGGTTTTGTTAAAGTACTGAGACTCAGCCTCATGTTTTGGGGTGCAAGACAAGGACTCACATGTGACAATATATATAGTCACTCATGCATACCACAAGGTCACCTTACATTTTCACCTAAAGTAAGTAGTACCACCATGGGACAAGAGTGGAGGCACTGTCACTAACAGTCATGTCTCTTTTTTTCCTCATAGCCTCAAGTAACTGCCTCTTGGGGGAAATGAGGCCAAGGAAAGCTCTGCCTCTTCCGTACCGCCCGATATAAAAGCAGAAAACTCCTTGAAGGCTGTGTCTTTTTTTGTGGCTGACCTTGCTAATGTGCAGATCAACACCAGAGTTTGCTGCCAAGTGATTCCCAAATAAAAATTTTACCACATAAAAAGTGCATTCAAGTGTATCCTTTCCGTTGGTTTTCTTGATTCATTATTCAAATTAAAGAGGGTTTTGCCCAGTTGGCATTCCAAGCATTTAGCTTTTTCCCTGTCTTTTCATTCACCCTGCTGCACAGTTTATAGTCAAGGTGGACACCTGAGCATCACACCTACAGCCATGAGAACAATGAAGTCCTCCACATGGAAACTGTTTAGTTTTTTATCATTTGTTTGAACAGGCAAACAGTAGACCTTCATGCAAACAGTGCATACAAACAAATGACATATCAGACTGGCATTGTGTATTCGTTCTCATAATCTAAATGAACAAAATGCAGATTTGTCACTTGGAACAAGTAAGTTCACCCCTACAGTTCTCACCACTTTAAATCCATCAAATTAGAATCAGGTGTTCCAGATGAGGTGTGAATATCCTTAGGGCGTCTGCAGGTGGACCTCATTCTCTTATTTAAACTGTAGATATCGAGGGTCTTGTGCTCTCTTTACTGTCAACATGTGTGAAGTCAGCATGTCAACATCAAGAGAGCTCTCCAAAGACCTTAGAACAGTGAAACGCAACCTTTTTCGAGTTGCGGCGCACGCAGTCCAAACATTTTCTTTCGCGGCGCACCTGAGGGACTACCCATAAATAAAGTCGTGACGACACAATCTCTGGACAATCGCCAATAAAAACAGTTCATTTTACAAGTTTGAAAGACATCTTATTAAAAAAGGAATCAAAGGATAAATCTTAAATTCAATTAATGTGACCGTTGAGATTGTTTATCAGCACATACGAGATTGATGCGAGGATCAGTTTTCGAAAGTCAGACGCGCATTTCCTTGTCGATCATTTGAAGTCTCTCACGTTTCTTAGACTTCATTTCCGTAAGTGTTCCGTTATCTGTTTTTCCAACATAAAATATATATATTTTAAACTTGATCTTTTTAATTAACCAAAAGTTCAAAAACACTAGCAATTTTAAATTTTTTACAAAAGTTATTGCGCGCCCCTAGAAAATTCCACGGCGCGTGCGCCGCGGCGCACCGGTTGCCCAACAGTGCCTTAGAAAGAAGAATGTGGATGCCTAGGCGTCTGGCAAGAGACTTTAAAAAGATCATCAAATCATTTGAAATCAGTCATTCCAATGTATGGAAAATCGTCTACAGTCGGTGTGGATTTCAATCGACTGCTAATTTGTCCGGGACTGGTTTGCCCTGCAAATTAGCCACAAGTCTTCAAGAACTCCAAACTTCCATTGTTGGATGTGCAGGTAATTCTTGCACAAGTTGGTGTCAACGTGCACACATCTACGATCAGAAAGAAGTGACCTACACATGAAGAGTGCCAGGAAAAAGCCAAAAGGAACATTAGAACAAGTCTACAGTTTGCCAATGAAGATTAGGGAAAGAGCAGGCGTTCTGGGGCAATGTGCTCTGGACAGAAGAATCAAAGATACTGATGTTTGGCCACAGTAACAATAGACACATTTTTTTCCTGTAACTGGAAGAGGATAATAATGTCTTTCTCTGCTGTAGCATTAACAGTGCCCTTCTCTAGTGTGGGACAAAGTGGGCATTGCCCACTCTGTTAGGCTTTTGTGGCACAACAGGCCTGTTAAGAATGCAGATTTAACAGGGGTGCAGACATCCAGCTGCACAAAAACCCCACTGGCATTCTGAACTAACTCCAGCTTGTACCAGGATCTTCCCGGACTTCATTTAATAATAAAGGTGTAAATCAGTGGTGACCTGACCTGTCTACAGAGGCCCCCAGAATGCGCCAGAAGGTACAAAATGGACTCAAGAAAGGACAAAGAGGTATAATTCAATGAAAGATGACTAAGATGGATGGAAGAACTCACCTTTTTGCATTGATTTTGTAAACAGAAGTCACTTTAAAACTCTCTGCGCCATCCTGAAGAATCTCACTGTCTCTCAGGGATATATACTGGACACTCACTGAACTCCCTAGGTATTCTCTCAGGGACAGCAAAATCCACAAAATTATCTTCTGAAACGTAGTATCTGAAACCTAAGAAGTTATGAGCTGCCCTCACCATGAGAAGCTGAGAAGGTGAATCTTCTCTCTTCTCTTTGTGAACCTGAAGCTGAGACCCCTTCTGTCAAGCCAAAGCTGTGTTCTAGTAGTTTGACAAGGCTGAGAAGCAGCCATGATTTCAAGAAGGAAACTTTAGCATCTAAACTCTTGGGCCACAATGAGTGACGTCATTTACCTGTGAAGTGGCACCAGATAGCAGAATGTGAGCTGAGGAAGCCACAGCACAGCACTGATAAGAATCATGGAGTAAAGAGAAAGAGTGCAATCCAACACATGGGGACTCCTTCACTTGAACCTGGAAAAGCAACAAAGCAACAACTCCAGACAACATTGGGCATCATCCATAAGGACTTGATATTGTATATAGATATAGATATTTATTTGTGCCAAGAATAAACTAGAACTCTAAGTACCAGTAAGCAGCCAGCCTAACTGTGCTATGTTTGTCTGTCTAGTCTATCTGCATCCTGTCTTATATATCAATATATTCATCCATCCATCGATTATCCAACCCGCTATATCCTAATTACAGGGTCACAGGGATCTGCTGGTGCCAATCCCAGCCAACAAAGGGCGCAAGGCAGGAAACAAACCTGGGGCAGGGGGCCAGCCCACAGCAGAATATATTCATTTATCATATTTTTATATTCCTTGAGTTTATCAATAATTATATTATTCAGTTTCTTAATACGAATAGGCTTCAGTTATCTTGATATAAGTCTAAAGGCTGGGGACCTCCTCTTACAACAGAGAAAGGTAAAGTAAATAAAGTAAGAGCCTTACCGAATTATTGGATCAATTACTGGTATTTACCGAAGGCACAACTGTTGATTAATTAAACAAGTTAAACATTTCTTTTTCAAATCCCACACTATTACATCCTTCTGGATGGCCAATTTTTTCTATTATTAATCATCAAATATTCTACACTGGAACCAAAGGGCTTAGCTCAAACCCTGACATTAGTCCTTCTCCAGCAAGGTGTACAGTATGACAGTGAGAGGTTAGTGCATCTCCTGGCATCCACAAAACCCTCATTCATCAGATTGCCTTCAGGTTAGGTCAGGCTGGGGAGCATGCACTGGTACACGACGAAACAGCTCGGGATCCTGATTGTCAACCCAGACAGACAGACAGTCCAGTCCCACCCTCAGGAAATGAGACCTCTATCTGCTGCAGCCAGGTGTTACGGGGGTGTCCACTTGGCCTGGTCCATCCAATCAGGTCCTCAACGATGAGGGTCCTGTGAGTCAGATCACTCTCATGGCTGTACTGCCGTAATTGACTCACAATGCAGGTAATGTGCCTCATTCAGGACTCCATGAGCAACACAAAGTCAAACCAACGGTACCCAAGGATTCTCCAAAGAGACACAGTACTGAAGGAGTCCAGTCTTCATCTCAGGTCACTGGATAGCATCCATGTCTCGCAACCATATAGCAAGACAGGAAGCACCAGGACTCTAAAGACTTGGACCTCTGTTGCCACACACCCCTTTCCAGTGACCTCATGATCCCCCATGCCCTCCCAATCCATCTACTGACTTCATAGGACGAGTCACCAGAGACATGAATACAAAGTAAGTAAACCTATCAACGAGGTGGACACCCTATCCACAGATTGCCATCCATCCAGAGAATAAATAGGTTTCCACTACATTTTTAAATAAAAGATGATATATGTACTTTGTGTAAAAAATGAAAGGAAAAAAAGTTCTGGTTCCTAATTTTTTTTTGTTGATTTACTTTATTTTTTTGCTGATATTTTGTTGGTTAGTATCAGGAAGCTAGTCAGGTTCCCGTTTTGCATTTATTGTATATTTTATTCCCATGATTTACTGTGATCTTTCTCATTGGGATTTGTTCCTGGTCTGTAAGAAGAACCTGCACCGGTCCAGAAATGTCTCAACAAGACTGAGGTGACCTCACAATCACAAAGGACACACCTGTACGTGAAGGTTTAATGGATTTAAATACTGGCTTCAGATGTTTGGATTTGTTTGATTTTGAAGAACACACATTTGTTATAAGAAAATACACAAGGCACTTCCTAGACTGGAGACGTAGAAGTGAAAACTGCAGTTTGTACTGGACTGCAACAAAAAGGACAATATTAATAAAGAAAAAACGAAAGAGAAATGGAACGTCTTTTATAGAATATAACTATTAAAAATTCAAGCAACACCATTAAGCAGCAGATTATGGCAGTGGCGAGCAATGATTTCCGCTATTCACCCTTGCGGTAAGTCTGCTGATCTCATCTTCTGCTTTTTCTGTTCAGTACAATGCCTAATGTCTCTACTCGAATGGCCTCCACGTTTGTGTGACTCGATGAGGGACGGGGACAATGAAGACACTTGTGATGTCCGTCCTCGTTTAAAACCTTATTGTACGGTTGACTTTCTTTCTCCCCATTGTATCACGCCCCTTCTTTTTCTGCGTTTCTTTCCCTCCTTTCTCTCCCCCTCTGGCTTGTCCTCTTGGTCACTGCATGTGCACAGACAGCCTGTCACCCAAGACATCGTTTGTAAATGACGAGGTGTCGGAGCGCATAGTGAATATCGGGAGCGAAATGGGGGTGCGATGATATCGGCAATCTAGGCACAGGACGGTATGTATGGATTTGTGTCAAATAAATACATAAATAAATATAACTGAGTCATTATATTGTCCAAAAATGCTGAAATAAAGTAATCGATGTTATTCTTTTATTTTGTTTCAAAGGGGGTAATTACCTTATTTGATTATTTCAGGATTTATTTCAAAATAGCCTTATTGCTAAAACGGCTTTGATTTGACATTACGACTTTTCCGAACGGCAAGTTTCTGAACGTCTCCTTTAATGCCCGAGCTATTTACTTCTGGATTCCTCTTTCCATGATGGGTTTCGTCACTTGTTAACCAAGACAGACACTCACAGCCCTTGTCATTGTGGACGGCAGCCTATACCAAAGATCTTTAGCGCTACTTGCATTTAAACTGACAAAACACCGACACAGTCAGACTAGCGATATAGAAACAGAAGGAGATCACTTAACTCGTATAATGAGACGAACGGACCGTATAATAGAAATGTGCTTTCCCAAATCTTGATGAAGGCGTTAGCAGTTTGACACTGAGTCAGGGTTATCATTTCTTAAATAATAATAATAATAATAATAATAATAATAATAATAATAATTCATTACATTTATATAGCGCTTTTCTTACTACTCAGATCGCCCCACGCAGGGCCGACCCGCGACGCGAGCCCATGATCTTCTTACTGCTTCCACTACATTGTCACAGACAACAAGGATTGGCTTAAGTCCCGCATAGGATCGATGGTCCCTCACCCGGTCAGGATGCCTTTATAATAGAAGGACATGGATCCCTGCCGATTTGGTTGACGGTGCCTTTTCCAGCCAGGAGTTCATAGTGGAAGGACAAGGGAAACTGTCTCTCGGTCTGATGCTGCGTCCGATCCTTTAAGTAATTCAACTGTCGATGTCTTCTTGCTATCCCATTCCCCACTACTATTTTCTCTCTCACGCCTTTACTGTCCACTATCAACGTCTCCAGTACGGGGCTGCTGTTTATCCTCTCCCTGAAAGTCTCCACCAAGTCTTTTTGAATTTTCGAACGCTATTATCGGGAAACGGTCACTCAATCTGAAGAGCAGCCTGTTGCTTTCTGTTGGTACTTTTAGGACGAGTTAACGATATGTTGAAAAATTTCATAAGAAAAAAGTACGTCAAAATATTCACGTTAATTCAAAGGCTCTATAGCTTTTAAGGTCGCTCCATCGCCGTGTCCTCCTACAAAGTCACCCAGGAATATTTAGCCGCGGGCGCTCTCTGTGATTTCTACACGGGCACTTTCTGTGAAGTGACAGTGCCCAGTCAGTCCAGGATTACCAAATAAGCTTCCGGTTGGATTTTCCAAAGTAATACAATCTTAGGTTCTTCGTGAAATAAACACGCCCATTAAAATAGGCCAAACTATCTTTATATATTTCTTCTAAACATCTAACTCCCAGTTCTTAACCGCCTCGATGTTCTGGTAGGTTAAATGCGAGAATACAGACGCAATCGACAGGAAAAGGATTAACCAATAAAAAAACTGGTTCAGCCCACTTGCCTTGATTGACAACCAACGCAATATTCAGGAAGCAAGCATTCTGAAATAGAGTACGGCCAATCAGAAATGCGCCGTTCGAAAAAGTCACACTGTTAGATAAAAACAAAATAATCGTGCAAGAATTAATATGTGGTGTAACAACATTGTTGAACTAAAGTAAAATAATGACACTTTATTTAATGGTAATTTGATGAATATGTTTAGTTATAACTTTGTTTCACAATTTAATGACTCCTTTTTATAGATTGCTGACCTTCTTTCATGTAATTATTTATTTACTAATTGACATTTTATTTATTTCATTTTGGCGCAAATGGCATTCCATAGACCAGCATCCACACCCGTTGTATCAGATATATTTCGATTTACGCGGTGTCCACGGTTTTGGCTCATTTGTTTCTTTATCGCATCAGCCAATCGACAAGCACAGGCGTAACGTTAAATAAGCCAAATTTAATTTTTTAAACGAAATCCAAGTAGTTAAAATTATTTATTTAAAAATTATAAGAAAGAAAGAAAGAAAGACCCGGAGCGCAGAGGAATTCAAATCAGAGGTACAAGTGCAGAACAATACGAATTAACAGATGCCTGTTGCATTTCGTTTCCCGTTATAATAATGCGCTTCTATTCCGCACACTTTCAGTTTATTGGTTACAGCTAAGCACATTGTGGTTTGACTACTTTCTATACTTATTTAAATTTGGAATTTTTATAGTGTACTTGTCATTGCTGTTTGTTTACGTACTGTTGTGGTTACTCTTCTCAACTGATGTTTTCTACCCAATTTCTAAATTCCAATCATGTGCGCCCCAGCTGACTAACGCTTGTTTCCTTTTCTTTGTTCAGCTTTATTTTCCACTTCTCTTACTTATAATAAGAATAAGAATAGATTGAGCCGAAGGTGTTCGTGAATTCTCCTTCAGGACTCCGTTGGTTGTGTGATTTATGTGTTGGCTGTTTGCCACCAGCACTACGGGCAGTGAGTTGACTTTTCATCCCTTAAGTAACACACCCGGCAAATAAGCGGGGCATCAAAATTATGGCAAGCCAAATTCTTAGTAGAGATAGCCTTCAGTCGTTTACAGATATCTTTAAATGAAGTTATGGTGTCTGTAAACGAAAGAAAAAAAAAAAAAAAACTTACTGAAATGTAATTACTGTGGTGGGCTGGCGCCCTGCTCGGGGTTTGTTTCCTGCCTTGCGCCCTCTGTTGGCTGGGATTGGCTCCAGCAGACCCCCGTGACCCTGTAGTTAGGATATAGCGGGTGGGATAATGGATGGATGGATGGGTTGGATAATGGATGGATGGATGAAATGTAATTAGAAATATCTTTAAACGATTTGCATAATTTGGCTTAGTATATTTAATTCAAAATTGTTACTGAAAAAATGTATTACACTTTTAGACAATTTATAGATATCTTAAATAACCACAAATGTTTCCAAATATGTCTTATAGAGAAATATAACTAATTTACAGAAACTTTTAAATGAATTACAGATACCTCTAAACTATTATCTTTAAATGTGTGCTGGCTTACTTGCAGATATTTTTAATCATATAAAAGTAATGATTTGGCTCGCCAGATATGAAAATTGTCGTAAAATATCTGGAAATACTTCTAATTAAAATATACAATGCACTTCGAGGTGTCTTTTAAAGATGTAAAGTTAGGGCCACCTGTAAACAATTTTAAGATATCTTGTAGACATCTTTATTAGAAATGTACTTAAAGATATGTCTTTAATTCATTTAGAACTGTCTATAAATCATTTATAGCTTTCCTCAAACGATTATGAGATGTCTCCAAATTAATTAGGTATCGCGCCATATTTAAAAGATACCTTGCAATGATTTCGGGACATATTAAACTGATTTCTAAATGATAATTTGGCTTGTCATAAAAAATACACTGGTGGGTAATATTAAATAATCGCCGCTACATAGATAAGTAAACCTAATGTATGCACACACTCGGACACACCAGTGTAATTTACTATGTGTGTTCACATTCTGTTTTGATTTGTTCTTTTCGCCATATCTTTTTCTTTTCGCAATTTCTAAATCCCTGTCATATTCGTCTCTTTTTATGTCCTCCTTACATTACTGGTAATTTAATTTCTGTGGCCTGCTGATTTTCCATTTATCTTACTTATTAACGCATATTCGATTGTGAAGAGACAGCACACTCCCTCATTATAATTAATCATGTTATGGCGCAACACACATACATAGAGTACATAGGAAACAATGAAGTCACAAAATATAAATTAATTATGTAGGAGTAAAGGAACTCTTCAATATACATTAAGGCGTATTCCATGATTAGATTGTTCAGTCTTTCAGCAGCTATTTTGATCCTCGCATATATTAAGGCTGAAAATTATTTATATCGCGGAAGAAATTTTACAAAGATTGTAGTCATTTTAAGAGACGTACTTGTAATAAGCAAGTTACCTAAAATAACGGCAACATTAGCTGAAATGTCATTTTGTTCATTTTCTAAAGTAAAACTAAAAGTAATATAATCACTTTAGAAAAGGTAAGGCATTGTTCGTGTATCAGTGGAAGTCATTCCAGAACTTATAGAAAAGAAAAATAAATGATACGGCGTTTCAATATAATTATTATATTTGCATCTATTACAATGAAAACATAATCACTGTATTAAAACTTCCTTAGAAGAGTATATGTTGTTTAAAATTTTAAAAAAGAATTTATTTAGCGGGCGGCGCAGTGGTGCAGTGGTAGTGCTGCTGCCTCGCAGTTAGGAGACCCGGGTTCGCTTCCCGGGTCCTGCCTGCGTGGAGTTTGTATGTTCTCCTCGTGTCTGCGTGGGTTTCCTCCGGGCACTCCGGTTTCCTCCCACAATCCAAAGACATGCAGGTTAGGTGGATTGGCAATTCTAAATTGGCCCTAGTCTGTGCTTGGTGTGTTTGTGTGTGTCCTGCGGTGGGTTGGCACCCTGCCCGGGATTGGTTCCTGTGTTGGCTGGGATTGGCTCCAGCAGACCCCCGTGACCCTGTATTCGGATTCAACGGGTTAGGAACTGGATGGATGGAATTTTAGAACAGGAAATTTTAAATATTTACTTCTTAAAGTACAGTATATGCTCCAATAAACGCCGAGTCTCTTATTGTCGCCGGTCTCTAATAAGAGCCGGGCTTCAGAGGGGACGTGGCCCAATAGTAGCCGGTCTCTAACCGTGGCCGGGGCTTTGATATTTGCCTACTAGCGTACATTGTAAACGTCTGTATCTTTGCGTGTGTAATACATGCGCATGTCAGCACGTTGCATATATAAGAAATACGGATATGCCGGTTTCTCAAACTGCTTCATTTTCGTGCCGGGTTGACCAAAGTACAGACAAACCTGGAAGAAGAGGAAGACGATAGTGAACTGGACAACAACGAAGCCGTCATTGCGGATTCAGACGACGAATAGCAGTGAAAGGTACAGAAAGACATTGCCATTTATCTTTAACAGTCTTATGCAGCATGTGAAATTGAAATAAAGGAGCTAATTTTAATATTAGCTAATATTTTTTTGTGTACCTATACATGTACCGACACGCGAGAAAAAAATATTGCGTTCTGAAGGTTTTTTTTTAAATAATGGCCGGTCTCTAATAGCAGCCGGTCTCTATTAAGCGCCGGGAGCCGAGGCTAATTTTGCAAATAAACCTCTATTAGAGCATATACGGTACAGTATATGCAGTGTTCTTTGAAGAGCACTGATGTCTTGATGCCGGTCTTGTCCGCGTTTTTTTTTATTATGATCGGTAGCTCGGGCAGTTCTGACGCAAAGATCTTCTGGAGTGACTTTGCACTGCGTCCCATATGAAGGAAACAAGTAGATAAACACGCAAATAGATAAATGAGCTGCAAAATGTGACAATAAAAAATAAAAACGCAATGATATTTAAACATAAATAACTGTGTCGTGAAATATATTTCCGGTGCTTCTTTCTACATTATATTGTATATTATTGTATTATATTGTATATTATTTCTATATTATTTGTTTTAGTGACACCTCACGCAACGAGAAATACGTACCGTGTCATTAAAACTATCATTTTCACACTCGAGCCGAATATCCGCATCAACAAATAAGAGTTCACAGAGTCCACAACTAGAACCGACCATTTGAATAGAACTACGAAACGAACCGAACCCACACACCTCCAGGAGCTAGTTGTTCTATTGCCCGACATCAGATATTTTAAGTTTGTGTTGTGATACGGAGCAGCAGACACCGCCCTACAGTTAGCCATTATGTTACAGGTTGTGTTTTCTTTAGAATCGACAATCCGTGTAATCTTCATTTTGGATGAAAAAATGGTGCCCCGTCGCAGTTATACTCATGTCACACGTTAAAAACACGTCACACGTTGAAACTGCTAAACATCTTTAAAACGTAAACAAGTAGACATCTTAGAAACTTTACATGCACACAAAATGTCACGAACAGTCTCTTTTCATATCTAACGGTAGATAATTCTAGCTGCTTCATACGTGGCCTTCCAGATTATTTAAACTTAAAGTTACCTAACGATTGATGCACAGGTCCGGGGAGAAGCCCTCTGCGCAGCTTCGCGTCTTGTTAGACACACCGATTGCTTTCTCCAGAAGGTAATCAATCCCGACTTCCGTTCCTTCAGCTGTGGTTATTAACTTGTTCGTTTTTAGTGGCGTTTCAGTTTGGACTCCCTGGCGTTTGCGTTTCTCCGTGAAATATCAATGTGAGTCTTCAGTAATCCTCTAGAGAACCGTCCAGGTCTTTGAACTCCTAACCCGGGCAAGTCACTCCTTCAAAATGAGGAACTCTGACAGCCTGGACTGAGCGCTTAAATTTCAAAGGCAAATGCAATTTCCTGATCTTAGGTCCATGCAGTGACACGAGCTCTCATCCTGTCCGTCACAAATGTAAGAGAACTTGTCGTCCAATCTACCCCCCAACATATTTCAAGTTTATTATTATTATTATTATTATTATTATTATTATTATTATTATTATTATTATTATTATTATTATTATTATTAGAAGAAGAAGAAGAAGAAGAAGAAGAAGAAGAAGAAGAAATTTCTGTTAACAGTTAATCTCAATTTAAAACATTCACTTTATTCGTATTTTTCTCTTAACCGTCAATCTCTATTTAAAACATCATTATTACTTTCGTTTCTTCTTCGGGTTACAAAGATCTGTCTTTTTTTTTTTAAGATTTCCCATAATTTAGGTCTGCCCCTCCACGCAAGGTTTAGGGACAGTATGGAGTTTGCACAGTTCCCAGTGAATATTCCAGATTTCCGAAATCTCCAACATGCTGTCCGTTTGCTTGATTGTGTGATTGTAAACACACTCACTCATCAAGGTGACGGAGAGTGTGTAACGAGTTAAGTACTGATCAACTCATGAAAGAAAAAATAATAATAATGCGACAATATTGTCCCCATAAACCTAGAAACAGACCTCCGTGACGTGATTATAGATTTTTGTAGATACTTGTTCTTCCTTTCGGCACTTTAAGTTACAACAAAATAGAGTGTAGGCCAGCACGGTGAAGCAGTGGGTACCGCTGCCGCCTTGCTGTTAGGAGACTCGGGTTCGCTTCCCGGTCCTCCCTGCGTGGAGTTGGCATGTTCTCCCCGTGTCTGCGTAGGTTTCCTCCCAAAGTCATGCAGGTGGTGATTCTAAATTGTGTGTGTGCTCTGCGGTGGGCTGGCACCCTGCCCAGGGTTTGTTTCTTGCCTTGGGATTGGCTCCAGTAGACCCCCGTATAGTGGGTTGTTTTCTTTTATTGATCAAAACTGATTTTATTTTTTCACATAAAAATGACTTGTTGGATATACTTGATAAAACTATGACACATTTGTCCATGTACATCTAACTAACATGTATGACTCTTGTTACTTTGTGTCCTGTACTATGTCTCAGAAGGCATCAGGGTGAAAAACTGATAAGTGCTGGATTTGCAATTGCACCCTGATTTAAAATGTTTTCTACGGAAGGCAAATGGTGTCCAATTATGTTTTGTGCAGAAGAGCTTTTCTGCCTGTAGCTGCCCAGTTCACATACCTGGCCATTGATCAAGTACCTACAAATCAACACCACCTGATGCCGCAAGAAAGCAATAGACGTTTCACAGGATTCATCATATCCTGGTCATTGCCTCTTCCAGCTTTTGCCATCGGGCATGAGATACAGAGCAATGAAAACCAGGACAGACCGCCTTAAAAACAGCTTTTATCCAAAAGCAAACATGACCCTGAACTCAGAATAAAACTGCGCCATATCATTCTCCCAATGTGCAATATACACCTGAAGTCAGCCAGTGCAATTTCTATCTATCTATCTATCTATCTATCTATCTATCTATCTATCTATCTATCTATCTATCTATCTATTATATAGTGCCTTTTCTATTTATCTATTATATAATGCCTTTTTTCTATCTATCTATCTATCTATCTATCTATCTATCTATCTATCTATCTATCTATCTATCTATCTATCTATCTATCTATCTATCTATCTATCTATATTATAGTGCCTTTGACTCTATCTATCTATCTATCTATCTATCTATCTATCTATCTATCTATCTATCTATCTATCTATCTATCTATCTATCTATCTATTATATAGTGCCTTATCTACATACGTAAGTCATCATGGTGTCTCCTGAAAGTGAGGACGAGTTCTTTTGTTTTCTTGGTTTTGTGTGACAGTTTGTTTTCTGAGCACCACACTGCCAATTTGCAGACTCCATGTCTGCGTCCTGTCTCATCCCCACTTGAGGTTGGCCCATCACTGTTGTATTATCTGCAGATTTAATAATTGTATTTGTGGAACATACAGATACAGTACACAGTCGTGTGTGTACAAAGCATAAAGGTGGTGTCTTGGAGCATGCCAGTCATGTGCTAACATCACATACCATAGTGGCAGCCTGGTCATGCACAGTGCAAAATGCCATTTCAAACTGATACCCAAATGATGCCAATACTAATCAAAAAAGATTCAAATTTCAAAAAATTAAAAGAAAAGAAAAATGGATCTTCAAGGAAAAACACCAAGAATCTTAACACTCCATTCTTTCGCCACAATCCAATCTCTAGTAGCATCACATGATTGATAGTCACACTTTATAAATCACGTATGTGTTTCTTTCACATGCAACCTTTTCTTGTAAATTAAAAAAAGCATTAACCACATTTTTCATTTTTCGTGCGATCAGACGACTTCCTTTTTTGATCTTCCGACATTCTCACCTTCCTGTTGTGGTCTTCACTGTCTGTAGTTGCTGCATAATTTTTTTTTTTTTTTGAGGTTTTAAGGCTGATCTCCTGACTCATAATCATCTTGACCTTTAGTCCTTTAACACACCACCATCCTCCAATATCATCAACATCTGCTAGGTCTGTTTTTCCCTGTCTTGATTATAGTTCCTCATTCCTTGCTCATTTTTGTTTATTGTTTCACTCATTTTTACTTCCAAATATCTTCTGAGAATCAAAGGGGAGAAAGTAAAAAAAAAAAAAAAACGTCGGCATGGCATAATATTTAGGTGTGTTGGGAGACTTGGTTAGCTGGTTTGAAAGTTGGATCATTTTCCGATTTTCTAATCACTTCATCAAAGAGTTTATTATCACAATTTTGTTTATTGTTAAGGCGGCATGGTGGCGCAGTGGGTAGCACTGCTGCCTCGCAGTTCGAAGATTCAGGTTCTTTGCAGGGTCCTCCCTACGTGGAGTTTGCATGTTCTCCCCGTGTCTGCGTAGGTTTCCTCCCACAGTCCAAAGACATGCAGGTTAGGTGCATTGGTGATCCTAAATTGTCTCCAGTGTGAGCTTTGTGTGTGTGTGCGCCCTGCCCGGGGTTTGTTTCCTGCCTTTCACCCTGTGTTGGCTGGGATTGGCTCCAGCAGACCCCCGTGACCCTGTAGTTGCATGAATTAATTTTAAGCTAATTTTGAAATTCAAGTTAAACAAGAAAGTCCCCATAATTTGCATTTAACATTTTCCTACAAGCATATACACACTGGTTGGTTTATTTAAGTTTAACATATACTTTCTAACAAAGAATAAGAAATTTTAAGTATTTTAGGCAGACCTAATCCATCCCTGGGACCTTGACACTGTGGAGTTGCTTAACAACCTCAGTGACCTCCCTCTGGGAAATGAGCATTGATCCCCCGTTAGCTTATGGCTCTTCCTTCTCCACAGAGGGCATGTCCATTAGATTCTGGAGCTCCTTGAATTGTTTCTTCCACCACCAGACAACATCAACTGTCCTGGTCAGTACTTCTCCACCCTTGCTGAGAACAGCCTGAGTGATTTTACTGCCTTCCCTTTCTGAGTCTCTTCATGGCTTTATAATTTACTAGCAAAATACCCGCGCTTCGCAGTGGCGAAGTACTGCCTTGCTTTTGAGAGTTTAAACATTCATAAACATCAAAGTGTCCACTACTGAAATCGTCACCTGTCAATCTAAAATGTTTAAGAGGCATTGGCGGTTGTCGAAAGGTGTAAAATATTCGGCCATTTCGATACACTTGAAAGCGACAACTGAACAATTCAATGGCAGCCATCAACTCACATGCAGATGCATGGGTGAAGGGCTTAAGCATTTCACTCTTCTAGTGCTCCTGTGTAGTCTAATTATCTCCTGTACCGTCATCAGTCCACACCTTGAACCTGTCCCAGTCATTCAATACATAAGACACAATGGATATCAAGAGTGAGCCTGATATGGCTGTGCAATATGTAACACAGAGAATTGAAAAGGTAGGTGCCATCTCCGGGCATGGAAACCACTCGGTAAGTGACAGTTCTTTGATCGATGGTGATCACCTCGATAGACATGTTAATGGGGGTACGGTTGGAATGATAAAGGAAATGGGTACCTGAGCAATGTAAAGTAAGTCTAAAATACCTACACAATAACTATAATTGTAATAAATGAACAATAAAATAGCGGAGAAGCGTTGGATTAAATTAAAAGGCTGTAGTTATCAGCAGGGAGACGTGAATCCCGTGGCGAAGCAAGGAAGGGAATGTAGAGACCGGAGCGACGGACGACCTTATATAGGCAGGCAGCCAACAACGTGGGAGGCGTTGGGATGGGGGACCCAATGCCACCTCACTTGCTGACCGAGCTGCAGGCTATGGATGTATATATGTATGTAAGGAGGATTCAGTTAGCGTTGGGAACCCGCGTACCAAATTTCTTGAAGATGGGCCCATAAGTAACAAAGACCATTGCATTGGCAGTGGCATTATACCACCAAAATAAGTACCAAATTTCAGCCTTCTACCTACACGGGAAGTTAGAGAATTAGTGACGTTGGAAAGTTCAATATGGCGGCTGACAGTGGCGTCATACCACCGAGATAAGTATGCACATTGGTTTCGGTTAGCGCAGGGAAGCCGCCTACCAAATTTCGTGAAGATGGGCCCATGAATAAGAAAGTTCAATATGGCGGACGTTGTTGACCGTTATGACCATTACGCATAGAATTTCGAAATGAAACCTGCTTAACTTCTGTAAGTAAGCTGTAAGGAATGATCCTGCCAAATTTCAGCCTTCTACCTACACGGGAAGTTGGAGAATTAGTGACGTTTGGAAAATTCAATATGGCGGCCGACAGTGGCGTCATACCACCGAAATAAGTACGTACATCGGTTTTGGTTAGCACAGGGAAGCAACCTACCAAATTTCGTGAAGATGGGGTCAGCCTTCTACCTACACGGGAAGTTGAAAAATTAGTGACGTTGGAAAGTTCAATATGGCGGCCGACAGTGGAGTCATACCATCGAAATAAGCAAGTACATCGGTTTCAGTTAGCGCAGGGAAGCCGCCTACCAAATTTCGTGAAGATGGGGACATAAATAAGAAAGTTCAACATGGCGGACATTGTCGACCGTTATCGACCTTTATGACCGTTACATGTAGTATTTCGAAATGAAACCGGCTTAACTTTTGTAAGTAAGCTGTAAGGAATAAGCCTGCCAAATTTCAGCTTTCTACCTACATGGGAAGTTGGAGAATTAGTGATGAGTCAGTGAGTGAGTCAGTGAGGGCTTTGCCTTTTATTAGTATAGATATATAATTCACTATATATTTAATATGTTATTTCATATGCCATTGTCTTGTTTCTATATATAAAACATGATACATTTAAGATTCATAATAAAAATTAGACATTTTTTATAGGATTACAAGTGAATGAGAATTGTGCTTGTAATGATTCACTTGCAATTCAAATGAAAGAAAATTGTTCAGACTGATTATTGGGTAGTGATTTGTTAACAAATCAAATGAACAAGAATAGTTAGGCTGGTTTTGGGTAAAATGAATCAGAATCATTATACTTGTTCACAGGTTGCGACTCGCTCGCGAATCAAATGAATGAGAATCAGACTAACTCTTGGGCAGGGATTCATTCGCAAATCAAATGAATGAGAATCGCTGCACTGATTCTTAGGTAGTGATCTGTACATGAACAAAATAAATGAGAGTTATCAGACTGGTTTTCACAGCACAGAAACTGCACTCGTTAAAGTAGTCAATGACTTGCGGGTAAATGCAGACAGAGGCCATTTATCTGTTCTCATCCTCTTAGATCTGAGTGCCGCATTTGATACCATTGATCACAATATTCTTAGAAATCGCCTTAGTCAGTGGGTGGGCGTCTCTGGCAGGGTCTTAAATTGTTTTGAATCCTACCTGGCAGGTAGAAAATTCTTTGTTAGTTGTGGTAATTATAACTCAAAGACACCTGATATTCTATATGGTGTTCCACAAGGCTCTATCCTGGGTCCTCTGCTCTTTTCAATTTACATGCTTCTGTTAGGTCAGATTATCTTGGGGCATAACGTGAGCTACCACAGCTATGCATGAAGACATAACTGTATTTACCAATAGCACCTGATGACCCTGACTCTGTTGTTTCACTAACACAATGTCTCACTTGTGTTTCTAATTGGATAAGTAGTAATTTTCTCAAGCTAAATAAAGAGAAAACAGAAATTTTAGTGATTGGCAATAATGGATATAATGAGATTATTAGAAATAAACTTGATGCATTAGGATTAAAAGTCAAGACGGAGATAAAGAATTTAGGGGTAACTGTTGACAGTGACTTGAATTTTAAATCCCACATTAATAAGATCACTAGGACAGCATTTTTTCACTTAAGGAAGATAGCAAAAGTTAGACCTCTTATATCATTGAAAGATGCTGAGAAATTAGTTCACACTTTTGTTTTTAGCCGGCTAGATTACTGTAACGCACTCCTCTCAGGACTACCCACAAAAGACATAAATCTACTGCAATGAGTGCAGAATGGAGCTGCTAGAATCCTAACTGGGAAAAGAAAATCCAAACACATTTCTCAAGTTTTGATGTCACTACACTGGTTACCTGTGTCATTAAAAATTGACTTAAACAAAAACTGCTTATGGTTTACAAAGCCTTAAATAATCTCACTCCATCTTATATATCGGAGTGTCTAACATCTTATATTTCAAATCGTAACCTTAGATCTTCAAATGAGTGTCTGCTTAGAATTCCAAGAGCTAAACTTAAAAGAAGTGGTGAGGCGGGCGGCCTTCTGCTGCTATGCACCTCAAATCTGGAATAGCCTGCCAATAGGAATTCACCAGGCTAATATAGTGGAGCACTTTAAAAAACTGCTGAAAACACATTACTTTAACATGGCCTTCTCATAACTTCATTTTAATTTAATCCTGATACTCTGTATATTCAATTAATTATCATTACTATTCATGGTGGCTCCAAAATCTGTACTAAGCCCTACTCTCTCTTCTGTTCTTCTCTCTTCTGCGCCACCACCACCTAATCAAAGCACCGTGATGTCCTTACATTGATGGATTAAAGGCCATAAGTCCACATGACCATCATCATCAAGTCCTTTCCTGAGAACCCTGAATACCATGAGGACTGATCATTTATGTTAGGTAGAATGCCTAGAGGGGGCTGGGTGGTCTCGTGGCCTCGGAACCCCTGCAGATTTTTTTTTTTCTCCAGCCGTCTGGAGTTTTTTTGTTTTTTTCTGTCCTCTCTTGCCATCGGACCTTAATGTTATTCTGTGTTAATGAGTGTTGTCTTATTTTAATTCTCACTTTGTCATTTTTCTCTTTCTTCATCATGTAAAGCACTTTGAGCTCCATTATTTGTATAAAAATGTGCTATAGAAATAAATGTTGTTGTTGTTGGTTCTCAGACAGTGACTCATTCTTGAGTCGAAACTCTTACACATGCACTTTAAATATCTACCAGCATTAGCGAAACAAAAGATGCTAAAGACATCACACAGGTCACACATGTGCTCCTGTCAAGCTTCACTGAATCGATTTGTTTGTGCTTATGAATCCTTTCATGTGATTTACTGAAATGAGTAGTTCAAAAACAACCATTTTTTTGCTAATCGCCCATCACTACACATGAGTCTTTAGTTCTGTGTATCTCCTAACTGTTAAACTCCTGTTTAAATACACACAGTTAAAAACAATGTTAGTTGTTTTCCTTTTATGAATTATATTGTTAGTCTTGTTCAAATACTTTAGTCACTTACTACACCTTATTTAAATGGTCATAAAACAAAAGCAAAGATATTAAATATTACAAATCTCCTCTGATAAACTGAAAAGACTTTTTTGATCCCTATTTGACTAACTGAATTTCAAAATTTTAAAACATATATTTTTTCACAGACATACCTGATAAAGATTTGAAATCTCTGCTGAAGTCTAAAGCTAACTTTAATGGACAGCACATCATTGAGCACCTTACTGATAAATTATAGCGTCAGGGAGATATTGAATCATTATAATCTTTAGGTAATTCAGTTGTGAATTTGTAATTGAAATAATGAGTACATGTTTAGTCATGGAAGCGTCACCAAGTCATCCTTCATACATTTCTACATAAGTTATTCTGCTTTTATTTTTGACTTTTAGGGATATGAATATTCTGTCACCTACCCGCTTCGATTTCAAGAAGCTGGAAAAGTAAGCTACTGAGGCTGAGGTTTAAACAAGATGCCACGCATCCTCAAAGACGAGCGCTTGATCAGTGTTTCTTAACCTTTAAGTATTTGCGACCCGAGTTTTCGTAACAGTTTTAATCGCGCCCCCCATAACGTTTTTTTGAAAGGAGCCCACTAATACCAATTTGTTCTTTTTTAATTAATGATATATCGTAGATGCATATTTTATTTATGCCTATTTAACTTTTATCGACATTTATCTAACTCTAGATTTATTTTTCTAGTATCAGAATGTAGTTTAGGCTAATTTGATTTGGTTTCAATAGATGTATTTTTCATATTTTTGATTCTTGTTTTCTTTTTTTCACATCTTTTTATTACTTCACGCCCCCCTAGGGGAGCCACCCCACAGAATCAGAACCACTGTGCTAGATGACGCAGACTGTTAGTATCCGGTCTCGTCAAAGGTAAGCAATACCCCACCAGGGTGAGAGGCAGAGCTGTCGCTAAATGTGTCATTTCTTTTTCCATCTTTTGCACCGAGAAGATGCCCAGTCAGGGAAACTGACTCCACAACTTTCCGTCTGACTAAAAGCCAGGTGGTTTCACAAACTAGCATCTCATTTGGACCTGGGCTAGGAAAGAGTACGGAGCTTCAGTGTATTACCCCTTTAGTAGAAGAGCCGAGGAGGCTGTTACTTTTGCAATTCAGAAGAGGTCATCCACCTAAAGCTAAGCATGTTCAGGCCTGGCCATTACTTGGAGAGGAGACCATCTAGGAAAAAGCTTGGATTGCTGCTAAAAGAGGTGTTAGTGAGGCCACCATGAGGTGCTTACCCTGTCGTCTGAATGAAGGATCCCAATGCCCCAGTGCCATGCCAACAGGAAACTGACCCCTTCCTGATGTCCTCTATCTTTGCTTATTCATACCACTTCATTATTTCTGATCTCCAAACAAATTCAACAAAATACAAAAGGCAACATGAGTATACACAATGTATAGTTTAAAAGACCCCTAATCTTAATTCTTCCTATCACTCTGGAGAAATTGTGGCCCCCTCTTCTCTACAGAATTGGTTTAACTTAGACAAATTGAAGGATTTTGACTACGAACTGGTCCTTTAAGGTCCCATCACAACATGTCAATGGGGTTCAAGTCAGGACTTTGACTAGGCCACTCCAAAACCTTAACCCTTTCGGCCCTGACATCCTATTACTAGACTGGAGAGACTGGCGAAAACATGGAAGTGAAACAAGTAATATTGGAAGTATTTAGCAGCTATTATATAATAATAGTGATACCTTTTTTTTTTTTTTTTTTCATTTTTGAGCTTCCTAGACACCCCAGAGGTAGTATATCTCACAAAATCATTTTAACCATAAAAACAAAAAATCCAGGACCTTAAGGGTTAATTTTTTTTCCAGTCATTCAGAGCTGAACTTGCTTGTGTGCTTCACATCGTAATTGCACTTGAGCTTCAAACCACAGACCAGACATTCTGTTTTAGTACTTCTGGTAGACAGCTGAATTTATGCTTCCTTCACTTATGGCAAGTCGTCCAGGCCCTGCGAGTATTTGAATACCATGTTTTGAGGATTAGAAAAGTATTCATTTGGAGTAAGATTAACATAAGATAACTGAGCACTGACAACAGTCCATAACATGGGTTACACTTCTGTTAAAAGAAAATTATCTGATTGCTTTGTTGCAATGTAAAAAAATTGTGTTAGTGTAACAGCAAACAAATTTAAGTCAGACTAATGTGGTCACTTGAGGGCATTCCAGCGCTCCAAACTCCAGACACAACTTCGTACAAAGAGTCCCCGGTTGAAATCCAATACTTTATTTTACAATAACGTGTACCTTTTATAGATTTCCTTCCTTCAGTGCTGCAGCAGCTCTTCCACAACGCAGTACAACCTGGTAACACCATCAGTGGCTCCTTTTCCTCCTGTTTTCCTCCACTTCTCTCAGGGTAGTGTTGTCCTGATTCTCTCCTGACTCTGACTCTCTGAGCCAAGTGGAGGGGCTCTCTTTTAACTCTGGACCTGGATGTGCCTCCATGAAGCATTTCCAGCAGGCCTACAGTGGTCCTTGCATCATCACTAACTGACAGCTCCCCTTGGCTGCCCCTACAGAACCTGACTGGGAAAAGCCCATAGAACCACAACTCCCATGCTGCCCTGCAGGCATCCACTATGGGGCTTGCCAGATGGGAAATGCTGCCACCCAGTGTTCAGGGGGACCCTCTGCTCATGGTATGCAGTCCAGTGTTGTTCGTGAACTAGTTGAAAAGAGCACGTTCATTCAATAAGCTAATGTTTCTAAGAACGGTGAACTTAATGTAACGTATTTGCAAGTGAAGAACTTGAACGTGAGCGAGTTCATAGATAGATAGATAGATAGATAGATAGATAGATAGATAGATAGATAGATAGATAGATAGATAGATAGAGTGAAAGGCACTATATGATAGATAGATAGATAGATAGATAGATAGATAGATAGATAGATGTGAAAGGCACTATACAATAATAATAATAATAATAATAGATAGATAGATAGATAGATAGATAGATAGATAGATAGATAGATAGATAGATAGATAGATAGATAGATAGATAGATAGATAGATAGATAGATAGATGTGAAAGGCACTATATAATAGATTGATACAAAGAGGTGAGCTGAGCAACCTACTTTTCAATTAGCAGAACTTGGCAGTCTTAGCAATGCTGACCTGCTATTAAAAATAAATGTGCCAGAGTAGTTCTTCAGAGTGATGCCATTGAGGAACCATTTTTGGTTTCAAAATGAACCCCCCAGATGAAACTTGTAGCAAGAACCTTTATTTTAATCAGTAATAGGCTTCATAAACAGCCATGAATGGATGATAACAGATTTGTCAAATCCCAGTGGGTTTCTGAATTTAAAAGGATTCTCGTTGCATACAATCACACAGGCTAAGTTCAGGTTTTCTTCATCTGTTCTTATCCAGCTAGGAGGCTTACTAGACTTTAAAGATTTCTGTTTTGTTCACATATTAGGAACTTTCTCAAAACTCCAGGAACCATTTGGTTATGCAAAGATCCCTTCATGAAATAATTCTTTGTCAAGCAGTAATACTACACAACCCAGAAAACTATCCTTAAAGGAGCCAGGGCTTTTAAGAGTGCATTAGGAGTGATCTGCAAAGAAGCCTGAAGGGTGGGGCAGATCAGCACTCCAGATGGGTGCTCAGCTTGTCCATTGCTGCAGCTCTTTAAAGGCCAAGAGCTCCAGAACAGGAAGTACTGTAACTACAATGTGACAAAAACAGACAAAAATAAAAATGAACCTATTTCACTGAAAGTGTTTATTATGAAATGCTCAGATTTAAAAAAAAAAAAAAGAATTAAAAAGAATAAAATGATGTTTAAAAGTATGCAGCCTGTCCAGTCTAGCCAGAGAGAGAGGGACGCCCCTCACCTGCGCCCACGTATACGGTCTGGAGCCCGTATTTATCGCCCTCCACACATCCTGAAGCACGTACTGTTCACACAGGAGGCTCCAAATGGTTCCTGTCTAATTCATCATTTAATGTACAGTTAAAATCCTCCCCTAGAATCACATGATCGCCAATAGTTCATTGTGATAACGTGCTGTTCAACAGGGCAAAGCATTTCAGTCTCTCTTTTCCATCAGTTGGTGCGTATACGTTTAGAAAAGCTAACAGACATTTTTCAGTTTTCATTTTTACTACTAGCAGATGACCCTTCGCCACCTCAGTTGCTGGCACAGAGGGTCTCAAATGTTTAGCCAGGAGGATTGCCACCCACCACACTGATTCGTGCCATGGCTAAAATACACGTCCCCACCCATACACTGACACCCTAAACTGGCATCGCAGTTCATCTCCTGCAGAAAAGCCACTGCCAGGCGCTACTCCTTCCGTAACACGCACAGCACCTTCCTCTTTGCCTCATCTCTGCTCCCACTAACATTTAAAGTCCCAATCCTAATGCTGTCTAGTTTAGTTGGAGAGAAAGAAACACTCAGAAGGCAACAAACAATCGGAGAGAAAGAGAAGTGACTTTCAGCTCCAACATGTGTCCTTATTTGCTAAGGAAGCCCTCAGTTTTCTGACAAGACCCTTAAGGCGACAGCTCGTTTGCTGTTTAAACATATCGGCTCCCGTGAGCCTTTTCAAAAGTGATTTTACTGAACTGATGATGAGGGCAACATCGGGAAATAAAACACCCTTCCTGTCTTTCGTTTTTGCTAAAAAATGCTTATCCGTAAGCAGCTGTTCCCTTCTCCATCTCACATTTCCTGACTCTCCTCTAAATGAAGGGATGATGAGTGAAAGCCTCTTCATCATCACCGCTCTCTGGAGCAGAGAAAGTCTTCTCACTTTGAGGCGCAGATGGGTCTTGTTGAGATGGGCGTTTCTTTGACTCTGATTCCTCTTGTCTGACTCTCTTTAATGCATTAGGGAAGTTAAACCCCAAATCGTGCTCACCCCACAAACTCTCTATAGCCGACGGCCCCGCTTCCATACTCGAAATCGGGCTGTATAGCGAATATAAATGTTAATTTTTATCTGACCCTCACGGTCATCTAAAACCCATCTATGGCCCTACTTGGGGTCCAGGAACCTCATGTTAAGAACCCCTGCTGTAGATGATGCCTCTTGTTGAATGGGGGTATTTAAGATGGGGGTCGCAAGCGCTGTGGGTCGGAGTCGTTATGTAAATCTGAAGTCGAGAAACACAGAAAAAGAGTTTTTGAAGCAGACCGATGTTTAATTCCGGTTGTGGGACTGATCCTATTAAATTACTTTGGACCAAATTGATAAGACATTGCGTCATTATTAATGACTTATGAATGGATCACAATATATATATATATATATATATATATATATATATATATATATATATATATATATATATATATATATATATATATATATATATATATATAGTGTTTTAATGTTTTAAAAAGGGTTATTAAAGTGTACGAATTGTTCGGACCCAAACTGGACCTAACCGGTGGCCGCGAACGCTACTGGGTGACCCATCCTGAGCGCGCGGCTGGGATGCGCACGGACGCCGACAACTTAAAACAGAGCTTAGTATGAGTTCATATTCTTACAATTGCCTTAAGTTGTAATAGTCCGTCAGTCGCAGTGTACAATGAAAACATTATACTTTTGATTACCAGGCAAAAATTTCTGTTTGAAATTCCGCCCCAGACCATATTCGTTTGGAGTTTACACTTTCTCGAAAAGTTCCTGCGAGCTTTCTTCTCAAATTACGAAATGGCTGTGCCGGTGTGTGCCAGGCTCCCTTATGATGAACTGCTGTCCCGTCCTGGGTTGATCCTGAAACAACAGGGAGAGGCTCGAGCGGTGGTCGATTTAATCGGCATGTTGACTTCATGTATTATTAACGTCTTTGACCGTTGACCAAAAGCAGCACCCCAACAACTTTGCCACCCTAGGCGACGTCTAGTGCACACAACATAGCTATAATATAACCGGCATCAAGGACAACTTTGTATATTTACGCAGTCACCTTTGAAGAGTTGCTGTGGCACACCATGTCAGACAGCAAGCAGTCTTAGGATAGGGTCCATTATTTATAATACCACGCGCTAAAAATTATCCATGCTAAAAATTGTACTTTAGAAATAATCGACTTACCAGACTTCTGATACGTTGCAATTAAAATATCAGAGTCCAGAAAATCAAACTTCTTCGCGAAACGCAATGACCACGGGTGTACAACTGTCCGCAGAATTTAATGTGCCTGGTGAAAGGTCTCCGTAACGTCCATTCTGGCCATCGCCGTGATGTATGAAGTTCGGTGACAGGCTGAGCTGCTAGTTATGAACAACAGTACGCGAACGTGTGGATGATCTCAAGACTGTGATTAAATAAATTCACGTGATTCTCTTTCCCTTTCTTCAAGCCGTATAACTGACGTAGCATAATGACTCGCTTGTTTCTCTTTTACAATATGTGCCCCCACGATTTTTCCAGCTTTGACTCAGATTTTTGTATCATAGTATTGTTTAACTGTTAGTTGCATATCGTGCAAATATACCATGACTTAAAAGCAACCATGAAAAATTACACTTTGATTGTGTGTGTGGTGCCAGAAAGGCAATTCGCGACGTGGTATATGGTTTTTGATATAGCTCAACCCCCATGTAATGTAGGCAATATCAAGTTTGATATACCTAGATTAGTTTCGGTTTATGAATTAAAATTTTAAACTGTAATCTACATTTTTCTATGGAGTTAAGTTTGAAAGAAAAGAGCAGTAAACACAAGCGGATCCTTATTTTAGGTATTAATTCATTTTTAAAACGATGCTCCACTTATTTGCTCATTAGTATCTTTTACCTATGACATTGTTTTAGTACCCTGAGCCTGCACTCCGTGAAGAGCGCTATACAAAAATAAACTGAAGTGAAGAGTGTTCATAGGAACTGGCGTGCACAGCACCGGGGCGGAAGTGCAAGAGCCTCTGACATTTATGTTGAATATAAACATCTGCCCTTGGGAGAAAATGTATTCATTTTTAGCCAATTTCTTCTTTTATTAATTTTGAGTCGTCGCAACTTCGCTGCTTTCATCATCTTCGTAGGAGAGACCGGGCAACGGTGACACAGCTGAACCAATGAGACGCGAGTACTGCCAGAGTGGGACAGGCTCCGCCCAATCTGACTGGATTTGATTGGCTTCTTTCTCAGGTATGTCCGCTGTAAGCGTCGCCGCCTTTTCACTAGTAGAGCGCAGTGCTATCCTCTTGCCTTTCGTTACCCTGCTCAGTATCTTCATCGTTACTCCCAGGAATGCTTTTTGCCACATGCCCAGGGTTACCACACTTAAAATATCTCATGGGTTCTGACGAAACAAAAATGATATATTAAAAAATGCCCACTCTGAACCTGAGGGCTATAAGCTCTTTAATAATCTCCGCATTGTATCATAAGCACTAGTCTTAGAAAAGAAATCTGTACAGCCCAAAGTAATTTGTCTAATTTTTGACCCACTTGACCATACCGGCCTAATTCTTCTTCCAGAGCCGCATTTGATAAGGTGATTTTTTAGCTGAGGCAGATAGCGGTAAAACCGACACAAGGACATCGCGGGTACGTTTGCCTTCCTCCACAAGAGTGCTAACCAACTCAGTGGGGTCTATAATCACAACGATCGCACTGCTCATCCCTGAAGCCCACTACCTGATCTACCATCAATACACATTCCTCCAGAGAGCACGAAAATCCAGGGGCAATCTTCACACCATGTCGGCAAGTAAGTGACTCAAAATCTTCCCTGCACTCGCCAAGGAGGCCCTTATGGCTACCCTCAGGACACTTTGTGGCCGATCCCTCAAAGAGGTGACAATAAAGGCAAAAATCAATGAAATCAGGATAGAAAAGGAAAGGAGAAGTTCAAACCTGCTGGTGCTGGAGGCAAGGCTCACCCACTCACCACTCTCCCAAGAGAAAGAAAGAAATCTTCATACACAATCTAATATTTACAAAATTACACAATTCATCTTAGGGTCTCTCTGTGCAGACAACACTAGACATATAGTGTTGTTGGAGATGTGTGGGCAGAAGTTGGGTACCTGGTGGAGAAGGCACACTTACTCACAGAGACAACATGCAAACTATACATGGACTACAGCACGGTGTGGTATAGTCAACATGTTTGTAATTCATCTCAAACCTGCCTGAGACCAATTCTGGGCACATCTTTTGATCCTGGACAGGCCAGTATTGCTTGAGAACTGCTCAACAGATCTGATGAAACCAATCTGGAAGTTTTCTGTGGTCTCCAGTGACCACACACACTACATCTTCTTTCATGTTCCACATCCTATGAATTTCCACCTTCCCAAGACCATCATTTGTGTCTTATACCTTTCCAATATAAATAGCCTGTTATTGATGGATGATGATGATATTATTATTATTATTATTATTATTATTATTATTATTATTATTATTATTATTATTATTTTTATTATTATTATTATTATTAACTCCACCCATAAAGTACTCTGGAGGTTTGTGATGCTGCTAAAAGCTTACCATATGTTTCCATCCATCCATTATCCAACCCGCTATATGCTAACTACAGGGTCACAGGGGTGTGCTGGAGCCAATCCCAGCCAACACAAAGCACAAGGCAGGAAACAAACCCCAGGCAGGGCGCCAGCCCACCGCAGCTTACCATATGTTTATTTATTTTAATTGATAACAAACAAAACAAATAAATAGAATAGGCATCTAATTTGTTAAACTTCTTATATTAAAACCAAAAAATCAATCATGATAAACACATTTACTCACTTTAATATTACCAACAAGATGTCGTACCTCGAAATCATCACAGGCCCCATGAAATGGCGGGTGCCCATTCAATTTCTGTCACACATAAATGGGTGGAGCTTAATATTTAACTTGACTCCACAATTTAACTCCAGTTTTCATCATCAACCCTCAAAGGCAGGCGTTTTAATCCTTGGACGTGTTAAAAAAAAAGTTAACACTGTGATTTGAACTCTACCATTTGTACTGTATGTTGCGCCATGAGAGTGCAGAGAAATTCTTGTATGTCTGACAGGCAAGAGAGATAAACACGTAAATAATAGATGTGAAAGGCTCTATATCTATTTATTACATTGTACCTTTCATATCTATCTATCTATTATATAGGGCCCTTAAGGTGCCACAAAGTAACAAAAAGGGGGGCACAAAAATGTGAATAAAAGAAAACTAGAATCGAAAATATGAAAAATACATCTATTGAAACCAAAACAAATTAACGTAAACTACATTCTGAAACTAGAAAAATAAATACAGAGTTACATAAAAGTCGATAAAAGTTAAGTTGGTATAATAAAATATGCATCATTGATATATCATTAATTAAAAAAGAACAAATTAGTATTAGTGCTCTTTCATATCTATCTATCTATCTATCTATCTATCTATCTATCTATCTATCTATCTATCTATCTATCTATCTATCTATCTACAGTGCATCCAGAAAGTATTCACAGCGCATCACTTTTTCCACATTTTGTTATGTTACAGCCTTATTCCAAAATGGATTAAATTCATTTTTTCCTCAGAATTCTACACACAACACCCCATAATGACAACATGAAAAAAGTTTGAGGTTTTTGCAAATTTATTAAAAATAAAAACTGAGAAATCACATGTACATAAGTATTCACAGCCTTTGCTCAATACTTTGTCGATGCACCTTTGGCAGCAATTCCAGCCTCAAGTCTTTTTGAATATGATGCCACAAGCTTGGCACACCTATCCTTGGCCAGTTTCACCCATTCCTCTTTGCAGCACCTCTCAAGCTCCATCAGGTTGGATGGGAAGCGTCGTGCACAGCCATTTTAAGATCTCTCCAGAGATGTTCAATCAGATTCAAGTCTGGGCCACTCAAGGACATTCACAGAGTTGTCCTGAAGCCACTCCTTTGATATCTTGGCTGTGTGCTTAGGGTCGTTGTCCTGCTGAAAGATGAACCGTCGCCCCAGTCTGAGGTCAAGAGCGCTCTGGAGCAGGTTTTCATCCAGGATGTCTCTGTACATTGCTGCAGTCATCTTTCCCTTTATCCTGACTAGTCTCCCAGTTCCTGCCCCCCACAGCATGATGCTGCCACCACCATGCTTCACTGTAGGGATGGTATTGGCCTGGTGATGAGCAGTGCCTGGTTTCCTCCAAACGTGACGCCTGGCATTCACACCAAAGAGTTCAATCTTTGTCTCATCAGACCAGAGAATTTTGTTTCTCATGGTCTGAGAGTCCTTCAGGTGTCTTTTGTTACCAGGTGGGCTGCCATGTGCCTTTTACTAAGGAGTGGCTTCCGTCTGGCCACTCTACCATACAGGCCTGATTGGTGGATTGCTGCAGAGATGGTTGTCCTTCTGGAAGGTTCTCCTCTCTCCACAGAGGACCTCTGAGCTCTGACAGAGTGACCATTGGGTTCTTGGTCACCTTCCTGACTAAGGCCCTTCTCCCCCGATCGCTCAGTTTAGATGGCCGGCCAGCTCTAGGAAGAGTCCTGGTGGTTTCGAACTTCTTCCACTTACGGATGATGGAGGCCACTGTGCTCATTGGGACCTTCAAAGCAGCAGGAATTTTTCTGTAACCTTCCCCAGATTTGTGCCTCAAGACATTCCTGTCTTGGAGGTCTACAGACAATTCCTTTGACTTCATGCTTGGTTTGTGCTCTGACATGAACTGTCAACTGTGGGACCTTCTATAGACAGGTGTGTGCCTTTCCAAATCATGTCCAATCAACTGAATTTACCACAGGTGGACTCCAATTAAGCTGCAGAAACATCTCAAGGATGATCAGGGAAACAGGATGCACCTGAGCTCAATTTGGAGCTTCATGGCAAAGGCTGTGAATACTTATGTACATGTGCTTTCTCAGTTTTTTTATTTTTAATAAATTTGCAAAAATCTGGAATATGTGATGCGCTGTGAATACTTTCCTGGATGCACTGTATAGTGCCTTTCATATCTATCTATCTATCATTATAAAATGCCTTTCATATCTATCTATCTATCTATCTATCTATCTATCTATCTATCTATCTATCTATCTATCATATAGTTCCTTTCACATCTATCTATCTATCTATCTATCTATCTATCTATCTATCTATCATATAGTTCCTTTCACATCTATCTATCTATCTATCTATCTATCTATCATATAGTTCCTTTCACATCTATCTATCTATCTATCTATCTATCTATCTATCTATCTATCTATCTATCTATTATATAGTTCCTTTCACATCTATCTATCTATCTATCTATCTATCTATCTATCTATCTATCTATCTATCTATCTATCTATCTATCATATAGTTCCTTTCACATCTATCTATCTATCTATCTATCTATCTATCTATCTATCTATTATATAGTTCCTTTCACATCTATCTATCTATCTATCTATCTATCTATCTATCTATCTATCTATCTATCTATCTATCTATCTATCTATCTATCTATTATATAGTTCCTTTCACATCTATCTATCTATCTATCTATCTATCTATCTATCTATCTATCTATCTATCTATCTATCTATCTATCTATCTATCTATCTATATAGTATGTTATGTAGTATCTGCCAAAAACTAAGAGTACACGACACACGTTTCACTCTTTTTGGGGCTCATCAGGTGTATTCACTTTTAGATACCCTTACGGGGATCGAGCCTCTGATGTTGCGCCCCGGCGGCTGGTTCGCTAGTGTGTAAATCGGTGTACAATACTGCATTCCTAGTTCTGATTCGCAGTCTGCTTATTTATATATACCGTTTATGAAATAAGACATTGGAATAAATGCATTAAGGTGTCAGCTAAAGAAATAGGAAAGTGTCATTTTTTATCCGTGGTAAGAAATGCAACTTTTTTGTCATTATGAAACACTTTAAATAATGAAATGATAGTGACAGTTTATCAGTTATTATTTATCGCTACCACTCATGCAGAGTATACGGTTTGTTTGCTCCAACAGCAGCGAATTATGTTCGACACCCGATTCTGTTATCAACTCTTCAAGTTAACGACCACTGCAGCATCACTTTTCTCAAAATTTAAACGTTAATATGAAAAGACACGAGTAGATCTTTTAACTATTTTTCTATCAAACTATAAAGGGCAGAACTCAAAGAAGCTCCTGCATCGTAAAATAAGGACAAGGAGCAGGGATGAGGACCACAAGGAGCGGCGGCACACTTGCTCGGGACCCCCGAGTCCTGCAGGTAAATAAAATGCAGCCCGGCAGTCCGCGGATTTCTCACCAATGGATGAGCCGCTTAGACAATCCTCACTGTGGGAGCGTCTTCGTAACCACAAAAACAAAAAAAAAGAAAGAAAGATCGAGAAGTTCTGGTATTTTTCAGCCAAATTGTAAACACTCTGCACGAACCATCCCCGGAAAGTGCAGAGCCCATGACCATCACCCTACTGTCCCTGCCCAAGGAAGGAAGACATTGCATGTGCATAACACGTGAAAATACATACAAAGCGATTTACATGGCGGGGTGGAAAAGGTTGTGGTGGTGGCTGGGGGCTGGTAACAGCCAATGAGGATTCAAGCATTTGCAAAGGAAGTGATACACAAACGTACATACATACATACATACATACATACATACATACATACATACATACATACATAAAAAAGCATTCGATGTCAGAAAAATAAGAGCCTGGCAAGAATGAAGAAGTGATAGCCAAAGCAGAACAAACTAAGGTGGAGTTACATACAGACACACCCGAACAACCAAGACGCTTCTCTCCTCCATAATGAACAGCATAGAAGTCATCCACTTACTGTACTCATTTTAGAGAGGGATTCTAACACTTGGATAGGAAGCCTGTCTATGGCAGGACACATACAGACACACCCGGGAAGAGACAGAAATCAGAAATTAAAGCCGTTAATCAACTTAACACGCACGTTTTTCGGTTGATGAAAAAAAAAAACATCTGTACGTGGATACCGGCAGAACATGGAAAGTCAGCGCAAGCGCAGATCGAGCGAAATTTGACATCTGTCCCGTGAAGCAGCGCTAACCACTGAGCCACTCCTCAGTAACACAGCCTTTTGAAAACTGATTCTAAAAAGCAACCACTTGATAGTCAAGAGCACATCAGGAGCACAAGTAACACCTGAGGTCATTGGTGCTTTGCTTCTATTTGGCACTCAGATAGATAGATAGATAGATAGATAGATAGATAGATAGATAGATAGATAGATAGATAGATAGATAGATAGATAGATAGATAGATAGATAGATAGATAGATATGTGAAAGGCACTATATAATAGATAGATAGATAGATAGATAGATAGATAGATAGATAGATAGATAGATAGATAGATAGATAGATAGATAGGAAAGGCACTATATCACAGTGCCCTTTCTTATAGTTGAGACGGACATTATGGAAAAGAAGCGAAGCATTCCCACAAGGTAAGTGTCTGTGAAATGTCTGTCCTGGTAGATTGTATTTATCTCGGTATTGTTTGTTTGCAGGTTATTATAATAAGCCAGATGCGCTTTGCTAAAAATCCATTCAATAATCATTTCTTTGAGAAGAACATTTTGGGAACAGGAGAAATTACTCTGTAGGAAAACATTTCCTTCTAAATTGACTTTGTCTTGTTCAGATGCAACTTTCACCATCAGAATATCCGAACCTAAAATATATCGCAAAGAGAAATATAAAACATATTAATGTTTCATCATAGTGGCCCTGGTGCAATCTGTGTCCATCATACGATATTTGAAGATAAAGAAAGATGAAGGTCTCAGTATAATGTTAGTCTGCTCAGGTCCAGAAAAACATATTGACGGTGTTCTTAGAAAAGCAATTGAACAGGTTTTGAAATGTCTGCCGTGACAGAATGAGAGCAGTAACAAGTCATGGAATTAAGCAATGGGTTTAATTAAAAACACGAATCGGCTTTTAAATAAACTGGTTGGAGAGAAATTGGTTGGAGTTTGAGGCCCCGAATTAGCTGGTTATCTGTTGGCTAGCTTCACATCTCATTTTTGTTAGGCTGCCGTTTAAGGGCTAATGAAACTATTCAGGAGACATAATTCCCTTGGTATCTATCTATCTATCTATCTATCTATCTATCTATCTATCTATCTATCTATCTATCTATCTATCTATCTATCTATCATATAGTGCCTTTCACTCTATCTATATCTATCTATCTATCTATCTATCTATCTATCTATCTATCTATCTATCTATCTATCTAATCTTAAAAATATGGAAATTAAAATGAAGGAGAAACAAGTTAACAATAGCTGCAAAAACTGATCAGTAATTAAGAACAGGGTTAGAATGAAAAGCTGCAGTCTCAGTAACGCTTCGGGACCGGAATTGGAGATCCCGCCTTACAACATGACGACTACTTCTGACTATCGATTATATAGCACATTTCATATTAATATATTATACAGTGCCTGTCTATTCGAAAATCTTGCAAATGCAGACCTTTACAGCAGCCTGTTGTATGACTGTCAGACAAATGTTGTACGAATTCTGCTGGACTGCGCGCACACTGACAACACGACTGGTGCTCTTCGTTTCTGCTGACCAACTCCCTCCGCTCTGCTCAGACTCGCTGGCTGCCTCGCCGATTTCCCTTCTGCTCGAAGTTCGAAGAAACAAAGTATACGCGTTTCTGCCCTCTGCTGGCCATTGCTTGAGTTACACCCTTTTCAGAGCGGACGTGTTTCTCTTTAGCAGCTCTACTTTCATATTGTACTCTACCCTAGTGCCCAGAAATACCTTAACAATCCTGCATGAACAAAGAAAACACAAAAATAAATAAATAAATAAATAAATAAATAATCCTAGAAAAAATAGTCTAGACGCTGCTGTTTACCTACATGATTGGATCAGTGTTCTGTGCTTTCTTTTTTCACTTCAGTCATAAATCTACCCATCAAATAATCCCGCGCTCCAGTTTTAAAAATGTAGCCCCAGGGTGTAAGACAGTTAAGGTCCAGATGGATGATCAAAACAGCTGACCCCATTCAGCTGACTTTTAATTTTTTTAAGGTTAACACATGGGGTTGAACAAATGATACATTAAATAAACATGGTGCAACCTTTGTCATAATCTAAATTAATGAAAATGCTGATTTCCTACAAGGTAAACATAAGTCCGTCTCTCCATTTAACAGCACTTCAGATCCATCAAATGGGAATCAGGTCTTCCAGGAATGAAGGATATCGGGGTTTCAGCAAGCCCCAAACCCCCAAACACGAGCACACAAAGAGCTCTGAGTTCAAATAATGGAAGGCTTATTCTATTCACCTCCATTAAGTATCACAAACACAAAAGCACAAGTTTTCTCTCTATCCTTAATTCTCTCACCTCCTCCAGTCAAGTGTTGCCTCTCTACCTCCCAGCTCCGACTTGCCTGGATAAGGGAGTGTGGCCCCTTTTATTACAGACCCGAGAGTACGAGTGTACTTCTGGTGCTTGGACGATTGCCCAGTGGAAGCACTTCCAGGTCACACGGATGTTCATTATAACAGGGAGCTTGTTTCCCTGTAGCGCCCTTTGGCAGTACCCAGTGACCCCAGTAGGGTTGCCCTGCCGGACTACATTTCCCAACATGCCCTGCTGGCTTCCCACTGGGCACGGATATCTGGGGCTGCTGCTGCCATCTATTGTGCTGGGGGAGATAAAAGCCCCCAGCGACATCTTTCCTTTTCAGTGGGCTGTCTGTCCATCTCTTCCTGTCCTTTCTTCTGGATCTAATCCCTTTCTCCTTCCTGGCAAGGAAGCCCATCTGCCTGTTAGGAGCCTCCCGTCCAGGTAAGGAGCCATCCCCACTTTTGACCGGGATGCCCATCCAGCCCCAGGTGAGGTGGTGATGATGAGCACCTCCTTATGGAGTCTCCATGTGGACAAGACTGTCTTATTTGAGCTGCAGATATTGAGGGTCTGGGGTTCTCTATTCTACTGATGTGTGTGGTGTCATCATGCTAAAGTCAGAAGAGCTGTCTAAGGCCCTCAGAAAGAAGTGCTTCCTCTTGGCCATATTATTCACAAAAGGAGGCGAATACCATGAATGGCTTCATCAGAGCTTTCTTATCTCAGAACTTGCCTCACTGAAATTAAAACCTGGATGGAGCAGAACTCCTTAAAATTAAACTGCAACGAAATCAAACTCCTGCCAATTGGTGCTGAAGCTAAACTTAAGAAAATGAGTCTCTCTTTAATTTTTTAATTTCTGATCCCACCAGCATTAACCACATTGAGAAACTTTATTACTTCTACCTCTGTCACATTTCCCATGTTCGCTCATTTCTCTCCTTTTCTGACACTGAGACACCTATCCATACTTTTATAACACCCCACATCGACTACTGGAACTCTTTACATGCAGATGTCCCTTCTAATCTGTCATCACAGCTCCGCTTATTTCAAAATGCTGCTACACAAGTCCTTACACAGACCAAGAACAACGAGCACATCACAGCCTTCTTGCTGCACCTTCACTGGCTCCCTGTGTCTTACAGAATTGACTATAAAATTCTATTAATAACCTATAAAGCTTTAAATGGCCTCACATAGGACTACATCAGCGACCTCCTCCATCACTCTGTTCCTGTCTGCTCATTAAAGTCTACCGATTCGGGTCATCTCATTGTACCCCAAACTAACCTATCCTCTTTGGGTGACAGAGCCTTTGGCTTTATAGCACCCAGACTTTGGATTGACCTTCCTAAATTAATGAGACCAGCTGACTCCATTCATTCTTTAATGAACAACTTCAGATTCATCTCTTCAGGAAAATATTGGAGTGACCAGACATGCTGGGCCTTGTCTCAGTTGATATCTCTGTCCAGATGCCCAGGATAATTTGTTTGTGTGTTTGTATCACAAATTATGTTATCTGTGTCTTCAAGTATTATATTTACCATTTTACATATTCTGGTCAATTGTCTTTTATTCAATTGACTGATTTGTATATCCTGCATTATCCGTTTTTAATGTTCTTACTGCATTAGAACACTCTAGACGAGAACAGGCCATTCAGCCCAACAAAGCTCGCCAGTCCTATCCACTTATTTCTTGCAAAAAAACATCAAGTCGAGTTTTGAAAGTCCCTGAAGTCTTACTGTCTACCACACTGCTTGGTCACTTATTCCAAGTGTCTACCATTCTTTGTGTAAAGACAAACTTCCTAATGTTTGTGCAAAACTTAAACTTAACAAGTTTCCAACTGTGTCCCCGTGTTCTTGATGAACTCATTTTAAAGTCACTGTCTCGATCCACTGGACTCATTCCCTTCATAATTTTAAACACGACAATCAGGTCTCCTTTTAATCTTCTTTTGCTTAAACTGTAAAGGCTCAGCTCTTTTAATCTTTCCTCATAACTCATCCCCTGTAGACCTGGAATCAGCCTAGTCGCTCTTCTCTGGACCTTTTCTTGTGCTGCTATGTCCTTTTTGTAGCCTGGAGACCCAAACTGCACACAGGACTCCAGATGAGGCCTCACCAATGCATTATAAAGACTGAGCAGAACCTCCTGTGACTTGTACTCCACACATCAAGGCGCTATATAACCTGACATTCTGTTAGCCTTCTTAATGGCTTCTGAACACTGTCTGGCAGTCAATAGCTTAGAGTCCACTGTGACTCCTAAATCCTTATCATAAGGTGGACTCTCAATTTTATGACCGCCCATTGTGTGTTCAAACGTAACATTTTTACTTCTTATTTGTAATACTTTACATTTACTGACATTAAATTTCATCTGCCACAAATCTGCCCAAGCCTGTCTGCTATCCAAGCCCTTCTGTAATGATATAACGGATTCCAAATTATCTGCTAATCCACCTATCTTGGTATCATCTGTAAACTTAACGAGCTTGTTACTTATATTCCTAAATCATTTAATATAGATAGATAGATAGATGTGTTTGTCTTGGAATGTGGTGATAGATAGATAGATAGATAGATAGATAGATAGATAGATAGATAGATAGATAGATAGATAGATAGATAGATAGATAGATAGATAGATAGATAGATAGATAGATAGATACTTCATCAGTCCCCAAGGGGAAATTCACATTCTGCAGCAGCATACTGATAAAGACAATATTAATTAAAGAGCAATAAAAGCGCAGTGCAAGTTAAAAAATGGAAGGTGGAGAGTACAAGGCAGGTGAAATTGAAGAGTTGCATAGTGTGGGGTCTCCTCAGTCTGTCAGTGGAGCAGGACGGTGACAGCAGTCTGTCGCTGAAGCTGCTCCTCTGTCTGGAGATGATCCTGTTCAGTGGATGCAGTGGATTCTCCATGATTCACAGGAGTCTGCTCAGTGACTGTCACTCTACCACGGATATCAAACTGTCCAGCTCCATGCCTACAATAGAGCCTGTCTTCCTCACCAGTTTGTCCAGGTGTGAGGCATCCCTCTTCTTTATGCTGACTACCCAGCACACCACCGTGTAGAAGAGGGCGCTCGCCACAACCGTCTGGTAGAACATCTGCAGCATCTTTTTGCAGATGTTGAAGGACACCAGTCTTCTAAGGAAGTATAGTCGGCTCTGACCTTTCTTGCACAGAGCATCAGTATAGGCAGTCCAGTCCAATTTTATCATCCAGCTGCACTCCCAGGTTTTTATAGGTCTGTACCCTCTGCACAGTCACCTCTGATGATAGAGGGGTCGATGAGGGGCCTGGGCCTCCTAAAATCCACCACCAGCTCCTTGGTTTTGCAGGTGTTCAAGTGTAGGTGGTTTGAATCACACCATTTAACAAAGTTCTTGATTAGGTTCCTAAAAATAGCAGCGGCCCCAGTCCTGCCCCCTGCTGGTCACCACTCTTATCATCGGCCAGTTCTGATGAGGTTCCTCGCAACATCACCCTCTGCTTCCTGTGTCTGAGCCAATTCTGTACCCATCTAAAAACATCACCCTGAACTCCCACATCTTTTAGTTTGATGTCCAACCTCTCATGTGGCACCTTATCAAATGCTTTCTGAAAGTCCAGATAAATAATATCATAAACTCCCCTTTGATCATATCTTTTTGCTGCCTCCTCATAGAATTCCAACATGTTAGTAAAACACGACCTCCCTCTTCTGACCCCATGCTGACTGTTCAGAATAACTCCTGTCCTTGCCAGGTGTTGCTCAATCTTATCCTTAATAATTCCTTCCATTAATTTTCCTGTGAAGCATGTTAAGCTTACTGGCCTACAGTTTCTTGGATCTGCCCTGTCACCCTTTTTATATAATGGGATGATATTTCACATTTCTAGTCCTTCAGAATCTCTTCAGTGCACAGTGACTTCCTAAAAATATGTGTCAAGGGTTTATATTTGTACTTTCGAGCCTCCTTAAGAACTTGAGGGTAAATATTATCTGGTCCTGGTGATTTGTTTGATTTCAGCGTATTTAATCTGAGCAGCTCTTCTCTACAATTTCCAGATCCCTCAGTACCTCCTTAGTAGTCCCTGATACCACTGAGAGGTTATCCACTTGCTCACTGTCTGTATCTTTTAATTCCCCTTTACTATTTCTGATGCACTTCATCTCCTCCATTGTTGTTCTTCTTCTACTAAAGTAAAGAATCTCTTAGGGTCTTCTTTTACCTTATCTGCTATATTCCTCCCCAACTGTTTTTTAGCCTCCCTGATATCCTTCTTAATGGTTGCCCTCATGCTCTCATGTTCTATGTGGATATTACTTGTATCCAATGTTATACAAACCACATGTATTTCAGAGGAGGTCATCCACCTGAAGCTAAGCATTATGGGTCCAGACCATACTTGGATGAGAGTCCATCTAGGAAAAGCTTGGGTTGCTGCATGAAGAGGTGTTGGTGAAGCCAGCAGGAGGTGCTTACCCTGGGGTCTGCTTGTGGATTCCAATGCCCCAGTGCAGTGACGAGGACACTGTGCTGTCAAAATGGCGCCATTCATCAGATGAGATGTAAAACTGAGGTCTTGACTATCTGTGGTCATAAAAGACCCCTGGGAATCCTTCATAAACAGTAGGGTGTGTCCTGATGTCTTGGCTAAATTGCCAACCATGGTCTGTTAATTCAGGCCCCCTAATCATCCACAGTCTATAATTGTTTCTCTTTCTTACCACTTCACCATCTATTAGCTAATGTGTGGTGAGTGTAGTGGCACAAAAATGGCTACCGTCGTATCATCCAGGTGGATGCTGCACATTAGTTGTGTTTGAAGTGGCTCCCCACTCGATATGAAACCTGATTTGACTAGTGGGAGAAGCACTATATAAATATAAATATTATTATTATTATTATTATTATTATTATTATTATTATTATTATTATTATTATTATTATTATTATTATTATTATTATACCCTGCTATTCTTACTGATACTCTGTGAAGCACTTTGAGCATGGGAAAGGCACTAGATGCATATATTGTATTGTATTATTATTATTTAATAAATAATAATAATAATAATAATAATAATAATAATAATAATAATAATAATATACCTTCAAAAAGTATTTGGAATTAATCATTCTGCTTTAAGGAAAATCTTCTGGTAGTGGCATCAATTTCAGACGACTGCTAATTGGTCTGGAACTGGCCTGTCTAGAATATTCACCTGACTGTTTGATACTAAAAGATGTCTCCATTAACCCCACAATTTTATCTTGGGACCTGCAGGTAAGTCTTGAAACAGTTGGTGTCTGAGAGGTGGAGTTCAATTATCAGGAGGACGGACTTATTAGATGCTTAAAGTTAGAGAGTTCCTTAGAAATAGTGTGCGTCAAGTGAAGTAACGTAAGTTCTGTTCATTTGTTTTTTGTTTGTGTTATAATAATTACGCTTGTAATTTCATTAACACTAAAACGTTTCTCTTATAAGGTGCCACCTAGTGGCCAACTTCAGTATTGCAACTTTAAGATTAGTATTTGTGTCACGTATTTCTTTACGTGTAATTTGAGAACTAAGAATAGATCTACTTTATTTTTTATTGAAGACCACACACCCACACTCTCATATGTACAGCTATATCTGCAAATTAAAGGCTTGGATTTGAAATCTACCTTCCAAGTGTTTTCATGGACACTCTACTGCGATTGCCAACTATTCCTGCACAACCAGAAGTCCTTTAGTTGTTTCTCTATTTCAGTTAGTGTCAAAGTTCATGCATTTACTATGAGAGCGACATTGAACTAATTGACCTGCTGATGAAGTGTGCCAGGTAATGACCTTCATTGTCCAAAAAGAGCATTAGAGGAAGACTAAAGTTTTTATTTAAACATCTAGACATCCTCAGGAACAATATGGACAGATGGATGAAAGAGTTGTTTGGCCACAGTAACAGTAAATACGTTTGGTGCAAAACAATAACATTTCAGGAGAAGAAGCTCATAACCACTGTGAAGTATGGTGTTGGAAATTTTCTGGTTTGGTGTTTTTCTGCCGCTTACAGTCGTTGAGCTGACAATGAATTCTGCATCATTTTAAAGTATGCTTGAGGAGAATATGGCTGGACATAGTAATGGTCCAAAGCACAATAACAAATTCACCAAGGAATGGTGCAGAAAGAAGAAATTGAGGGTTATTGAAAGCCCTGATTGAATCTCGTTGAATGGTTGAAACAGGCAGAACAGGCAAGAAAACCCACAAACATCTTAAAGCTGAAGGAATTCTACATGGAGGGAGTGGTCAGAAATGTCACAGAGTTGATGTTGGAGAATGGTGAGCAGTTATGCCAAACTGTTCTTCGATGGTTGGGAGAAGTTGCTCTCAGAGGATGTTCTGGTCCCATTCTTTATTCATGGCTGTGTTCTTAGGATAAATGGAGATGATCCTGTTCAGTGGATGCAGTGGATTCTCCATGATTGACAGCAGCCTGCTCAAATAGGAGTTTTATCCAAAGCCATGTGGGTGAGGACTTCAAACAAGCTAACAAGCTAGAGAGCAGGCCAAGATCCTACCTGATCTAACCAGTAGCTGGCAAAAAAAAAATATATATATATCTATATCTATATATATATATATATATATAAAATATATATATATATATATATATATATATATCTATATATATATATATATATATATCTATATATATATATAAAAATATATATATATAAAAAAATATATATATATATATATATATAAATATATATATATATATATAATATATATATATATATATATATATAAAAAATATATATATATATATAAAATATATATATATATATCTATATATATATATAAAATATATATATATAAATATATATAAATATATATATATAAATATATATAAATAAATATATATATATATATAAATAAATATATATATATATATAAATAAATATATATATATATATAAATATATATATATATATATATATATATATATAACCACCTGGCTTAAGCACAGAAAGAACAACAAAGAATGTTCATAAATGATTTATTTACAAAAATATCAAAATATAAAAAGAAATGCTCAAAAGAACAAAATGAGGCATGATACAGTTGCTTAATTGGCAGGCAAAGTCCCAATAGACAACAGAGTAGAATGCAGTTTGCGCGGCCCTCCCATGAAGGCAGTCGCCTAATGTGACAGGCCTAGTGACTCATGCCAACTAGTTCCCCACTCACCCCTCCAACAGGTCTGATTTTGTCTTTAGTCGTATGGGTGGGCTCGGTGCGTGCGAGCTGACAACCAATAAATGCTCATCCAGAAGTAAATTGCATTGAAGGCAGTGACACAGAATAAGGAACATGGGGGCTTTGGACCTCACAAACAGAAGAGAAGTTTGTCTGCTTGATAAAACTTGTTTAACATGCTACAACAAAATGGAAAAAAATGAAGAACAAAACCAAAAGGACACGGTTGCAGCTGAACTCACCATACCTGTTAACCCTTTATACAGTGCCATCAGGCTGTCACAAAAAAGAGGCAAGCAGGATCGTCCTGCAAAGTCAGCACAGCTGTCAAATGTGACATACCAGTGATTTTCAGTCGTTTAAATCAGCGATGAGATAACCAGCTGTGGTCAACAGGTCTGACTCTCCCCCACGACTGGAAGTCACATAAAGTGACATACAGTATGTGAAAGGAGCACCGCCGTTATCAGATTATGACTTGCTTAGGTTGTGAGTATCACAGATGGCAATTCAACTGAACTTACTGATGCACTGCTGACATTTTGCATATTCCAGGGTCTCCAACTAACTCCATTTTTTGTTCTTCTTTCTAGATGGGATGGTGGGATATGTCATGAATAAGCGGTGGTACTATGTGTTGCATTGCCCAATAGTGTATACACTGTAATTAAAACTCTGAAGTCCATAAAATAATTAAACAAAATAGAGCTGCCATAACACCAGAGTACTGCTGGGCAAGTGTGGGGACCCCCAGGTGGTAAACTTAAAGAAATGGTGAGGCGGGCGGCCTTCTGCTGTTATGCACCTAAAATCTGGAATAGCTGACCGATAGGAATTCACCAGGCTAATACAGTGGAGCACTTTAAAAAACTGCTGAAAACTCATTACTTTAACATGTGTCAGAGATGGCTGGTGTGGCGACCCGGCCAGGACGCCCAGGAGGACCGGAGGAGGGCTTGCGCCTTCCCCAGACCATGTGGGGGCGACCGCCCTGGTACCTTTGGGGGCCATGAGTACAGAGCTTTGAAGCTCCACCCTGTAGGGGCCCATGGTCACCGCCAGGGGGCGCCCCTATGCCTTTGGAGCCCTGGACCTCAGCAACTTCCCAGAAGTGCTGGGGGGAAGAAGACTGGGGACACCCAGAGTGCTTCCGAGTACAGAGCCGGCACTTCCGCCACACTGGGGCGTGTCGGTGGGAGATTGCCAGGAAGCACTGGGTGGCTATAAAAGGGGACACCTCCCTTCGTACCATGGCTGGAGTCGGGAGGAGAAAGACGAGGTCTTGGTGGAGGAAGGAAGTGGCCTGAAGAAGCAAGGCATTGGTGTTGTGGCCAGGACTTTGGGGACTTGTGGGGTTTGTGAGCACTACTTGTAAATATGGAGCACTTAAATAAACGTGTTGTGGGTGACATGAACGTGTCTGCCTGTCTGTGTCCGGGCCAGCCTCCACACATGGCTTTCTCATAACTTCATCTTAATTAATTGAATATACAGAGCATCAGGATTAAACTATCATTATTACTCCTGGTGACTCTGTAATCCGTACTAACTCCTACTTTCTCTTCTGTTCTTTTCCCGGTTTTCTGTGGTGGCGACCTGCACCACCACCACCTAATGAACGCTCCGTGATGTCCCTACATTGATGGATTAAAGGCCAGCAGTCCACATGACCGTCATCATCAAGTTCTTTCATGAGAACACTAAATACAATGAAGACTGACTGAGGTCATTGATGTGAGGTAGAATGCCTAGAGGGGGCTGGTCAGGTGGTCTCGTGGCCTGGAACCCCTGCAGATTTTATTTTTTCTAGTTTTTTCTGTCCTCCCTGGACATCAGACCTTACTTTTTTTCTATGCTAATTAGTTTTCCCTAATTATAGTTCTTATTTATTTTGTCTTTTTTCTGTAAAGCACTTTGAGCTACATTGATTGTATGAAAATGTGCTATATACTGTAAATCAAAGTTGTTGTTGTTGTCATCCTACCCAAGAACAACTGCTTATGAAACAAATTAGTTATAAGTTACTGTAATATTTAAGTTAGTTAGTTGGGATACAGTCAAAATAAATATCTAAAAAAAAACACACGGCTTGAGCATCAAAGGGACAACAAAGATATTATGGCTTATTAGATGAATTGTGTTGAAGATGAGTTCATAATTCTAATAAAATCAGAACACAGGACCAAACTGTTTATGAATTTGGTGCAGAAGTACTCTCTCCCTTCTCCGTCACTTCCATTTAGAGACTTGAAAATGACTCCATTGATACTTTTGCTTAATGTCTTCTAAATGTCAATTCATTTTGCAGTTCTCCTAAATCCTTGAAAAATCAGTCAAACGCCAAGTCCGGGCATTTTCATAGTTGCTGTGTATAGTTTTATAGTTCTCTTCATAGTTGCCGTGTATAGTTTTAAAGTTTTCATAGTTGCCGTGTATAGTTTTAAAGTTTTCATAGTTGCCGTGTATAGTTTTAAAGTTTTCATAGTTGCTGTGTATAGCTTTATAGTTTTCACAGTTGCTGTGTATAGTTTTAAAGTTTTCATAGTTGCCGTGTATAGTTTTATGTCACCTTTTCAGACAGTTTGAATCCTGTTTCCCTCTAAAGCGCCATTTCCCGAAGCTCCTCTTCATTCCTCACTTGTAACTGGTGCGCATGTCTTCGCCTCAGGTAGCAAACTCTGACACCTTGCAAAACAGAAGAAAATACAAAAGAAGCAAAATCAATAAACAATGCAAGATATTGCCAGTAATTACTCTTTAATCTTTCTCGATACCTGTCATCCAGTAATATTGGAAAGAACATTTCAGAAACAGATACCGGTTCAGAAAGGTGAGAAGGTTAAAATGCTGATCAACCATCTATTTTTCTATTGATTTACAAACCGCCAGGGCCTCTGTCGGCACTAAGGCAAACTGTGAAATTTGAAATATTGTTTTAAACACGGGCATTTTGTGTTCTGGCGCAAAGCAATGTGTGAAAACTTTCGAAGAGAACAGGGACTGGGAGGCAGAAATGAGATGAACGCCAAAGGTGCTGGCAGGGGACGAAAGAGATCAGATCTACGGTAATCAAATATCACCTTCAAAACTTCATAGTGGGCAAACACGGCTCAGTGCTGAGAAGATTTCATCTGCAGTCTTGAACAAAACACCACAGGTGAGTCCAGCCTTTACTGTGTCGAGCTAATGACATCACAGTACACGACTCAGAGTGGCCACGCCCCCTAGCAACGTGCCACTCAGTTATAGGAACGACTAAAAAGCAGCAAATGCTAAAAAACACAAAACTGCATCATGATAACTTCCATCCATTCATCATCCAACCCACTATATCCCAACTACAGGGTCACGGGGGTCTGCTGGTGTCAATCCCAGCCAACACAGGGTGCAAGGCAGGAAACAAACCTCGGGCAGGGCACCAGCCCACCATAGGGCACACACACACACCAAGCACAATTTAGGATCGCCAATGCACCTAACCTGCATGTCTTTGGACTGTGGGAGGAAACACACGCAGACGTGGGGAGAACATGCAAACTCCACGCAGGGAGGACCCCGGAAGCGAACCCGCATCTCCAAACTGCGAGGTAGTAGCACTACCACTGCTGCCTCGCAGTTAGGAGACCCGGGTTCGCTTCCCGGGTCCTCCCTGCGTGGAGTTTGTATGTTCTCCCGTGTGGGGTTTCCTCCGGGCACTCCGGTTTCCTCCCACAATCCAAAGACATGCAGGTTAGGTGGATTGGCGATTCTAAAGTGGCCCTAGTATGTGCTTGGTGTTTGTGTGTGTCCTGCGGAGGGTTGGCACCCTGCTCAGGATTGGTTCCTGCCTTGTGCCCTGTGTTCGCTGGGATTGGCTCCAGCAGACCCCCGTGACCCTGTATTCGGATTCAGCGGGTTAGAAAATGGATGGATGGATGGATGGATGGATAATTTTGTCCTTAATATTCCTCCAAACGCATCATGAAATGCAACTTGAACTTAAAACTGTCAGTTTCACTTATCAGAGCTGAGAGGGCGGGCTCTAGCAAGTGCTGTTTGTTAATTGGTGAATTGTCGGTACACCGGGCTTAGACATTTGGCCATCAAATGCCACATTTACCGCAGACCCTTCATATGCACGCTCTTTGTAAGAGCCATTTCCTAGATTCATAAATATTTTACTAGGTGACAATACATAATCTGTGGGAGGTTCCTATAACCCCCATTAGTTGAGTAGAATTGGTATATTCTTGCCATTTCTAACAGCTCTGACTAAACATTATTCTTCAGTTAGTGACCAGCCTTGCCATGTCTAAGGCGTAGAGGGCACAAGGTTTTAAACTGTGCCTATGCATCTTTTGAGTGTGTGAATTAACACTAAGAAAACAGCGCTTATTTAAGCGTTGTGCCACACGTTTAAAGCGTACAGAAGAAGAAGCTAAGACTCTTTAAGTATATAAGAAGTTAAGAATCTTTAAGTATAGAAGAAGAAGTAAAGAACTTTTAAGTACAGAAATAGCTAACGTTTCTAAAGAAAAGCTAAGTTTAGAGTAGATATATTTTTCCTTTTTTTTACCTTTTATTCTCCGTGTGTAACTACTTTTTTCTTTATTCTTGTGTGGATTATTTGCTTTTAACTTTCACTAAATATTTTTAAAACAAACTTTTGGACGTTTAACCCGTGCTTTATCTCGCCTTATACTTCGGCGGCTACACTAAAGTTTAAAACCTTCCTAAGACTGAAAGCTTGAAAACTGCCTTAGTTTTAAAGAAAGAAACCTGCGTGTTCTAAGTCTGAATCCAGACTGCGACGAATGAAAGCAACGACAACTTGAAAAGACTCGATGGGTACTTTTCATCTTTGTCTTTGACCAGAGTTGGACATTTGTGAATTGCTGGTGCTCCTCGTGAGACTGCATAAATTATAAAGGAGCTTAAACACCTAATAAGATCGTCATGGCACCTGAATCCGGAAGCCAGAGGAAATATCAAACACAGAGTGAAAGTCACGTTGAATATGACGTCACAAAGGACCATCCCCAAGACGACAGAAAGCCGTTCAATTCAGTGACAACTAATCTTCAGTCAGTGATAGATTACGAATACAATCAAGGATGAATCTGGTGTTTCTTGAACTAAAGTAGCCACTCTGCACAGTAATTCAGGGTGATGTTGTCATGCACTCGTGTCCAGTTACAGCTTTCAGCAAGTGGAGGAGCCAAAGGATTCCCAAATTGAGCAAAGCACAGACGACCGCTCTGTGGATGATTAACTAATCAATGCACAGCACTCGCTAAAGCCCGGCGTTTGTGATTTGACGAGGAATTTGGAGGAATATTACGGACAAAATCAATTAAATAAATAAGAAACCGAAATGTATTTCATGACACATTTATATATTAACGCTTACATTTCATGCTCTTTTTCTTTATTTATTGTTACAATTATCTGAAATATACCTCCATAGAATTCTTCATGATTAATCAGAAAACATCTCTCTATTATAATAAAAAAATCTAAGGAGACGAGACTTTTTATCCTGCGACGAGAAATGATCTTTTGAAGAGTGATACTTTGACGACCCGTGAGACGAGAAATAAAAAACAAAGAGTAGATGACAAAGTAGAACATTGTAAAGAATTCAAAAACATTGGTGTGATACACATTCAGAACAGGTTAGAGATAATGGAAGTACAAAAATTCAAAAGTCTCAAAAAAATGATAGTAAAGATCACATTAACACTAACGAACGGAAATTATTACTCTGTGAAATAATGGAACAGTGAAAAGAGATTGAATATATAGTTCGGATTTAAACTTTAAGTCAGAGACTTGTAGATCGTATAATTTGCGTTGCCATCAGTGAAAAGTAGTGTTTCTTTCCAATGAAAAGGCGTATCCATGAGAATTAAAAGATTGGTGAAAGTAAAATCCCTTGAGAGAAAATTTCAAGCCCCACGAAAAAGTACTTTATGCAAAGAGATTTGGAAAAGTCCTGCTGACATCTAAAATATTTACAACCACGCACACAGTTCAGTCATTTCTCATGTGTGTGAATGCTATTGTCAGACACAGTTCGTGTAGAGAGAAAGAAACAATATTCACTCACAGGCAGTTATACGTTGTCACGATGGAATTCCAAACATAGAATCAAAATTCAATGCGATATTGACGAAAAGGTAAAAGCGAAAAGAGATTGAATATATGGACATAGGTGATATGACAGAAGTATGTAGGTATTGTTTGTCTTTAAACTTTAAGTTGGAGACGTGTAGATCGTCTAATTCATGTTGCCATCTGGGAAAAGTAATGTTTCTTCCCAATGTAGAGGCCTATCAGCGACAATTAAAAGTATTGTTGTTTGCGAGTAGCAGAGACGCGAAGTTGCTGGTGCGTAGTGCAGGTAAAGGGGGTTGGTGGGCGAAGTGAGCAGGGGGCGAAGCCCCCTAGTTATATAATAAAAACATTTTCAAAAACAACTCCAACATGACAACATGGATTTTTGATGAGAAGAGGAAACTGGAAATTTCCTACCCTATCATCATTTACTTCTGGATACTTCCATGGGTAATTGAAAAGATCTGTGCTTTTTTCGATCTTGCAATTATCGTTCAATTTATAAGTCAGTTTCTCTAAATTTACCTTATATATATATATATATATATATATATATATATATATATATATATATATATATATATATATATATATATATATATATATATATATATATATATATATACTATCAAAATACCCATGCTTTGCAGTGGAGAAGTACTGTGTTAAAGAAGTAATGAAAAGAAAAGGAAACATTTTGAAAATAACGTAACAAGATTGTCAATGTAATTGTTTTGTCACTGTTATGAGTGTTGTTGTCATATATATATATATATATATATATATATATATACACACATACATATATATATATATATACAGTATACACACACATATATATCTACACACACATATTATATAAATATATATATGACTGCAAAGTGAATCGTAGCATGTATGAGAACATGAGGGCAACCATTAAGAAGGATATCAGAGAGGCTAAAAGACAGTTGGAGAGGAATATAGCAGATAAGGCGAAAGAAGACCCCAAGAGATTCTTTCAGTATTTTAGTAGTAAAAGAACAGTTAAGGAGGAGGCCAAGTTCATCAGGAATAGGAAAGGGGAATTAAAAGATACAGACAATGAAATAGCGGATGCCCTAAACTTACATTTTTCTGAGGTGTTCACAAGTGAGCAAGTGGATAACCTCAGAGCAGTAACAGGGACTACTAAGGAGGTACTGAGGGATTTGGAAATTGTAGAGGAGAAGTGCTGCTCAGATTAAATAAATGAAATCAAACAAATCACCAGGCACACATAATATTTATCCTCGTGTTCTTAAGGAGGCTAGTGAGTACAGATATAAACCCTTGACACATATTTTTAGGAAGTCACTGCGCACTGTAGAGATTCTGAAGGACTGGAAAATGGCAAATATCATCCCATTATATAAAAAGGGTGACAGGGCAGATCCAAGCAACTATAGGCCAGTAAGCTTAACATGCATCACAGGAAAATTAATGGAAGGAATTATTAAGGATAAGATTGAGCAACACATGGCAAGGACAGGAGTTATTAGGAACAGTCAGCATGGGGTCAGAAGAGGGAGGTCATGTTTTACTAACATGTTGGAATTCTATGTGGTTGCAACAAAAGCAAATGATAAAAGTGGAGCAGATGATATTTTTTATCTGGACTTTCAGAAAGCATTTGATAAGGTGCCACATGAGTGGTTTGGCATCAAGTTAAAAGAAGTGGGAGTTCAGGGTGATGAGTTTAGATGGGTGCAGAATTGGCTCAGACACAGGAAGCAGAGGGTGATGGTGCGAGGAACCTCATCAGAACTGGCCAATGTTAGTGGTGTTCCACAGGGTTCAGTGCTAGGGCCGCTGCTATTTTTAATATATATAAATGATTTAGATAGGAATATAAGGAACAAGCTGGTTAAGTTTGCAGATGATACCAAGATAGGTGGATAGCAGATCATTTGGAATCCGTTGTATCATTACAGAAGGACTTGGATAGCAGACAGGCTTGGGCAGATTTGTGGCAGATGAAATTTAATGTCAGTAAATGTAAAGTATTACACACAGGAAGTAAAAATATTAGGTTTGAATACACAATGGGCGGTCGAAAAATCGAGAGTACACCTTATGAGAAGGATTTAGGAGTCATAGTGGACTCCAAGCTATCAACTTCCAAACAGTGTTCAGAAGCCATTAAGAAGGCTAACAGAATGTCAGGTTATATAGCGCCTTGATGTGTGGAGTACAAGTCACAGGAGGTTCTGCTCAACCTTTATAACACACTGGTGAGGCCTCATCTTGAGTACTGTGTGCAGTTTTGGTCTCCAGGCTACAAAAAAGACATAGCAGCACAAGTAAAGGTCCAGAGAAGAGCGACTAGGCTGATTCCAGGACTACAGCGGTTGAATTATGAGGAAAGATTAAAAGAGCTGAGCCTTTACAGTTTAAGCAAAAGAAGATTAAGAGGTGACATGATTGAAGTGTTTAAAATTATGAAGGGAATTAGTCCAGTGGATCGAGACTTGTATTTTAAAATGAGCTCATCAAGAACACAGGGACACAGTTGGAAACTTGTTAAGGGTAAATTTCGCACAAACATCAGGAAATTTTTCTTTACACAAAGAACGATAGACACTTGGAATAAGCTACCAAGTAGTGTGGTAGACAGTAAGACGTTAGGGACTTTCAAAACTTGACTTGATGTTTTCTTGGAGGAAACAAGTGGATAGGACTGGCGAGCTTGTTGGGCTGAATGGCCTGTTCTTGTCTAGAGTGTTCTAATGTTCTAATATATACACACACACATATACATATACACATATATATACATATACATATATATATATACATATATACACATATATATATATATATATATATATATATATATATATATATATATATACACATAAACATATATATATATACATATACACATATACATATATACATATATATACTGTACACATACATAATACATATATTCACACATACATGTACACACACACACATGCATATTATATATATATATATATATATATTACATCCTTTGGGGTGCGAGCAGCTGTTGCTGGGGGTGCCAGAATCCATTGAGGAAGAAAACAGAAAAACATTATTTGTACAAATTTTTAATTTATCTATCCATTCCTAAATAATTAAATGGGCAGGCTATTTCATATCAGTGCAATACGCTGCTTGTTAAAATGGATGACTTCTGCTCTTACGTGCATCATTCATCATCATTAGTCATTATTGCATAAATTTTTCTTCACCATAGAAATGTTAAGACTAAATTCAACTTACATTCCTACCAAAGATATTTCTGTCGACTAAATAGAACCTACTTATATCCAAAAAGAACTTGAAAAGATATATTTTTTCGAATCTGATCGCGCATTTTAGATCAACTTGACTCGCACTACATCGAGTCCGAGTGCTATTGTGCTCTCACCTGCCTGTCTCAATAAGTCACCATCGCTTCGCTCTTACTTTTTTACTGTTCATTTAATCATGGGCCTCTCTACAGTTTTGTTTATTTTCGGGTTGTAATGTTCATTAAATTTACGTATCATCTGGTCCATTGGCGGACCGTGCATCTCACACCTGGGTGTTCAGTACTGCTCCGTCTGAAAACAACCCGCCCCTCAAAAACTAATTTATCATTATAAAAATCATCTTAATGTGCAGAAATACAGTATAAAGAGCCGCTGCATCGCAGATGGAATCGCAACATTTTACTCACCAAAAATTCTGATTATTTGTAAACAAAATCCATTCTCCTCTCTTTCCTCAAAAACAGTTCAATCACTCTGTCGTACGGATTATCCATGTGCCTCAGTTCCATCAAAAAGTCCCTTTCTATCGCCATCGAAGCTAATGCTGAAAATCGAACCTGCGGCTTCTATCCAATCAATAGGTCTAAATACAGTGACATCGCCGTACGCCTGCTAGAGGGCCGTACTGACACCAACTCAAAATCTGATTGGTTGAAGCAACAGGTTAATCGACATTTACTCTGTGTTAGAGTGCCTGCACAACGGATTGTGAAGGCCTCTCTGCCTGGCAACAATGATAGCTGAATTGTGATTAGCTAAATGCTTTAATACGAAAATACATGCCTGGAAGCAGCACAACCATCGGAAGAGCTATGAAAGTAAGCGAACAGACTATTTGGAATTATTTAATAAGTATTCATGGACAAAATATAATTAACATCAGTTTGTGATTCAGATATTTTTACTTATGAATATGCTAAGCACAGTCCTTCACCCGCGAATATTTACCTTATATGGGCAGGCACTCGTGACGCGACACACAACTCCGCCTCCCACGACCATCGAGCTGCAGTCTTGTTACAGTATATGGACCAAATAATAGGTTACAGTTATGACCATTACACGTAGAATTTCGAAATGAAACCTGCCTAACTTTTGTAAGTAAGCTGTAGGGATTGAGCCGGCCAAATTTCAGCCCTCTACCTACACGGGAAGTTGGAGAATTAGTGAGTGAGTCAGTGAGTGAGTGAGTCACTGAGGGCTTTGCCTTTTATTAGTGTATATATATATATATATATATATATATATATATATATATATATATATATATATATATATATATATATATATATATATATATAAACACAATATATTTTGGCAGCTGCAGGGTGCTGAGAATCATGCTATTTACAGCTGGGCGTTATTATTTTGTTCAGAGGATGCTAGGAATGCACCCAGCATGGCTTGACCTACACCAACACCACAGATACACATCAAACACAAGTTATATAAAGTTCGAAAGGATTGGAAAAACAAATATGCATAGTGTTTTGGAAAAGTAAGTGCACCCATGGAAATGATCTTTTCATCATATTTGAACAGTCAAACAGTAGGTCTTCATGCAAACAGTGCCTTCAGATAAAGGTAATCTACTTGAACAAATGACACATAAACTTAACATGGCGCATTCATAATCATAATCTAAATGAACAAAAATGGCAATTTGTCACATGGAAAAGATAAGTCTACCCTTACATTTATCACCACTTCAGAGCCATCAAATTAGAATCAGGTGTTCCAGATGAGCAGCCCATGATTAGAACCTCCTTATAGAGCTTGCAGGTGGAACTGACTGTCTTATTCAAACCACAGATATCAAGGGTCTGGTGCTCTCTTTGCTATTGACATGCGTGGTGACATCATAACAAAATAAAAAGAGCTCTCTAAGGTCCACAGAAATAAGGTTGTTAATGCCTAGGAATCTGGCAAGAGATTTAAAAAATGTGCCAAATGGTCTGAAATCAATCTTTCCACTGCAATGCAAATCTTCTACAAGTGGTGTAGATTTCAGGTGACTGCTAATTTGTCCAGGACTGGCCAGCCCAAGAGCTGACCATTTAATACTCAAAGATGTCTCCAAGAACCCTCTAATTTTATAGCAGGATCTTCAGGTAGCTCTTGCAACGTTGGTGTCAAAGCCAATGTAAACACAAAAAAGACATTGAACAAATTTGACTTGCATGTGAGGTGTGCCAGGAAAAGACAAAAAGAACATTACAGCAGGGTAAAGGTTACCATTGAACATCTACAGTAGGCAAAGAGAGGACCTTCTGGAAAAATTAGCTCTGGATAGATGGATCAAAGATGGACTTGTCTGGTCACGGTAACAAGAGACACATATGGCCCAAACCAAAGGGAGAACTGCAGATGAAGTACCTCATACCAACTGAGAAGCAGGTTCTTGGAAATGTTCTGGTTTAGGGTTGCTTTTCAGTATTAGGGCCTGAGAGTTATCAAGTCAACTATTAATTCTGCATCATCTCAAAGTGTATCTGGGGAGGAGGCAAGGCCCTCTGTACCAAATTTGAAGTTGAACCAGAAGTGAACAATCAACGGCATAATGATCCAAAGCACTCCAGAAAATCCACCAACGAATGGCTCAGAAGGAAAAGATGGAGGGTTACAGACTAGCGTCAAAACTCAGATTTCAAATTGTATTGAAATGTTGAAACTGGTAGGTTACCCAAGAAAACCCACAAACATCTTTCAAATGAAGGAATTTTGCATGGAAGAGTATTCAAAAATTTCACTCAGTCGAAGTCAAAGACTGGTGGGCTATGGTGCAAAAACACCTACAAGAAGTAATTTCTGCTAAATAGGGCAATACCATCTTCTGAAGCTGAGAGTTTCCTTGAGTATTTAGTCAACTCTATCACTTTTATCTGTAGGCACCATTTGCATGAAGATCTGTAGTTTTCCTGTTCAAAATATGTCAAAAAAGTCTACGATTTCCATGGGGTTTACATACTTTTTCACAAGATTGTATAACCTGAATATGAAATCACCATCCCTAATAAACCCCAAAAGAAGCAACACCAATGACCATTAAAAAAACATGAATATGAACCAAAATACCATACAAGTTACCAGATATAGACAATTGTGATGAATCAATGTCCTAATGGACAGCCCTTAGGAACAGATGTATATTTTATCTCACTGTACAATTTCTCTGCCCACTAATATTCTACACTCCATGCAGCGATGACTCCAAACACACTGATGGCTCGCAACAAACAAAAACCTTGGACATAGAACACACAAACCCTGGGAACAACTTGAGGGGTATCAACAAATTTGTCCAAATCCACAAGACATGAACTTATTTTAAGATAGCTGAATAGCACTTTTAAATATCTACAATACATTTAAGAAACCTGAAAAACATTTCTAGAAACCTCAAAAAAGGTTGCATTCCATTTTCAGATATCTGAAATGCATTTCCAGGTATCTCAAAATAACTTCCTGCTCATTTTGAGATATCTCAAACTCACTTACAAATACCTTAAAATTCATGTAACGTCAATTTGAGATAACTCAAAATGTATCACATATACCTTAAAATTTAAAAGAATATTTTTGAGATATCTGAAAATAAGTGTCAGATATTAAGTAAATTACATTGGAAGATATCTAAAATTCATTTTGAGATATCACTAAATTGTAATTCATCTTACCATAGTTATTTGGTCCTGTTAATTTGTTAGATTTAATCTAAGCAGCACTTCTCCCTCTATAATTTTCAAATGTAAACACAGTATTGGTAATTCACTTACAAATCATACAAAGGGCTATCAGCATCACGACAAATGCCAATACCAGGAAGTACCAGTGCCTCCTGGGTTGATCAGTTGGCTTCTCCAGTGACTCAGTTGTAGGAGTTTCAGTGTCTGCCTTTCCAGAGTTACCTGTTGAAATGAAATTGAAGGTTTTAGTATTAATCTCATTCAGTTTGCTTTATTTGTTATTACTGGATCAAGGGGAGTCCATATGGACAGCAATGGAATCAGGGCTGACCTACAGTGTGTCAATGCAGCCACCTTAAAATAACGAAACACATATCTGTGGGTGAAAAGTATAAAATATATTTGAAATGTAGGTGGACATGAGCAGATTGTGAAGACTTCATGAATGCAAAGACTGAGCATGAAGCTGAAGACAAGTTTATAGGGATATGAGGGAGTTGTAATAATCAGCGTTCTAACATAATGCCTTTTATTTTCTATTGTTTAAACTGCAACCTCCTAGCTTTTTAGCAATAGATAGATAGATTACAAAATTACATTACATTAGAACAGCCATTCAGCCCAACAAAGCTCACCAGTCCTATCCACTTGTTTCCTCCAAGAAAACATCAAGTCGAGTTTTCAAAGTCCCTAAAGTCTTACTGTCTACCACACTACTTGGTCGCTTATTCCAGGTGTCTATCGTTGTTTGTGTAAAGAAAAACCTCCTAATGTTTGTGCGAAATTTCCCCTTAACAAGTTTCCAACTGTGTCCCCGTGTTCCTGATGAACTTATTTTAAAATACAAGTCTCGATCCACTGGACTAATTCCCTTCATAATTTTAAACACTTCACTCAGGTCACCTCTTAATCTCTGTAAAGGCTCAGCTCTTTTAATCTTTCCTCATAACTCATCCCCTGTAGACCTGGAATCAGCCTAGTTGCTCTTCTCTGGACCTTTTCTTGTGCTGCTATGTCCTTTTTGTAGCCTGGAGACCCAAACTGCCCACAGGACTCCATATGAGGCCTCACCAGTGTGTTATAAAGTTGGAGCAGAACGTCCTGTGACTTGTACTCCACACATCAAGGCGCTATATAGCCTGACAGTCTGTGAGCCTCCTTAATGGCTTCTGAACACTTTGTGGAAGTCGCCAGCTTAGAGTCCACTACGACTCCTGAATCCTTTTCCTATTATTGCCTATTATGTATAAAAATCTCACATTTTTACATCTTATGTGTAATTCTTTACATTTACTGACATTAAATTTCATAGTCCACAAATCTGCCCAAGCCTGTATGTTGTCCAAGTCCTTCTGTAATGATATAACGGATTCCAAATATAACAGTGCCCTTTCTTATGTAGTTCCTATCAACATGTGACTCAGGTTTCACTGAAATATGAGGAACACTTACTTGCCAGCACAGTCAGATGCACTTTACAGGGACTTATCCTCTGCTTTATGAACACATGGCAGGTGAAGGTCCCGGTGTCATTAAGGTGGACATCATGGAACAGAAGTGAGGCATTCCCACAAGGTGAGTCTCTGTGAAATGTCTGCAGTCGGTCCTGGTAGATGGTGTTTATTTCTGTATTGTTTGTTCGCAGGTTATAATAATAAACCAGATGTGATGTGGAATTGCTGCTAAAAATCCATTCAATAATCATTTCTTTGAGAAGAACATTTTGGGAGCAGGGGAAATGACACTGCAGCAAAATGTCTCCTCCTGAATTGACTTCTTCTTGCTCAGCAGCTGTCACCTTCAGGATATTTGAATCTGAAATATCGAAAAGAGCAAAAAAAAGTAAGTGTTTCATCACTTTGTAGCAGCCCTTGTCCAACGCACAAATCCCAAACACTGATATATAGTGGTATTAAACTGATATTATAGTGATCTGTTAAGCAGTGTTAATCAAAAAAAAAAAAAATCACAACCAGACCTGCCTGCAATATTTCATTTTGAAAACAAATTTGTGAACTAAAGAGTGTTTCTCGACCACTGAAATTCATGCACTTTCCACATACACAGTATATTTTCTTCTCATCTGTAACATTGTGTTCTACTGTATGTGTAAAAGCATGGATACAGGAGAAAGTAGGGTGAAATGACACGTAGATAATAGATTACAAATTCAAAATTACACCTTGCCTGATGAAGGGGCCTTAGCTGCCTCGAAAGCTTGCCTTTGTAATCTATTTAGTTAGCCGATAAAACGTGTCATTTCACCCTACTTTCTCCTGTATCAATCTATGACAACAATCTACTGCAAGGGTACCCACACTTTTTTGGCTTGCAAGCTACTTTTAAAATGACCGGGTCAAAATGATCTACCTACATTACAACTGATATATATAATATATATACTGAGTATACTTTATATATAAAATGTATGTTGTCGTACCTTGCATAACTGAATAACCTTTATGGCACAATAACAATTCAATACATTTATGGTCACTATACAGCATTTGGATTTAATGATCGTCATGTGGGAAAAGGCTGACTCGTATAAATAAGTAGGGCCGAATAATTCAGTCAAGGAGCTTTTAAATTCAGCCGAGTGAAAAATGACGGCTGTCCGATTAACTGCGATTTTAGTTCCCTCTCTTTTCTCTTTCTCAGATCGCTTTTCGGAAGGAAGTCAGTTTCGTAGTTTTTATGAACATTGCCTTTCCACATTTTCCTTCTTTGGAATAGCAATGATAGACTGACAGATCAGACAAACGTACTTCGATTGTGACATTGTGAGAAAAAAATCCTCTTCCAATTCCACATCCAGCCCATACCCTCCCCAAACAATTTTTTTTCTAATTCCCTGCTTTAGTTGATAGAAATTTTAAGGCTAACTGGATCACAGCTGGAGTTCTGCAGTAGCTCGCATGTTTGATCGTACGTGCGGGATGACCAGTATGTTAGAAGAGAAGAGATCTCAGACTGGCCGCCTTGTATGTCAATCAAGTGACAAATGTCATAGGGAGGATATATGATAGACTAATGTTTAAAAAAAAATAGTGCTACCTGCACTACCTTGGCAATCTACCGGTCGATCATGAGCGACACATTGGGCACCCCTCCTCTACTGCTATAAAAGTATGGAGAAATTCATTATGGTGCTGTGTCTGGTGCAGATTGACAGAACTTAAATACAGGGATTTCTGGGACACATCTTCTTCGGTAAAAAACATTTCCATGGATGTGTGACTACAGAAGAGTATCCACAAGAATCCTGGTTCGGTTCGGCTTATGGGGGAATTGAGTACAAATGGTGTTAGTCAAGCAAGTGTGTGAGGCAGATGAGAGAACGCAGAGCTGCAGTTAAGAAGATCTGAAAGACTGGAAGGGCAGCAGCAGTATTGGAGGGTGGCTGAGGAAGGAGAGAGTGGAAATACTGTTAAGTAGCAATATTCTGAGTTTTAAACCCCAAGAAAATGTAACCCTGGACCCTGCCCTCGAAAAATATCCTAGTGAGTTTCACATTTCATAATTGCAAAATCACATGCAAAACTAATTTTAGGGTCAGTTTCACAGTGCCAGAAGACATGCTTGGCAAAAACCAACAGCATTTGACCAGAGGAACTGTAAAGCACATCTTATATGTGTTGAATAATTAAGGTGTTTTACAGATAGATAGATAGATAGATAGATAGATATGAAAGGCACTATATGATAGATAGATAGATAGATAGATAGATAGATAGATAGATAGATAGATAGATAGATAGATAGATAGATAGATGAAAAGCACTATATGATAGATAGATAGATAGATAGATAGATAGATAGATAGATAGATAGATAGATAGATATGAAAGGCACTATATGATAGATAGATAGATAGATAGATAGATAGATAGATAATTTTTTTAATTTTAAACAGACCTTTATTAACAATTATAACATAATTGCAGTCAAATTAACAGTCAAAATTAATCAACATTTAATAACACACTTTTCCTACTCATACTTTAAGACTAGACATTCATCTTCCAAGGATCATAAAACATCATTTACAGCCCAGATCTCTCTAAATACATCTAATTGATTAATTAATTTAAAATATTCAAATTCAATTCTCAATCTCCTTTGAAGGAAGACCTTAAACATTAATAGAGCATCAGTGGTTTTCAAATCTTTATCTCGATTTCTTCTCGTTTTTAACGTTGCCATCTTGGCCTGGCCTAACAAAAAATTGCCAAGTAAACATTGTCTTTTACAAACTCTTGACACCGGCATTCCAAAAATATAAATGAGGTTATTAAATATAATTCCCAAATCCTTGAACAATAAATCAAGAAAATGCAGCAGTGGTTGTAATCTGGTACAATACAGAAATAAATGATAAACTGTTTCTTTTTGAAGGCAGAATGGACACTGATCTGTTGTGCTGGCACCAATGGTTTTTAAAAATGAATTGGTGGCTACTGCCACATGTAGAATCCTCCACTGCAGGTCACCAACTCTTTTCTCAATTGGCGGTTTATATAAAGTCCTCCATGCTGGAGATGTCGTGTCATGCAGACACAGAGTGTTCCTCCACAGGGTATCAGTCATGTCTTTCAAATACATAAAATGGGACACTTTAAGTCACCAGTCATACAATTCTTTTTTTGACAAATTTTGGAAAGAAATTCCATTTATGTGATTAATTGTTAAAATGAGTTATTAGAACTGATAAAATCTTTTACATTTGGTTTAATTGTAATTTCACATTCAGGAGGTTCTGCCTCTTTTATGAGATCTCCTGAGATATAATCCTCACACAGAGGACCTGCACCCAATTGCACTAAAGAGCCTTTAAGTTTGTTGATTATCGACCCCCCAAGACGGACAGACCTAATCCCAAGCTCACGTGCCACAGCTGCCCCAGACTTCCACTGGTTGCTGACTGGATCAATAAAGTTGGCTACTTTGGTAAAGCCTTTGTTCATTAGCAGTGAGTTTAAACTGACGAGTCAAACTCCAAGACTGGATTCCATATTACCGGTTCTTCGGAGTAACCAGAAGACTGACTCCACATTAATACCCACTCTGTTTGTTTTGGTGTGCCAAATCAATAACATGTTGCGGTAAAAGGTGGGCAGCACAGATAGCGCCAATCGCTTGACATCAATTAAAAAGAGTTGCCAATCAAAATTAAGATTTCCGACCCTGTGAAAAAAAGCGAATGCTAAACTCCTCCACAGTAAAGGCTGAGGGGCATACAAGAGACGCTGTAAATCTGTCAGCCTAAAAGCTTCAATTCTACTCAGAATGTCCACCAAGCCCTGACCACCTTCATCCACAGGCAGATGTATCACACTGCGTTTACCCAATGAAGTTTGTCCCAAAAAATCCAGTAATATCCCCTGAATTTCTTTTAACAGCCAAACTGGAGGATCTGCACACCTAAATTTATGCCAAAGCATTGAAGCAATTAAATTATTAATAATAAGCACCCTACCCCGAAAAGAGAGCTTGGCGACCACCCATTTCCATTTGTTCAGTCTCCCCTGAATTTGGTCAATTAAACCTTCCCAGTTATCAGCTGTGGCTCCAGACTTCCCAATGTAAATTCCCAGATGTTTAAATACCTTAGAGTTCCATGTTAAACCACTTGGGAGGTTTGGGGGAGGACAGTCCCAGTTGCCCATCAGAAAGGCATTACATTTGGACCAGTTGACCCTGGCAGATGACACCGTTTGAAACACCTGTAAACAGTCCTGCAGCAGGACAACATCGTCAGGTTCAGTGATGACAACTGTGACATCGTCAGCATATGCCACCACCTTAAAGATGCAGTGGGACACACAGGCAATGACAGGCCGTGAAGACATTGGCGAAGTCTGTGGAGCAGGGGCTCTATGGACAGCGAGTATAGCATACCGGAGAGTGCACACCCCTGACGAATGCCCCTTGTAACAGAAAATGGGGCTCCCAACCCTCCATTAATTTTTAAAACACTAAACACATTCGTGTACATTAATTTAATATATCCTAGAAAGGTCTCACCAAAACCAAACCTTTCTAGAACTTTAAATAAATACTGGTGGTCTACCCGGTCAAAGGCCTTCTCTTGATCCAGTGAGATGAGACCTGCCTTAAACCCAAAAATGTCAGAAGCAGATACCAAATCCCGCACAAAGAAAATGTTATCAAAAATGCATCGTTCAGGGACACAGTATGACTGATCGAAGGCCACCAAGCAGTTCATGACAGTCCTCAGACGAAGAGCCAGCGCTTTAGAAAAGATTTTATAGTCTGAGCACAGCAGGCTGACCGGTCGCCAGTTTTTAATGTTGCAGAGATCCCCTTTTTTTGGTAAAAGAGTCAATACTGCTCTCCGACAACTCACCGGAAGTTCTTTATCCCTGATGCTCTCCACAAACACAGTCAGGAAGTCCTTACCCATGATATCCCAAAAGGACTTGTAGAATTCGACGGGAAGTCCATCGATCCCAGGGGCTTTGTTCTGATTTAAACTCCCAAGAGCTCTAGTGAGCTCCTCCAGCGATAGTGGCAGGTCGAGTTCTTCCTTGGTGGATGGAGTCAGCTGTGGTAGGTCATTAAAGAAAATTTCTGTGTTTGAAGACAAGTCCACTGTTTCTGCAGAGAATAAGTCTTTGTAAAATTTGAAGGCAAATTCCCGGATCTCCTCGGTCTCCGTCATTTCAGTCCCATCTGCAGTTTTCAGACAGTGAATGATTTTTGCCTGAGCAACCTTCTTCTCCAATGAAAAGAAAACTGCGTAGGGGCGTCTATTTGGGAAATATTCTGGAATCTCCCCTGACAATGGCCTTCACCTGTTCATCCAGCAGGGACCTCAGAGAATCTTTTTGTCTTTTAGAGACTCAAGCAAATTGGCATTAAAACCGGTTTCCAGTTTGGTTTGAATTATCCCAATGTCCTCTTCCAGTTCTTTAATGGCCATGGTGACCTTTCTAGAAGAATGTTCAGAATAAAACTGGCAAAAGAGTTTAATTTGGACCTTGGAGACGTCCCACCATTGCTTCAGAGATGAGAATTCATTTTTGCTGAGTCTCCATTTGTCCCAAAAGAGACGAAAGTGTTGAAGAAATAGAGAGTCTTTAAGAAGTTTAGTATTAAAGTGCCAGAAAGATTTAAAATTACGCTCAGACCCCAAAGAGAAACGAGTGAGAGCTAAACTATGGTCTGAAAACCCTGTGGGCAGAAGACAAGAGCCCAAAATGAGGTTCAGATTGTGCCGTAAGGTATAAATCCTGTCCAGCCTTGCCATGGATAACATGCCACTGGAGGCCTTGAGCCATGTGTACTGTCTTGCTGTCGGGTTCGACTCTCTCCACACATCCACAAGTTCTTGCTGATGAAGGACCGACTGCAACACCTTGACTGACCCCGGGTGAGGCTCAGCGCCATTCCTGTCCATCTCTGCATTTTCAGTGCAATTAAAATCGCCAGCTAAGAACACGACGTCCTCTGAACTGCACTCAGCTAGCACGTCTTTTAACAAAAGAAAAAAAGAAACTCTCTCTTTGCCTTCATTTGGAGCGTAGACATTTAAGAAAATAATGTTTTTCCCTGAATACGCATACGACCTTCATGAGACGACCTTTAATTTGCTCAAAACAGTCAATGGACTCCGGAGAAACGCCTTACTGAAGAGCACTGCCACCCCTGCGCTGGCACTGGAGCCGTGGCTCAGAATCGATGTCCCACTCCAGTCCCTCTGCCACTCCGACTCATTCATTGGGTCAGTATGAGTTTCTTGAAGAAAAGTAACATCTAGTTTTTTCTGTTCCAAATATTGAAAAGTACGGCTCTCTTTAAGGAGTCTCTGCAGCCGTACATTCAAAGAGCCCAAAGAGAAAACAGGCATTAGAAAGAAAAGAAACGGAGCAGCAATGACAAGAAGAACTTTAACTAATGAAAAAGAGAGGAGCTGGTGTGGAGCCATTATGTGCTGGAGGTGAGAGACTTTCTAACTTTACTGATAACATTCTTTAACGATTAAATTCTTTTCTTTCCATTCCCAAAGGAACAGCATTGCATAACTCGCTTGGCTGAAACCAAAAAAAGTTCCAGGTCAGGAAAATGTTCTACAACATTCACCTTCCTTTTGCCTTCAAGAAAATCCAGAAAGCTCAGAATGCTTTCAGTGCTGTATCGTTTTTCCAAGAGTGCCAGTTAAATTGTCACTTGACATACAAGAGTCACTGTCCTCACCACCCTGCTGACTCCCCTCACACTCTGGGCTAATTGTCACCTCTCTGGTACTTAGAAACGATTCTTTAAAGACACGTCAGCCCCCTCTGTCAGGTTCATTTTGTTACTTCTCTTGGCTCCTACTCCACCGTCTGAGGTTTCTTTCCTCTTTCTGGGGATGTCGTCCATTCTTCTTCAACATTCATTTCCTCAACAATTCCAGCTTTTTCTTCCCTAACTGCACTGCCTGAATTAGTGCCTGGTTCAGTTTCTGCCACAGCTTTGACATTTAAGAGAGGGCAAGCAGTTTCACTGTGGACTGTGGACTCAGGACTGGCCTCGGCCTGCTCATCCACCTTAGATGGCTCACAGGTAGCAGCGTCAGCATTCAGACCTTCAATGTCATCCACCTCAGTTGGTGTCGTTTCAATGACACCAGCTGGGCCCTTTTCTTCATCCTGATTTATATTCACAGTAGAGGACTTCAACTCGGCCTCGGCCGATCCATCCACTTCAGGCATTTTTATCTCAGCTTTCTTTATTTCACTCCTTTCAACTGTGGAGCTACAACTGGGTATCTGATTATCAGAACTTCCTACAGTTGAGCTAAGAGTACCTGTGGATACCTCACAGACAACAATCTGCTGATCTTCAGCATCGGAGTCGGAGTCTCAGACTCATCCTCTACATCTGACTCACTCACTGCATTTATGTTTCCTCCCATAGCATGACTACCATCAGCTCTTTTACAGTCAACTGCTTTGTGCCCTGCACGGCCACATTTAAAACATTTCATTGAATCAGAAGATATAAACACAATATAGTCACATCCATCTACTTTGAACTTCAGAGCAACATCTAACTCATTGTAACCTCTGTTGAGGAGCATAAAAACCTGTCTCCTAAATGAGACCACATGTTTTAATTCTGGCTGTTTACACCCCAAAGGAATCATAGTAATGTCAGAAATAATCTCGCCATACCTTCTCAATTCAGTACGTAGCAGTTCATTCTTCAAGAAAGGAGGAATATTAGAGATTATAATCCTCTTTGCAGGAGTTGAAAGCGGCAAAACAGAAATGAGGGTTCCATTAATGACTAGGCCTTCCTGAACCAGTTGGTGAACTAAGGCCTCTTCATTTAGAAATATCACACAGCCTTATTCATTCTTGAAGCAGAGATAATGTTTTTACATCCAATTATTTTTCCAATTTCAGTAACACACTTCTCTACTGAAACTACTGGATCAACAATCAGCTTGATGCCATTTCTTCTGCTAAGTTTTTCAAAGCCATGTGGCAAAAGGCCTGGCTGTATCCCTCGGGACACAGCCATCCTAGCCACTTCTTTTTAAAAAAAACACTAAATAAACTTGAAATAATGACTATATATAAATAACACAGCTAAGAATTAAGAGAAATGACTAGAAAAAGAAATAAAAGAAAAAAATGGAAAAAAGAAAAAGCTAAACTCAACTCACTCTCCTGCTAGCACAAAGGCCACTTCCACTCCAGACCAAAGCAATCGACACACAGAGAAACAGCAAGATTAGATAGATAGATAGATAGATAGATAGATAGATAGATAGATGGATAGATAGATGGATAGATAGATAGATGTGAAAGGCACTATAAAATAGATAGATAGATAGATAGATAGATAGATAGATAGATAGATAGATAGATAGATAGATAGATAGATAGCAACAACAATATTTATTTCTATAGCATGTTTTCATACAAAGTGCTTAATGTATTATTATTATTATTATTATTATTATTTAGTCATAGTCCACGCTCTTAACCCATCATTGGTTAGGATACATAAAGCTCCTAACTTAACTTACCATCTGTCTAAACTCATGAAGATGTAAAAAAAACACCTACACACAGTAATTATAATGTGATTTTGTTCACATGCTCTTGCTGTAATGGTTTTAACTTTGTGTTAGGCAGGGATGAGTTCTTTTCTGCGTCTGCAGTATGATTTGCATCCCATATTCAGGTAAGCAGCTTCAGTGCCAGCTGCACAGGAGTCAAATAAAAGGGACCATCATGTCACAGTCACACAATCACAAACTACTGTGGCTGAAGTGAGAGGTCATTTAAAATGAGCAATGAAATAGGGAAACAAATCCACTGGCGAACACTACACAGTACATATTTGCAGTGATAGTGATAATAAAGGTGGACATAAGGAATAAAAGAATGAAAGAAAAGCACTCAAGTATTTTAGTCTGAGTTTTTATGTATAGGGTCTTAATTTTTTATGTTTCCAGGCTATTATATTCTAGTAGCTTGTGTTCAGCTTTAAACCAATGGCTTGCTGCCCTGCTGCTACAGTGTACAAGTTGCTACCCAATCCTGAAAATGGCTATGTATCAATAAGTTACACCCAATATATATAAAAAAACATATTATGAGATTCTGGGAGGTATTAAAGGAGCAAAACTGTACAAGCTCCTTATGAAGATAATGGTGCACCTCTTCACAGTGAATAAAGAACTTCAAACATGGTCTGACAGACGCAGAGAGCCTGGGATGGCCATAAATTCACCCACTAAATGGGATTAATTCTGCTTAAACATGAAATACATAAATAAAGAGAGAATGGTTTTCAGGGGCAGTGTGGCTCGGTTGGATGCAGCGTCTAATTACACTTACAATTGCATTTTTTGTAGATGTTAGCCAGTTTTAGGTTTCCAGCTTGTTTTAGTGTTAACCGTAAGAAAAAACTATTCTAGCTACTAACACACATCACCCTACGACTCCACTTTGCTCCCACACTCCAAAGACAAGGAGTCAGGCCAGCTGGCAAATCCAAGCTGTGCCTCCGTGACAGCTCTTTGCTTTAGCACCCACTGCAGAAAGGGCTGTGAACTACCCACATCTGGTAAGAAAACATGAGGTGAAACAGATGCCATTAAAGTCACTTTCAATAATATGTAAGATAATACTCACCAGATATGCGAGAAAGAACAATGCTGAATGTCAACAGACGCCAAAATCCTGAAATAAAAAAAAAAAAAAAAGTTGCCTCATTAAATACTGTGAATGGAAATGTTCAATTTAGAGTAAATGGTGCTAGTCCAGTGCTCAGGTGAATATAATGTGAATTGAAACCAGCAACAGCTGGCATGCAGCATTGATGTAAGAGCTGTGACCAGTAGGGGGCATTGCAGCTCCCCAAACCCCAGATGCAGCCAGACACACACAAGTCCCAGGTGCAAATGCAAGGTTTCTTAAGCAAATACCTTATAAAAGCTTAATTCTGATAGTGGCTCAAGCACAATACAACTTTCTTTTTCTTTCTTTTCTTTCTTTCTTTCTTTCTTTCTTTCTTTCTTTCTTTCTTTCTTTCTTTCTTTCTTTCTTTCTTTCTTTCTTTCTTTCCACATCAAACTCCAATTTGTCTGGATGAGGTTGAGCAGCTTCTTTTATCTTGGATCCAGGAGTACTTCCAGTGCTAGGGCATAGCCCATTTAAGTATTTCTGGATCAAATGGAAGCCCCCATGGCAGTCCACAAGTAACCCAACAGAGCTGCCCCATGCGACTACAGGTCCCAGTATGACCTGTGGACGTTTGTGTGTCCACAAATGCTGCCCTCTAGCATATCGGGAGAGCCACTGGTCCGAATAGATTGTCAACCCTTTGTCCTCCCATTACATTGTTGGCTCTCCAGGAAGGTAAGGAACCCAAACCAGCAGGGATGCCAGTCTACCCACTTCCATATTAGCATATGGTACTTGTCTCCTGGCAGAGGCAAGATGATCCTTGACTTCCTTTTCTTCCTTCTAAAGGGTAAGGAACCTTGCCCCATCCCGGCTGGAATGCCAACCCACATGCACCATCCATCAAAACACATATGTCTTTTTGAATAAGATTTGTCTGTTCCTCCATGTAAACTGGAGCTTGCCCAGTTGAGTTGACAGCGGGCAACCATTTTTAGGTCTCACCATAGATTTTTTTATGGGGTTAGCATCAGGTCAGGGTCACTCAAGAATGTCCATTTTCTTCTTGTTCAGCCCCTCCAGTGTAACTCTTTGTCCCCCTTTTCCATCCTCCACAGTTTATGCTTTCTGGCTGAGGACAGTAAACTTTTCTTCATTGTCTATCTTATATGGTTTAAGATTCATATTCCCAGCAGTCCTGAACAGACTGCCAATTCCATAACACAATGGTGATGGTGTCACCTGACTAATTTACCACACACACACACTGCTGCCAAGTGTTCAAAAGTTCCATTTTGATATGTATTAACATGTACTTATGTGTTTTATTATAACATTTTAAATTATATTGTATGTATCTCTGTGATGTTTGTAATTATGTACTGTTCTTTCATTTTTTTCTACTTTTCTGTGTGTTTTGTGGATGGAGCCGAAGGAGGCAGGGCCCTTTCTGACGTCACCAATCTTGAGCCCCCCCCCCTTATTTAGTGTAAGCTCAGATCAGGAGATCATTGAGATTATAAGGAGTTTTATAAATATTGCTCTTTTTCTTTGGATTTTTCTGGTCCTGCTGACTTTTTTAAGTATTATTTTTTTCTGGATAGTGTTTTGGGACTTGTTTGCTGTAGGACTGCCTTTTGCACAAGACCTTTTTGCCCCCTTTTTTTTGGACCTTTGAGAATTTTTGTCTTATTTTCCATTTTTGTCAAAGAATTTTTTTATTTACAAAGATTCTTTGATTGCCCTCGGGGGTTTATGGTCATCCCTCCTCTTATGGGGAATTTTTGCTATATTTTGAGGCCTTTTTAGTTGTTTTTTGCAGCCTGCCAGGTCATAGTTCTGAGTAGGCTGGACTGGGTGAACCTTTCCTGGGTTAGGACTAGTGAAGGTCCTAGCCTGTTGAGTGGCAGTACTTTGGAGGCCTGACACCCATTTTATTATGTCTCAGACTCCATTTCACAACACATTTTAGAATCCGTAAGCCTCAAGACTTTTTGCCATAGGATCTTCCAAATGACATTTTGCAAAGACTCAAAGGCATGAAGATGGTTCCTCCTTGGTTCAACGTCTTGGGTATTATTGAGATGGGCACATCCTCTGCAGAACAGTCACCGACTTCAGTGACCATTGACATAGAGAGTGGCCTCTTCAACCAGAGCCATTCTTAAAGACAGTCTGACCTGGAAATGTGTCTGAAGTTTTCCCCTTCTGTAACATGGATCGTGCTGAGGTTTGGGTTTCTGTTCAGGGTCTTTGAGGTGATTTGTCCCCTTTTTCAGATCTCTTCTTCTCTACGATTCTATCTCAGACTTGTTTTCATCGTTATTTGACTTTGTTTTGGTTTGGACTTTAGTGATGTAGTGCTTGTGGGTGTGTGTAGGGTGTTGGATTTATAAATGACTTGAAAAACAAATGACCACCAAGTAACTGGAGAATTCAGTCAGGTGAGCAAATGAGGCCATGAGATGGACAAAGGGGAGGAAGACTTTGAAAATCTCAGACTTCCAATTTGACCTTTTTAGCAAATTTTTGAAAGACTTACAGTTTGTTTCTTCTGGTGTGGCAGGACAGATGGTGTTAAGTAGATCAGTTAAATAAATTATAGGTTTAGAATCTAAGAAAATAAAATATGAAGGTAGTTCTGGGGGCTTCTTCAAGTCACGGTGCATACATTAAGGAAAATCTGAGACAGGATGGCCAGACAACAGACAGAATAAGACATTAATTTGAAAATGAATGAACATGCATGTTACCTCTGTATAGGTATTGCTTGATTGCTGCTTGCTTCCAAGTTAAGGCCATCTGTAGAAAAAAATGAAAGAAATTCCTTCACTGATTTATTCATGCTAAAAAATTAAATGAATCAGGCAATGTATTTCATCCCTGAGATGTTGTCACTTCCAATAAAATATTAAGAAGCTAGAAATGTAGCTCATGGCATGTTCAGAACAACCCTATATATTGACGCCAACACAATGAATGCTGGGCCTTGTAATCATCTGCACTAAATCACAGTGTTGTACCCGACCATGTCTCAATCTCAGTCACACTTGCTGACTGCTCGTTTTATCAGCAGATGTTCGGTATTACCAGGCTCATGTCTGCTTTTCCTTGTCCTGCCATTGTCAGCTCCCATCTGCAGTTCTGCATCTCTCTCTTTCACCGTCTTATTTTGTGAAATGTCGAAAGACTGCGAGGATTTCAAAAGGCAGCTAGACAGTTGCAACATGTCAGATGCCCAGTTATTTAGAACATTCCAGTAATATGCAAAACTTGGAACACCCACAGCCCACAACCCTATTTAAAAACTGATCCATTACAGTCCAGTATCTGTCAGGACACTTACGAGAGTTGTATTCACGTTACAAATCTGAACTTGTCACCGGACAACATGGCTTATCATGCCACACGTGAAGTTTGAGGTTATTCCAATGAAGCACTTAGAAAGAAAGGATGGCAAACACATCTCCATTTGAGTCTTTCAAGATATGGACTGATTAGAGGCATCAATCCCTCATTTAATTCCTTCCAAAGGAAGAAAAGAAGCCAAATGTAATCCATGAGAGGTCGAATGCTGTGTATGGTGATGATGCACTTTCGAAATTAGAAGTAGGTTGGGGCCAAGCAGTTTAAATGGAGTTGGGACTGGGTTGAAGATGACCTCCACAGTGGCATCCCCTGGATTTTCACCGGAAATATTGCCAAAAATTGGAGGTGTTGATTTTGGAAGATTCTTGTGTTAAGCTTAATCTTATAGCCTAGCTTGCACAGTTTCCATACTCATCCATACTCGTCACTTCCCGATGGGTCCGCTGAATGCTGACACCAGATCAGAAAGCATGTCACCAGGAATTCAGTCACAAGAATTTGGCCCTTCTTAGCACAATTTCCTCATGGATCATCACTGGGGATGAAATGTGGGTTCACCACTATGACCCAGAAAACGAGAGTTCATTCAACTGAAGCATAGGCTGTCCCTGACCCCCAAGAAATGTCATGTGCAGAAAAGTCATGATAACTATTTTGTGGGATGCAAAGGGTATTCTGCTGTTGGAACTGATGCCACAGACGTTAACCATCACTAGAGAAACCTATACTTCCACAATGAAGTCGTGGCATGAGGTCATCAAATAAAAATGTCATGGGAAACTATTGAAGTCTACTATCAGTGAATGTGGCTTCAAAGAGCTTCACCATCCACTGTACAGTCCAGATCTGACCACCAGTCTTTTAAAACCAGAAGTAATTCCTACATGAACAGGCGGTTATGGATTGGTGGAGGTCTAAGATGAATTTCTCTATTCCAAAGGGATTAAATTACTGGTGACTACGTGGACCGAGTTGTTGAGGTCAAGGGGGTTTACATGGTCTGTACGCATGAGAGCTGACAACCAATGAATGTTCTTCCAGAAGTACAATGTATAGAATGCAACAGCCAGGAATAAAGAACACAGGTACATTGAAGAGGAGAGCGACTAGGCTGATTCAGAACTGCAGGATATGGATCATCAGGAAAAATTGAAACCGTTGAACCTTTTGGTTTAAGCAAATGGAGATTAATAGGTGACGTTACTGAAGTGTTTAAAATTATGAAAGGAATTAGAAGGAATTACTCCAGTGGATCTTAGATGTAACTTTAAAATAAATTCGGTAACTAGAACACAGGGACACAGCTGGAAATCTGTGATGGGCAGATAAACGTGACAAATGAAGCCTGATGGGTGAAAACCGAGTATGGAGGAGTGAGTGTGTAACGAAAGATAAGTGAGTGGTGATTGGTGATGGTGTGTCGAACGATAAGTGACTTGTGAGGAGTGCTGAACGAATACTGAGTAGCAATGTGCAACGAGTAATGAGTGACTACTGATACATGATACCGAGTAATACTGATGTCTGATGACTGGAGAAGTGGAGTAATGGACACCACACAAGGGACTATGGATAGACCATGCGTCTTTTGTAAAAATCAAACACCTGTCATTTTTTTATACTTCAATAGAAAACTGTTATTAAAAAATGATTCAAGATCATCTATGTCACAAATGAGACTATTAAGCTTGGTGATTCTCTCTATTGAAAAAGAAAAAGAGAAACAAATACAAACATAAGACAAAAAATGTATCTAGCATGATTGTATAATTAGTTTCCTCTGTGACTAACATTTATGAGAACAATTTTCTTCTTTGGATTGCAACAAGTTATTGTGAACATTAATACGAGAATATGATTAAGAAAGATTTTCTTGTTTATCCGTGTCATATTACAGTAACATTTTTTTTTTTAATTTTATTAGAATCCATACAAAGCAATCAAGTTTTTACAAAAAGAAAAATAGAGTTAAGAACAGATCAATCCCCACCCCTGAGAGAGAGAGCAAGCCAAAGGCATAAAATTTAAGGCTTTAAACATACCTAAATTAATAAATTCTCTGTGCTTTATGAACTTATTTTAACATATTACTGATTAGATCCTGCCATGTTTTGAAAAAAGTCTGTACAGATCCTCTAACTGAGTATTTGATTTTTTTCAATTTCAAATAATATAACACATCAGTTTCCCACTGACTTAAAGAGGAGAGTTTGGGTTCTTCCAGTTTATCAGAATAAGTCTGCGTGCCAACAGTGTAGTGAATGCAATCACAATTTGTTTGTCCTTCTCCACTTTAAGCCCCTCTGGAAGAACCCCAAACACAGCTGTTAATGGGTTAGGATGGATTGTGAGTCCAAGGCTGTCTGAGAGGTAATTAAAAATTTTTGTCCAGAATAATGTTAATTTGGTGCAGGCCCAGAACATGTGACCCAGTGAGGCTGGGGCTTGGTTGCAACGCTCGCAGGTTGGATCATGCCCTGGAAACATTTTGAGAGTTTTAGTCGAGACAGATGTGCTCGATATATAATTTTGAGTTGTATAATTGTATGCTTTGCGCATATGGAGCTCGAGTGAATTCTCTGCATTGCTACTTTCCACTCCTTTTCTGATATATTAATTGAGAGATCTTTTCCCAGTGTCCTCTTGGATCTTTGAAAGGAGGGATTGTAAAATGGTTTTATATATTGTAGAGATGGAGTCTAAGTCCTTGAGATTGAGCAATATTTTTCCAGCATGGATGAGGGTGCAAGATGAGGAAAATCTGGAAGGTTCTGTTTAACAAAGTTCCTGATTTGAAGATAGTGAAAGAAATGTGTAGCTGGAATGTTAAATTTGGAATGTAATTGTTCATAGGATGCAAAGACGTTGTCTATATAAAGATCTCTAAGCAAGTTAATTCCAAATTTTTCCAGATATTAAAACTGCATATGTTTGTGAAGGTTGAAAGAGGTGGTTCTCTTGCAGGGTGCCACAGATAGAAGCTTCTCCGTCTTAAAATGCTTTCTACATTGGTTCCAGATTCTAAGTGAGTGGAGCACAATTGGGTTATTAGTGTATTGCCGATAACGTGTGTTTATTGGAGCACAGAGCAAGGAATACAAAGAAGTACTGCAGGATTTTACTTCTATTGTGGTCCAAGCCTGTGTATGTTCTTCTATTTGTGTCCAGGTTCTTATCGCCTGTATATTTGCTGCCCAGTAATAAAACTGGAAGTTAGGTAGAGCCATGCCACCTTCTGCCTTTTGTCTTTGTAGGGTCGCTCTTTTGATGCGTGGATGTTTTGAATTCCAAATAAATGAGGTTATTGTTGAATCTAATTGCTTAAAGAATGATTTATTAATGTATATTGGATGTTTTGAAATAAAAAGGAGCTTAGGAAGAATATTCATCTTAACAGTGTTAATTCTTCCAGCTAGTGTGAGATGAAGGGTTGACCATCTATGCAAGTCTTGTTTAATTTTTTCCATGCAGACGAAAATTTTGTTGATAAAGAGCTTTATGTTTACTTGTGATGTTTACCCCAGGTATTTAAACTGTTCTGCAATGATAAAAGGTAGGGTGTCTAATCTAATATTATATGCTTGAGAATTCACTGGAAAGAGTACACTTTTATTCAGATTAATTCTGAGACCAGAGATCTTTTGAAATTCTGTGAGTGCTGCTAAGACTGCAGGCACAGAATTTTCTGGGTCCGATATATACAGTACCATGTCATCTGCATATAATGAGATTTTCTGTTCCAGTCCTTCTCTGCTAATCCCCTTTATCTGATCAGTATTTCGACAATGTATTGCCAGTGGTTCAATGGCAATGCAAACAGCAGCGTGACAAGGGCATCCTTGTCTAGTGCCACGCTCTAGTTTAAAGTAGTCTGAGCAAATGTTATTGATGCAAACTGAAGCTTCTGGGTTAGTATACAGTAATTTAATCCATGCACAAATGTTGGGCCAAACCCAAACTTCTCCAATGTAGTAAAAGGTATTTCCATTCAATCATGTCGAATGCTTTTTCTGCATCCAATGATAATAATATTTCTGGGGTGTTTGATTTAGTTGGTGAGTATATTACATTAAACAGGCGTCAAGATTTGAAGATAAGTGTCGGCCCCTAATAAATCCAGTTTGGTCTTGTGATATTACGAGGGAGCACTTTCTCCATCCTTCTAGCTATGATTTTAGAGAGTATTTTAACGTCGTTATTCAGAAGTGAAATTGGTCTGTATGATGCACATTGTAATAAGTCCTTATTTTGTTTTGGAAAGACAGTGATTAGTGCTTGGTAAAGGTTTGTGGAAGAGATTGGTTATCTCTGGCTTCTGTAAATGTTGCTAATAGGAGGGAGCTAGCTGAGCGGAGAATTTCTTGTAAAACTCTGCAGGGTAGCCATCAGGGCCTGCTGCTTTCCCACCTTGGAGTGACTTTATAGCATCTAGTAATTCTGATAATGCCAGAGGTTTATCAAGTTCCTCCACACTAAAAGCGTCTATTTGTGGTATCTGTAATGTATCCAGAAATGCATTAGATTGTATATTGTCTTCTTTAAACTCAGTAGTATATAGGGATTTATAGTAGTCTCTGAAAGTGTGCATTATATTTTTGTGTTCGATTTTATCTCCGTTCGTGTTAGTGATTACCGAGATTGCGTTGCACTTCTTGCTTGTGAATTTGTTGAGCTAAAAGCTTATTAGCTTTCTCCATGTTCATAATAATGATGTCTGGATTTGTAGATTAGTTGTTCAGTTTCTTTAGTTGTCAAGAGGTTTAATTCTGAATGTAGAGCCTGCCTCCTCCTATGTAGAGTCTCGCTTGGTAGTCTGGCATGTTCTTCATCTATTTTAGTAATTTCGCTTTTATCTCTGCTACTTTCTTGGCTTCGGATTTATTTCTGTGGGAAAGATATGAGATAATCTGTCCTCTTAAGAAGGCCTTAAGAGTTTCCCAGAGTATTCCTGCAGAGATCTCAGGGGATGTATTTGTCTCTAGAAAGAATTTGATTTGTTTGGATATAAATTCAGTACAATTCTCGTCAGCTAATAGAAGCGGTTGAGGCGCCATCTGCGGGTGAGTGTATGGGGCTTAGTAATTTTAGCTCCAAGATCATAGGTGCATGGTCGGAAATAACAATAGCATCGTATTTACAAGATTTAATCTTAGGCAAGAAGTTATTGTCTATAAAGAAGTAATCAATCCTTGAGTAGCAATGATGTACTGGTGAGTAGAAAGAATATGTTCTTGAATTTAGGTTTAAAAACCTCCAGGGATCTGATAAGTTGTGATCAGTTATAAACTTTGTAATTATCTTTGCGTGTTAGATGCTTCCCCTGTGGAGGAAGTCCTATCTAAAAGTGGATTTAAACACAATTAAAGTCCCCAGCCATTATAACTTTATGAGTGTTCAGATTGGGAATGGATGCAAATAAATTTTGTATAAATTCCTTATCATCAACATTAGGTGCATAAACATTTATCAAAATCATTTTACAGTTAGATAAGTCTCCCATGACCATTACATATCTCCCTTCAGGATCCAATACTACATCTGATGCTACAAATGGTACTGTTCTATGTATGAGAATTCCCACCCTCTAGTTTTCTTTGTAAAACTAGAATGGAACATTTGGCCAGTCCAGTCTTTTGCAGCCGGAACTGATCCTTGCTTAGTAAGTGGGTTTCCTGTAAAAATACTATTTTAGCATTTAGACCTGTTAGGTGAGAAAGTACTTTCTTTCTCTTTAATTCGTGATTCAGGCCTTTAACATTCCAGCTTACGAAGTTAACTGTCCCATCATGGAGACACTGATTCTGAGTTTTTGATGTCATTTTATAGTCTTAACTGGAAGTGAGACAGTTTAGGTCTTAATTTCCTATTTCCCCTAGAGTTGTTGCCATGCAGCTTATTATTACGTTGGTAGTTATAATTATAAAGATTAGATGATAGATTAGGTATAGATCAAGCCTGCTCTCTTTCTCCCCCTTAACCCCCACCCTCCCTTTTGCCTCCCCAAGTGAGGCTAAAACCCACTTCATGCAGTCCCAGTCCTCTGACATACCCAGAGACAGAGCACGCCCAAAGCAAACAAGCCCCATGCAGCGGCGCTTTAGGGTTAAAAGATAGAGATATCTGTTACCAATATAGTCTTTAAAAAAGAAAAAAAATAATTTTGCACTTAAAATATATATATAGTCTTCAGCAATTTTAGTGCATTAAGATGATACACCCAGATAATAAACCCGGGTGATGGTGTTAAAGATGTGTCCAAAATAAGCATAACAAGTCTTAATGCAGTAATAGCAATAACAATAAACCAAGGGTATGATATTGAACAGTCTTGTTTAGGGTAGAGATGAAATAATTAGAAAAGAAAAAAGGGAAAGAAAAAGTAATTAAGCACAATAAAACATAAACGGATAGCACCCTAGTAATACTAAGTAATAATTAGACTATATGTGAATATATGCTGATAAAAACCCGTATTTTAAAACGAATAGATCAGACAGTAGATTATTAATCCTTGCTTTATCATCAACCGCCATGACTCACTATTATGTATCAGAATAGTCCTGGGATCAGCTTTCTTAATTCCTTTTCTGCTTCTTCCTTGCTAGCGAAGACATAGAAATGACCTTGCCATTCCACTTTCAGTTTTGCCGGATACAAGAGGCTGTATTTGATGCTGGCTTGCCGTAACCGCTGTTTGATGTTGTAGAAGGCTGCGTGTTTAGTAGCTGTTGCTGGAGAGAAGTCAGGAAAGATACGAATGTGGTTATTTTCCAATGTAATATCTTCCTTCTTTCTGAGGAGTGCCATCACCTCTCCGAGTCCAGCTCAGGGCGGTGAAAGAGCAGTACAGGAGAAAGCTGGAGTAGAAGTTGCAGAACAACAGCATGAAGGAAGTGTGGGATGGGATGAAGATTATCACTGGCTGCAGCTCGAAGCAGGGTGCCGCCATCGAGACAGACGTGGAGAGAGCAAACCAAATGAACAACTTCTTTAATAGGTTTGATCACAGTAACCCACTCTCACCTCGGAGTACTCCTCCAACCATCCTTCTGCTGATACCAGCATAGGTGAGACATCCCCACCCACAATTACAGCAGCGCAGGTGAGCAGAGAGCTGAAAAGACTTCGTGCCAGCAAAGCAGTGGGTCCAGATGGAGTATCGCCACAACTGCTGAAGGCATGTGCATTGGAACTGGGGAGTCCTCTACAGCGCATTTTCAACCTGAGCCTGGAACAGGGGAGAGTCCCAAGGCTTTGGAAAACATCTTGTATCACCCCTTTCCCAAAGGTATCACGTCCTAGTGAGCTGAATGATTTCCGGCCTGTTGCTCTGACGTCACATCTGATGAAGACCATGTAGCGGCTGCTGCTTCACCACCTGAGGCCACAGGTCCGTCACGCCCTCAACCCTCTGCAGTTCGCATACCAGGAGAAGGTGGGAGCGGAGGATGCCATCATCTATATGCTACACCGATCCCTCTCCCACTTAGACAGAGGCAGTGGTGCTGTAACAATTATGTTTTTGGACTTCTCTAGCTCCTTAGAGACAAGCTGACTGAGATGGGAGTAGACTCACACCTGGTGGCATGGATCATGGATTATCTTACAGACAGACCTCAATATGTGTGTCTTGGGAACTGCAGGTCTGACATTGTGTGCAGCAATACAGGAGCGCCGCAGGGGACTGGACTTTCTCTGGTCCTGTTCAATCTATATACATCAGACTTCCATTATGACTCGGAGTCCTGCCACGTGCAAAAGTTTGCTTATGACACTGCTATTGTGGGCTGCATCAGGTGTGGGCAGGAGGAGGAGTACAGAAAGTTAATCAAAGACTTTGTTAAATGGTGCGACTCAAACCACTTACACCTTAACACCAGCAAGACCAAGGAGCTGGTGGTGGATTTTAGGAGGCCTAGGCCCCTCGTGGACCCTGTGATCATCAGAGGTGACTGTGTGCAGAAGTTACAGACCTATAAATATCTGGGAGTGCAGCTTGATGACAAATTGGACTGGACTGCCAATACTGATGCTCTATGTAAGAAAGGTCAGAGCAGACTATACTTTCTGAGAAGGTTGGCATCCTTCAACATCTGCAGTAAGATGCTGCAGATGTTCTACCAGACGGTTGTGGCGAGTGCCCTCTTCTACACGGTGGTGTGCTGGGGTGGCAGCATAAAGATGAAAGACGCCTCACGCCTGGACAAACTTGTTAAGAAGGCAGGCTCTATTGTAGGATTAAAGTTGGACAGTTTAACATCTGTGACAGAGCGACGGGCATTAAGCAAACTCCTGTCAATCATGAAGAATCCACTGCATCCACTGAACAGGATCATCTCCAGGCAGAGGAGCAGCTTCAGTGACAGACTAAAGAGATCGTTCCTCCCCCACACTATGCGACTCTTCAATTCCACCCGGGGGAGTAAATGCGAACATTAATTTTATTTTAATTTTTTCATTTTTATTACTATTTAATTTAATATTGTTTCTTTGTATCAGTATACTGCTGCTGGATTATGTGAATTTCCCCTTGGGATTAATAAAGTATCTATCTATCTATCTATCTATCTATCTATCTATCTATCTATCTATCTATCTATCTATCTATCTATCTATCTATCTATCTAATCGTTCAAAACGAACTATAAAAGATCTTGGTCGGGGTCTGACGGTGTTTGATCCGTGTACGCGGTAAGCTGCTGCTATCTCAGATTCTGCTTTAAAGTCGTCTCCGATTATTTTAGAAAAAAGTTCAGCGGCGAATTTCACCGGGTTTGAACTTTCTCGATTCTCCGGCAGACCTTCAATTCTGACGTTATACCTTCTACTTCCATCTTCCAAAGCAGCCAGTCTGTCTCCAAGTTTTTTTGTATTCGGAGCTGCTTTTTCTTCAGCACTGGTAGCTACATTTTCGGCTAATTCAATTCTAGTCGTGAAATGTCTCCTTGAGATCCTCCAATTGATCAGTAAGCGTTTCAATTTTACCCAGCACCTGTCGCATTTCCACTTGCATTTCTTGTCACAGCCTTTCATTTGCCTGTTGCAGCATCAGCCATTGCGTTTCGTTTGCTTGTTGCCATTCCTGTTTCAATTCCAGCAACTCTTGTTTCAGCCTCTTATGTGCCTTTGCCCTTGCTTTATCATTTGCCTTCTCGGTTTTCTTTATATCTTGTACGATCTCAGCCAGCATCACCTCCAGTTTAGACATTTTAATTGTGCTTTCTTGTACCGTAGGTGAAGCGCCAGGCTCTACTGTAGCCGGTGCCCCCGCTATTCCCTGCTTGCGTGGAGTAATTGAGATCGCGGACTGTAAGGCCCTTTCCAGTTTCAGGTGTTCTCCGATCAGCGAGCTATCGAGATCTGCACTCACGATCGTACATTCACTCCCCTTTTCACTCTCAGCCGGCGACGATGTAGCGGACCTTGGTCCCGAAGAGTCTGTACTTTCGCCCAGCTGATCCAGGTCTCTCTCTGAAAGGCCGTATCTTGAGCTAGGGCTTGCTGATCTTGGCTTGGGTGCAGCTTTAGTTTTCTTTTCTTTCGGACCCCCTTTCTTGCTGGCCATGTTTATATATGCTTACATATATACTGTAGCAGTCTCCTTGGGTTGAATAAACACAGGATATCTCAGAATAATAAGCAAATAATATGAAAAATAACACCGCTGCTAGCGGAGCTCCACTTCAGACGTCCATCTCTCGCATCGGACGAGACCCTACAGTAACACTTTTTAAACTGTAAATCATACCCTGTGAAATATGGAAAACAATAAATTGACCTAATACAAATGTCATTTTCAGTTATTAATATTACTACACACATGAACTAAAATAGCATATAAAACAATAAAGTGTCCACTTCTATAGATTCCCACTCAATAAAAATATCCATGTAGCAGTAGTCTTAAATGACTTCACAGTAAATGTCCATTCAATTAAATAAATATATAACCTGCAAATATTTTACATAGTATTTTAAACGTAAGTGGCCTATTCATGTTTCTGAAATAATATATTTATAGAGTGTCATCTTCTTAGGCAAAAAATAAATATTTGACATAGAAACACTTATTTCAAAGTAACTCAATAATCAATTAAATATGCCTACATGTAATTGAACTTTTTTTTTCTTGAAGTCTATATATTTTATATATTTTTTTCCCTTATTATTATATGAGGGGGCCCTCAATATTTTTCCCCGGGGGCCCCAATGTACTAGCTATGCCACTGAGTATCTTCTTATATAATATGCTATCGTGGCTGTCTGTTTGTCTGTCCAGGATTTTAAATCACCTGTTGCTCACAAACCATTTGAACTATTAACATGAAATTTGGTACACATATACTATGTGACGTCTACTATTGGGGTGATGATTGACCTCCAAGGTTAGTCGTCTTTTTATTTCATTGTACAATCAACTCTCATCAGCACACAGCAGGGAGGCGCATGAATACGGGTGCCGTTCTCATCCCTAGCACCTTCGCTGTCACTTCCCCTACCTATTCATATCTTAAATCATTCTTGAGGCAGATTGAAGGCTTAAGTGAAAAATGAAAGACAACATACTAAGTAATTGCAACACAAACACTAACTTAATCAGTTTTAACGCGAAAAGATGCCGACGAAAGAAGAGAAGAGGCGGGTCACTAGGGTGGAGAAAAGTAGAGCTGATCAGGAAACAACAAGCGCAACAACCTCTGAACAAACGAATGATAAACGCACAGAGAAAGAGGATGAGAACTAGGAATGCTCAATACAAGTGGATTCACTGCAAGTTAATATAATTTATACACACATTCAGCTGAAGAGAAGCTATTGGTACAAAACAAACCTCTTACATTTTTTCTGTGGCGTCTTTGAAATTTAAATGACCGTTTTCAGGGGATTCTGGAGGTATTTGGCTTGGCACAGCATCAATATCATATCAGAGCTTATGGCTCTTTGAAAAACTCTGACAGATTTTATTCCCACATTTCTCACTAACCAATACTGGCTATCGGTTAAGGGGGTCTATTAATTTAGCTCATTCATTGAGCTGTTTGCAGGTTCTGCATCACTCTGCCAATTCTACCCTCTGTCAGACTAGAACAGGGCACTTCTTCCAATCACCGACGGGTCCTTAGTTTCTCATAGATGCCTGAAAAGACTTTTCTGCTTTCTTTAGTTTTAAACTGCATTCCTTTACATATGCTAAACATAAATTTTCAAAATAAAAAAAAAAAACAGGCCCAACAATTACATTATTGCATGATTATTTTTCAACTCTGGTTACAGACACGTTTATTTGTTATTGCTTGTCCGCATGCAGGCATATTTAGACACAGTAACAGATTTGGATCACGAAAAAAATTTGAACAGTCAAATTAGATATGAGCCAAAATGAGTTACGTGGATGCAGAGTAAACGTAGCCTTCGTTTAATTGTAATGATCTGGCCGGAAACTCAGAGTGCCATAAGGCTGGACAGCTACTGAGCTCTGCGCTCGCAGAAGAAGGATAAGAAGGAGGAGGAGGAGGAGGTTGGGAGCATGCGCGGATACTGCCCGTTGCCACATCCACCACACGACAGACCACCCGAATTGGGACCCGAGTGCAGCCGTGCACCTTGATGAAGCTGCAGTGCAGTATTGTGTTAAAGCACGTCATTGGGAGGTGGACGTCCCGGAAGAAAGGGTGTAAGGTTCGAGAAAGGGTTCTCGTCCTGTGGGCGCTGGGGACGGAGAGGAGGAGAATACCGTGTACGGTAACGGCACGTGTGGGGACAAGAAGAAGCAGTTTAGTGTGCGGGAACAGCGCAGAGTGAACGATCTAGTACAGGGTGGTCCCGATGTAATTATGCAGATCCAGATCGTCTGGATGACTTTGATTTATACGGGGACGATTGTAGTTCGGCGCGAAGACGATTCTTCACGTCGTCAGTTCGCACACTTCTCTGTTGTCCGAGATTTTCCGCTTGATTTTCTATGTAATAAACTTAATAAGTTATAGCGTAATAAAAATTGCATAATTAGATCTGGACAACCCAATAGAAGGGAACGACAGACGCGAAACGGCTTGTATCGGGGGTAGTAGCACTGATGCAGAAGAATAAGAGACTCAAACGACTGCGAATAGAAAGTTAAGGCGTCTCGCGCGGCTAGAACAGTGGGAATTTAGCTGCGAAACAATCAATAAAAGCTCTTCAGTTTCAAGATGTTGTTCCTCCCTGACCGGTTGTTTGTGGTACATAATGATGACTATATTATTGACAACAATCGTGCAGCAGTACTTGTGTGTTTGTGTGAACCAAAAATACTCACCAAAGCTGAAATTCAGAACTGTTTTCCTTGTCACTGTTTAAAGGAATAGTGCGATCTGCACTGCAGTGTCCGACTCGACTACGCCTTCCATTTCCGATGTGCCAAAAACGGACTTTATGGACTCGATCAAATATCAAATAGTGCAGTCCGCTTTCATTTTACAAACAGCACACACAGCTCCTCCACTCAAACATCCATCCGATCCACACGTTGAGTTAATTACCTTCCAACTCCGTCGTACTGGAGATGCCTTAAGCTGCCGGCCGGCAGCTCTCTTAAACTTTTCCCTTTCAATGAGTGAGCACTTCCGATAGTCTTGAAAAAAAGAAACAAAGAAGAAAAAAAAAAAAAAAAAAATGTGATCTAATATAGGAAGGCAATTATGAAATGATGAAACAACTCACTGGGCAGCTTTCGTCGACATTCGCACACGGGTTTCCTAACGCCCTCCTGTGTCATGTGACAAGCTCTTCTTTTAATCTTTACTGGCCGTCTACAGTGCCGAGAAACTCTAATATTTGAGCCTAACTCTGCAGCGCCTGCGTAGGCGTCATCACCTGTATATTCTTCACCGGAGTCGGAACTGAACTGGGGCCTCCGCGACGGGCATGGGCACTAAGTTACAGGTATCTGCTAAGTTAACATGCGGTACTACAATTAACTGTTACTATTTGATCTGTAGAATAAATTCATTATGCGTTTAGCATTTAATTCAGGACAGCCTTGATGTGAAACCTTGCTTGCGTTGCTAAGTGAAAGCGAAAGTTAAAAACAAAGATGGTGAAAAGACGAGAGAAAGGACGACATAAGTAAAGTAACTGAGAATTAAATGCTGATAATTTTTAACAGTTCCATTCTGGTATTTAACTGTTCACCAGACAGATCGTGAAATAACGAGAAGGGTAGTTTCTGTTGCGCGGTGCCCTCCATCTGATGATCGCGGCAGTAAAAATGCGCTGAGCGTGTACCCTATACTTAGGGTACATGATCGTCTTCGGGAATTCTAAATTTTAGTAAACTAACTAACAAATAAATAAAGTAATTAAGTTTACTAGACATTGCGATGAAATTTAGTGCCTGCCTGAATTCCTAATACATTCAAAAAGACGTTACACGCCTGAACACTTTACTTTGTGGAGATATTTTAATTTGTGAAGCCAAATTAACATTTAGAGATATTACAAAATGAATTTCAGATATCTTAAAATGTCAATTACTTTTTAAAATATCTGAAACTCGCTTTGAGATATTTTAAAATAATTTCCTTTACATTTTAAGATATCTGCAATACATTTTGAGGTATCTTCGGTGGGCTGGCGCCCTGCCCGGGGTTTGTTTCCTGCCTTGTGCCCTGTGTTGGCTGGGATTGGCACCAGCAGACCCCCGTGACCCTGCAGTAAGGATGTACCGGGTTGGATAATGGATGGATGGATGGATTTTGAGACATCTCAAATGCATTTCAAGATATCTCAAATACGTTTTCAAATATCTCAAAATAATTGTGTCGGCATTTTTTCAAGATATCTCAAATGAATTTTCAGATATCTTGAATTGACCTTTCATGCATTTTAAGATTTCTCAAAATCATTTCCTGTTTAACTGCCTGTTATTTCAATGGGACTTCTTGTTTATTATAAGATATCTTAAAATGTATTTGAGATATCTTGAAATGAGCAGGAAGTGATGTTGAGATATCTGAAAATGGACAGGAAGCTGTTTTAAGATATCTGGTAATGTATTTCAGATACCTTAAATTGTATTGTAGATATCTGAAAATGATATTGAGATATCAAGAAATAATTGAGCGTCCTTTTAAAGATATGCTAAAATGCATTTTATCTGTAATTCAGTTTGAGATATCTAAAATGCATTTCCAGATATCTTAAAATTAATTTTGAGATATCTCTAAATGATGGCAGCACAGTGGTGCAGTGGGTAGCACTGCTGCCTCGCAGTTAGGGCACCCGGGTTCACTTCCCGGGTCCTCTCTGCATGGAGTTTGCATGTTCACCCTGTTTCTGAATGGGTTTCCTCCCGCAGTTCAAAGAAATGCATTTTAGGAGTGTGTGTCCTGCAGTAGGCTGGCGCCCTGCCCAGGGTTTGTTTCCTGCCTTGTGCCCTGTGTTGGCTGGGTTTGGCTCCAGCAGACCCCCGTGACCCTGTAGTTAGGATATAGCGGGTTGGATAATGGATGGATGTTAATTTGGCTTGCCGTAAGGAATGTTCCCATAATGCAAAATAAACTCGATTATTATGTGAAAGACCAGCTTTTTTCTTGCAAAGTTGAGAATGTTCAACTGTATCATTCTTTTTTAAAATACTAACTGAATAACATCTGTTAATGGCTGAATACGCTTATAACAGGTATTCCAAGGATTCTCAGAAATTAGTCAAATCATGGAAGAGCAAGTCTTTGGCAATGACTACTGCACATTTGAACAATTTGTACTGAACTGATTTTTTTTTTTTTATTCAAAATTGATTAATAAATTACATATACCATAACACTTTTCTAACCTTTTCAAAATAATTTGTGTAAAAAGTGGGGAACCACATCAACCAACACCAAAATGTATCGTCCACCTGGATGTTGTGGTGGCAGCCATTCTCACGCCAGAACAGTCACCACACGTTAGCTATTAGGTGGTGAAGGGGTGAGAGAGGTAGTTAAGCAATAAGGAACAGGGGGTGATTTAGGGGCGAAAATGGGTTCACGGACAAAAGCGCGATAGAAATATGCGCCCCGACAAAACCGCGAGAGAGCCCAAGAGAGTGGGACGCGTACGTGCGCATTATGTACACATTATGTGCTAGGTTATAACTGTTATAAGTGCTGATGGCATGCCGCGAACAAATAACTCAGTCGAGGGTTGGCATAACACGTCGTATACAAAGCGGAATTACCAGCAGTCAGGCAGCCAGCAAGTTTAAATACGCTCAACTATCAAGACGTCTTGCTGCAATTCTTCCTACATATGCAGGGCGTGATCTTAAGGACTACCTGCGTGTCGTGCTGATGGCATGCCGCGTCTCATAATATTGACTTCTAAAGTAAACATTATTATACTGTATATGATTTAAACTAGAAATTCATATTTAATGAAACTTTAGCGATTTTGTCGGCGCGATTTTGACGAAGGTTCGAGAAGGGGTTCTCGTCCTGTGGGCGCTGGGGACGGAGAGGAGGAGAATACCGTGTACGGTAACGGCACGTGTGGGGACGAGAAGAAGCAGTTTAGTGTGCGGGAACAGCGCAGAGTGAACGATCTAGTACAGGGTGGTCCCGATGTAATTATGCAGATCCAGATCGTCTGGATGACTTTGATTTATACGGGGACGATTGTAGTTCGGCGCGAAGACGATTCTTCACGTCGTCAGTTCGCACACTTCTCTGTTGTCCGAGATTTTCCGGTTGATTTTCTATGTAATAAACTTAATAAGTTATAGCGTAATAAAAATTGCATAATTAGATCTGGACAACCCAATAGAAGGGAACGACAGACGCGAAACGGCTTGTATCGGGGGTAGTAGCACTGATGCAGAAGAATAAGAGACTCATAAAACGACTGCGAATAGAAAGTTAAGGAGTCTCGCGCGGCTAGAACAGTGGGAATTTAGCTGCGAAACAATCAATAAAAGCTCTTCAGTTTCAAGATGTTGTTCCTCCCTGACCGGTTGTTTGTGGTACATAATGATGACTATATTATTGATAACAATTGTGCAGCAGTACTTGTGTGTTTGTGTGAACCAAAAATACTCACCAAAGCTGAAATTCAGAACTGTTTTCCTTGTCACTGTTTAAAGGAATAGTGCGATCTGCACTGCAGTGTCCGACTCGACTACGCCTTCCATTTCCGATGTGCCAAAAACTGACTCTATGGACTCGATCAAATATCAAATAGTGCAGTCCGCTTTCATTATACAAACAGCACACACAACTCCTCCACTCAAACATCCATCCGATCCACACGTTGAGTTAATTACCTTCCAACTCCGTCGTACTGGAGATGCCTTAAGCTGCCGGCCGGCAGCTCTCTTAAACTTTTCCCTTTCAATGAGTGAGCACTTCCGATAGTCTTGAAAAAACGAAAAAAAGAAGAAAAAAAACATGTAATCTAATATAGAAAGGCAATTATGAAAGGATGAAACAACACACCGGGCAGCTTTCGTCGACATTCGCACACGGGTTTCCTAACGCCCTCCTGTGTCATGTGACAAGCTCTTCTTTTAATCTTTACTGACCGTCTACAGTGCCGAGAAACTCTAATATTTGAGCCTAACTCTGCAGCGCCTGCGCATATTAATGTAGGCGTCATCACCTGTATATTCTTCACCGGAGTGGGAACGGAACTGGGGCCTCCCCGAAGGGCATGGGCACTAAGTTATAGGTGTCTGCTAAGTTAACATGAGGTACTGCAATTAACTGTTACTATTTGATCTGTAGAATAAATTCATTATGCGTTTAGCATTTAATTCAGGACAGCCTTGATGTGAAACCTTGCTTGCGTTGGTAAGTGAAAGCGAAAGTTAAAAACAAAGATGGTGAAAAGACGAGAGAAAGGACGACATAAGTAAAGTAACTGAGAATTAAATGCTGATAATTTTTAACAGTTCCATTCTGGTATTTAACTGTTCACCAGACAGATCGTGAAATAACGAGAAGGGTAGTTTCTGTTGCGCGGTGCCCTCCATCTGATGATCGCGGCAGTAAAAATGCGCTGAGCGTGTACCCTATACTTAGGGTACATGATCGTCTTCGGGAAATCTAAATTTTAGTAAACTAACTAACAAATAAATAAAGTAATTAGGTTTACTAGACATTGCCATGAAATTTAGTGTCTGCCTGAATTCCTATACATTCAAAAAGACGTTACACGCCTGAACACTTTACTTTGTGGAGATATCTTAATTTGTGAAGCCAAATTAACATTTAGAGATATTACAAAATGAATTTCAGATATCTTAAAATGTCATTTACTTTTTAAAATATCTGAAATTCGCTTTGAGATATTTTAAAATAATTTCCTTTACATTTTAAGATATCTGCAATACATTTTGAGGTATCTTCGGTGGGCTGGCGCCCTGCCCGAGGTTTGTTTCCTGCCTTGTGCCCTGTGTTGGCTGGGATTGGCACCAGCAGACCCCCGTGACCCTGCAGTAAGGATGTACCGGGTTGGATAATGGATGGATGGATGGATTTTGAGACATCTCAAATGCATTTCAAGATATCTCAAATACGTTTTCAATTATCTCAAAATAATTGTGTCTGCATTTTTTCAAGATATCTCAAATGAATTTTCAGATATCTTGAATTGACCTTTCATGCATTTTAAGATTTCTCAAAATCATTTCCTGTTTAACTGCCTGTTATTTCAATGGGACTTCTTGTTTATTATAAGATATCTTAAAATGTATTTGAGATATCTTGAAATGAGCAGGAAGTGATGTTGAGATATCTGAAAATGGACAGGAAGCTGTTTTAAGATATCTGGTAATGTATTTCAGATACCTTAAATTGTATTGTAGATATCTGAAAATGATATTGAGATATCAAGAAATAATTGAGCGTCTTTTTAAAGATATGCTAAAATGCATTTTATCTGTAATTCAGTTTGAGATATCTAAAATGCATTTCCAGATATCTTGAAATTAATTTTGAGATATCTCTAAATGATGGCAGCACAGTGGTGTAGTGGGTAGCACTGCTGCCTCGAAGTTTGGGCACCCGGGTTCACTTCCCGGGTCCTCTCTGCATGGAGTTTGCATGTTCTCCCTGTGTCTGAATGGGTTTCCTCCCGCAGTCCAAAGAAATGCGTTTTAGGAGTGTGTGTCCTGCAGTAGGCTGGCGCCCTGCCCAGGGTTTGTTTCCTGCCTTGTGCCCTGTGTTGGCTGGGTTTGGCTCCAGCAGACCCCCGTGACCCTGTAGTTAGGATATAGCGGGTTGGATAATGGATGGATGTTAATTTGGCTTGCCGTAAGGAATGTTCCCATAATGCAAAATAAACTCGATTATTAGGTGAAAGACCAGCTTTTTTCTTGCAAATTTGAAAATTTTCAACTGTATCATTCCTTTTTAAAATACTAACTGAATAACATCTGTTAATGGCTGAATATGCTTATAACAGGTATTCCCAGAAATTAGTCAAATCATGGAGGAGCAAGTCTTTGGCAATGACTACTGCACATTTAAACAATTTGTACTAAACTTTTTTTTTTTTAATGCAAAATTGATTCATAAATTACATTTACCATAACACTTTTCTAACCTTTTCAAAATGATTTGTGTAAAAAGTCGGGAACCACATCAACCAACACCAAAATGTATCGTCCACCTGGATGTTGTGGTGGCAGCCATTCTCACGCCAGAACAGTCACCACACGTTAGCTATTAGGTGGTGAAGGGGTGAGAGAGGTAGTTAAGCAATAAGGAACAGGGGGTGATTTAGGGGCGAAAATGGGTTCACGGACAAAAGCGCGATAGACATATGCGCCCCGACAAAACCGCGAGAGAACCCAAGAGAGTGGGACGCGTACGTGCGCATTATGTACACATTATGTGCTAGGTTATAACTGTTATAACTGCTGATGGCATGCCGTGAACAAATAACTCAGTCGAGGGTTGGCATAACGCGTCGTATACAAAGCGGAATTACCAGCAGTCTGGCAGCCAGCAAGTCTAAATACGCTCAACTATCAAGACGTCTTGCTGCAATTCTTCCTACATATGCAGGGCGTGATCTTAAGGACTACCTGCGTGTCGTGCTGATGGCATGCCGCGTCTCATAATATTGACTTCTAAAGTAAATATTATTATACTGTATATGATTTAATCTAGAAATTCATATTTAATGAAACTTTAGCGATTTTGTCTGCGCGATTTTGTCGGCGCGATTTTGACGCCTCGGCGCTATTTTGTCGGCGCTAACATATGTCTATCACGCAAATGTCGGATCACAGCCAAAATGTCCAGGTGTTGGTGGGCAATGTAATCAGCTTTTTGTGGTACACCTTACTCTCCTTTGAGCAATGCCTAGAGATATTTTATCACCGCAGAAAGTGAGGCTTTGATTTTACATCTCATCCGAAGAACGGAATCATTTTTACTGCACCGCATCTCCATTACCATACTAGGGCATTGGGGTTCACACACAAACCACAGGGCAAGTCCCCCCCTGCTGATTTCACCTGCATATCTTCCAATTGGTCTGTACTGGACAGAGCCAAACATGCTTACTTGCTCTGAAGTGCAGGTGGCGTAATCACCTAATTCATGTCAATGGCTGAATATGCCTGTTACAGTCCACCTCAACCCTAAATTAGATTGAAAATAGATGTGGTGATGAAGGATGAAGAAGAGTTCTTGGAAGAATGCTTAAAGATAAGCATTGGCAGAAAAGGTGTGGTGTGGCAGAAAAGCAATGAGACTGATTTTTTATTTACCAAAGTTTTTATTTTTTTCAAACATCAATGTTATCCCCTTCAAAGTAGTTCCCTTGGGCAGCTACACACCGATGGAGACGTTGTTCCCACTGTTGGTAGCAGCGCTGGAAGTCTTCAACCGGTATGGTCTTCAGCATGTCCGTTACACTCTTTTGGATGTTTTCTAAAGTCCCGAAATGACGTCCTTTGAGGACATTTTTCAGTTTAGGAAAAAGGTGTGTGAATAAGGGGGCTGGGGAACCACAGGAGTAACTTTTGAGGTCAAAAATTCTGTTATGGAGAGGGCAGTGTGACATGGGGCGTTGTCATGATGGAGCATCCATTTGTCTGCAATGTCTGGTCTCACACGAATGACCCTTTTTCTGAGCCTTTCAAGGACATCTTTATAAAAAAACTTGGTTGACAGTTTGTCCCGGAGGAACAAATTCTTTGTGGACGATTCCCCTTTTGTCAAAAAAACAAATCAGCATTGATTTGATCTTCAATTTGCTCATTCGAGCTTTCTTTGGTCGAGGAGAGTTTGCAGTGTGCCACTCCTGACTTTGCCTCTTGGTCTCAGGATCCTCGTATGTATATGTTTGGGGCGGTGGTTGTGCTGCTGCCTTGCAGTAAGGAGACCTGGGTTCACTTCCCGGGTCCTCCCTGCGTGGAGTTTGCATGTTCTCCCCGTGTCTGCATGGGTTTCCTCCCACAGTCCAAAGACATGCAGGTTAGGTGGATTGGCAATTCTAAATTGTGTGTGTGTGTGTGTGTGTGTGTGCCCTGCGGTGGGCAGGCACGCTGCCCAGAGTTTGTTTCCTGCCCTGTGCTGGCTGTGATTGGCTCCAGCAGAACCCCGTGACCCTGTAGTTAGGATATAGTGGGTTGGATGGATGTATGTATAGGTTTACAATATGTACAGTTACTGTATTTATTAAATCCCTATTAAACGAGCAGAATTACACCAGAGAGTTATACTGTATCGATAGAACTTTCACTTAGGAAAACTAAAACTAAAAATGCAGAGCATGTGTGTATTGTTGACCAATGGTTGACCAACCCAATAAAAACACAGAGGGAGACTGCCTTCCAGGACCATGGGTTCCACCAATATACTGGGAGGCAGCATCCCTGTCGCATGGCTCCTGTTTGGACATCCGCAGGGCTGCAGGGGAGTTGAAGTTCTGAATGGCAGCCCTGCCTGTGTCCATAGCTGGATACGGTGCAGATCTGCCAGAAGTACCCCCGGGCCAAGCTTAAAAGGGTGTCCTATATCTCACCCAGGGGAGTTCAAGTCAGTAGTGGAGAAGGACTTGGGGTGGAGGCGGTGGAAGACAAGAGAAGTAGGAATGTAAGAAGGTAGGAAAGAAAGAACAAAGGGAAAACACTGAGCTTGCTGCTTTTTGAAAGAGTTATTGTGTCTAATAGAAGACTCATTTCAAACCTGGGACTTGCTTCTGGTCCAGTTGTGTTTGATGTTTGGGGTCTGAAATGCCTCCTACAAGCTGTAGTACATGACTGGATGTGGTGCGGTGACTTTTTCAAGTAGATCTCTCTCACTTGTACTAAGTCCTTGTAATCTGTACAGCTCTGAGAATGGCAGTTTTTCTTATCTGTAGGATGGAAATGCTGTTTGAAGTTTAGGGTTAAAAGTATTTTAAAGCCTATGTTCTACATGAAAACTACTTGGACTTCACTATCTGAAGTTTAAGAGTTTCTAAAGTCAGTTATTTTCTAATGGGTTGCAGGGTTCTGCTGGAGCCTATCTCATCTAGCTTAGGGTGCAAAGCAGGAACAGACTCTGAAAAGGGCAGCAGTCCATTGCAGGGCAACACTCACACACATCCCAGTCACGCACACAGGCCACTTTAGGATCACCAGTTCACCTTACCTGCATGTCTTTGCACTTGGGGAGGAAATCTGTGGGGAGAACATGCAAACTCCATCCTGGGGGGACCCGGGACACAAACCCTGGTCTCCTTACTACGACACATCAGTGCTACAACTGTGCCAACATGCTTTCCTATTTTATAAAGTGTTAAAACAAACAAACAACATTGATATGCGGACCATTTGGTGCCTATTTGCAGGCTGGACGTTGTGGAACACTGCCAGAACATTTATGTGTAAATCCCGCCTCTCTGCGCACCATCTAATTTACAGACATTTCACAATGACATTTTACAATCAGGGTGGTAAAGTAATCCTTTCCCTTCAGGCATCACCTCTTCCTGCTCCTCTTATTCTTTTAGTTTCACTTTATGTAATGTAAACATCTGAAAATCAAAGTTCAGATCACCTTGTCTTCTGAGAGCTCTTAATCAGAGCTCGTGCGCATGAAGTCTGCAATCTTGTCTTACTGGTTTTATTTGTTCCATTTTGTAGATTCACATTTTTTTTACAAACTGATTTTTTGTATAACATTACAACTGCAGTTTTATTTGTATTTGAACTTGTTTTGTATTTCACGGCATACACTTGAAGTGATAAATTCACAATTTACATTGAATTGCCTTGTTTTCATTTATTGTTTAAAGCATTGCAGTGTTATGTGCTGTAAGAATTAGGATTAGGGGTTACCCAGGCCAGTAACAGAAGCTCATAACCCCAGTGATAACCATTATCGGAAAGCCCCTGCTCCTAGAGTTTCCATACTATTCTTATAATTAGAACATTTTTGGTGAGAACATCTTATTCAACCCAACAAACTCACCAACCCTATCCTCCTAAATCCTTCACGATAACATCAAGTTCAGTTTTGAAGGTCCCTAAACTCCTACTACTTTACCATACTACTTAGACACTAATTCCACAAATAAGTTTCCAACTGTGTCCCCGTTACCTTTAAGAAGTTGTCCCCATGTACTTGATGAGCTCATTTTAAAGTCACCGTCTTGATCCACTGTACTAATTTCCTTCATAATTTTAAACTCTTCACTCAGGTCACCTCATAATCTTCTTTTGCTTAAACTGTAAAGGCTCAGCTCTTTTAATCTTTCCTCATAACTCATCCCCTGTAGCCCTGAATCATCCTAGTCGCTCTTCTCTGGACCTTCTCTAGTGCTGCTATGTCCTTTTTGTAGCCTGGAGACTCAAACTGCACACAGGACTCCAGATGAGACCTCACCAGTGTGTTATAAAGGCTGAGCAGAACCTCCTGTGACTTGTACTCCACACATCAAGGCGCTATATAACCTGACATTCTGTTAGCCTTCTTAATGGCTTCTGAACACTGTTGGAAAGTCGATAGCTTAGAGTCCACTATGACTCCTAAATCCTTTCTCATAAGGTGTACTCTCGATTTTCCGACTGCCCATTGTGTATTCAAACCTCACATTTTTACTGTAATACTTTACATTTACTGACATAAAATTTAATCTACCACGAATCTACCCAAGCCTGTCTGCTATCCAAGTCCCTCTGTGATGTGTCAACAGACTCAAGATTATCTGCCAATCCACCTATCTTGGCATCATCTGCAAATTTACCCTGCTTTTAATTGTATTTCTGTCCTTATCATTTACAGTATATGTACGAAACTACTTGTTTCTGCTTATTGTTAATTGCAACAGATTATCAGGTCTTCACAACAATTTATTCATTACATAGACTTGTATCTGTTAGTTTGCTTCTATAATGGCATTCATTTAATTTTCATTTTTGAAAAAACCTGCTCACACAAATAATTGTACCCTATGCACAAAACACTTGCAATGCCTTGGGAACAAATCCTGGGTAAATGTGTACTTTGTTAAAAACAAGCAATGAAACGTTGATACACTTATTTTCCAGTTTATGATTTGTCCTGGAGTTTGGTTACTTTCAGTTGCAAGACTTTTACCATATTTACCACATCAACAACTAACGGAGACAAAAACCCTGAAAGAGAGGTTCACATTGACAATGAAGGATGGCACCCTGTGCTGCATAAGTCCTCACTTCTGCCTTAACACTGAACGTTACAATTTGCAATATAAACAGTTTTACTTCTTGCAGTTGACTCCGATTATTGCCAAGTATGAAGTATGGAGAAACAGATAAATTAACTGCATTGTATCAAAATTTTCTTTCTCTTCTGACTCTGTGGTGAAGTCTCTGAAAAATGCACAAATTACCTGAAGGTGTAGCAGGGATGTTGCTGCTGGTAGGTGCATTTCATTTTTTGTCTCAGGAAACACTCTACTTGAAATATAGGAATATTGTATTTTGGTCAGTATTCTACCTTATCTAACTTTCATCTTTCACATTTGTAAACGGCACTCCTTATTCTGATTTGTGCAAAGATGCAGGGTGGCACAGAATCTCCTCCTTTAAGGATGCCACTGACAATGAGATCAGTCGCTGATGTCACTTCACGCCCCATAAACTTTCCTAACTTTGTTTCGGTTCGGGTGCCCCATGTTGCCCATACCCGAATCCACCACTGACCACATGCCAACTTTTTATGTTTACTCCAGCCAACTGTAGCGTCATCTTGTTAAGATAATATTAGAAATTTCTACAGTATTAGAATCCAGGGGTGGCATGGTAGCGCAGTGGGTAGCGCTGCTGTCTTGCAGTTAGGAGACCTGGGTTCGCTTTGTGGAGTTTGCATGTTCTCCTCCAAAGACATGCTGGTTAGGTGCATTGGTGATTCTAAACTGTCCCTAGTTTGTGTTTCTTGTGTTTGTGTGGGTGTGTGTGTGTGTGTGCCTTGTGGTGGGCTGGCGCCCTGCCCAGGGTTTGTTTCCTGCCTTGTGCCCTATGTTGGCTGGGATTGGCTCCAGCAGACCCCCGTGACCCTGAAGTTAGGATATAACGGGATGGATAATGGATGGATGGATGAGAATCCAGCGGGCTGATCAAGCCATAGTTTGCCAAACCCAGGCTTAAAATGAAAAGTTTCAGGTCCATCAATCTCTACTCACTGCTTATACCTTTCAGTCCTGTAATCAGTCTAGCTTCTCTCCTCTGGACATTTTCTAGCACTGCTGTGTCCATTTTGTAGACCAAAACTGCGCATAGGGCTACAGATGAGGCCTCACCAATGGGTTATAAAGCTTCAGCATAACGTCCTTGGACTTGTACTCCACACATCAGGACGCTATATTACCTGAGATCCTGTTAGCTCTTCTAGTCACTTCTGTATGCTTTCTGGATGTTGATAGTGATGAACCCACTGCCACTCCTAGGTTTTTTTCATAAGGGGTACTTTTGACTTTCAGACCTCCCAAGAATGAACTAGAAAATAATATTTGAGGTTTGGATGGGGCAGTAATCTTGAGGCTGAAGTTCCATCCATCCATCCATTTCTAGAAGATGGGTGATTTGATTCAGTGTCACCACCACAGGGAAAAACTCATCTGGACTTGTAGTTTTTTTTTACTAATTAAATGTTCTCCTCACTTGTCACAGTGTCAGGCAGTAGTGATATGTTGCATGTTGATTAGCACATCCAAGTAAAGATTTCACTGGACAAGTGACAATAAGGACCATATAAAGTTATGGTAATAGCCATTAATGGCTTATCGGGGGATACTTTTAAAAGGAGTGCAGAGCAATGGCCCCATAATAAGATGGATGGGTGATAATCCATGATATGGATTTGGAAGAAATAAGTGGATAGGACAGGCGAGCTTTGTTAGGCTGAATGGCCTGTTCTCATCTCACCAGAGTGTTCTAATGTCTATATCCTGCTGAGGAATTGTCAGGTGAGTTTTTTTTTATTGAGCTAACTAGTAGAAACATGCCAAAAAATTAAAAATAACTCTAGTTACCAGTTCCTAATGATAGACAAGAAATGAAGTTAAGGAAACAGGCAAAGGGGTCAAACTGAACAAAACTCACAAGAAGCCTAAAAGCAAGGATTATTTTTGAAACTGTTATATCTGCAGATCGGATAACTAAAGGAGCCCTTGGCTGACCTTTTATCCCATTTCAAGACCCTTGAAGCCAACGCCATTAGAAACGCGGGATGCAGCACTAATGACAGCTCTCAAACTGGAGGTGACAGAAGGACCTGAAACTAGCCGTCAAGACGTTAGAATTTACAAAATAAAATCCCATGAGCCTCGCAGTTAGGAGACCCGGGTTCGCTTCCCGGGTCCTCCCTGCGTGGAGTTTGCATGTTCTCCCCATGTCTGCGTGGGTTTCCTCCCACAGTCCAAAGACATGCTGGTTAGATACATTGGCGATTCTAAATTGGCCCTAGTGTGTGCGCGCGTGTGTGTATACTGTGGTGGGTTGGCGCCCTGCCTGGGGTTTGTTTCCTGCCTTGCACCCTGTGTTGGCTGGGATTGGCTCCAGCAGACCCCCCGTGACCCTGTAGTTAGGATATTGCAGTTTGGATAATGGATGGATGGATAGAAATCCCACAAACCTAATCATGACAATATGAAACCAATGATAGCTATAGATATAAGATAATTAAAGGACTTTAGTCAGCCCTGAAATAAACATTTATACAATGCAAGTAGTGATGAAATAAAGAAATGTAACACTCATTGTTGGATTAAAATTTCCACCATCAATACATCGTGGCTCACGCAAGGTTATTGCCCTACCATAAGTTTATTTCTTGTTTATTTATTATTTTTGCTAAAAATCATTTTTAATCTATTGTTCTTAATTCTCTTTTAGTTTTAGTTTTATCTTGATGTTATAGATTTTTCCTAAAAGACAACACGTAACATTTAGAAGGTCCTCCAACAGGTCCATCCTTGCTCTAAAGCCAATTGCTGTCCCGTCCCACTGTGTCTGTTGGCAGTTTCAGTAGCAGTACTGACATCAGCTCTGAGACCAGATGGACCTGTCTGATTTGGTGTAGTCGATTAAGGGTGACCTATCATCGGTCTACTAAAACCTTGAGACAGTGAAACAACTTAATCCATAGTGTCTAACAAAACTGGTGCTTGACGCTCCTGTCTGCAGCATGCCAGTGGTCCTCCCTCTCTCATTTTGTGACTACTGTGGCATTATGGGCCACACTGAAAACTGGTCTAGTGTGGCTTTTGTCTTACTGTGACATCAGCACCCTTCACTGATGACCTGATGAGGTTTTGCTTCAACTGGACCTGGTGATGTTAAAGTGCATCTGACGAGCTTTTGTGTCTTTGCAATGCCACACCACAGTTACTGGATTGCTGGTCAGAGGGCTGAAACAAAATTTCCCACATTTTTTTGAAAGTAAACAATCTGGCAGCCGGGACACCTGGAGGATCAGATTCAATACCTTCCCCGGGACATGAGAGGGCGCTTGGACAATTCGAGAGCCATGGACTGCAGCACTTCCACCACACCAGGAAGTGCGGCCAGAAGATCATCTAGGAGCACATCTGGGGACAATATAAAAGGGGTGGCATTACTCCATTCTCGGAGCTGAAGTCGGGAAGTGGAGGATAGAGCTTACAAAGAGAGGAGCTGTGTACTGAATTGGAAAGCAAGAAATTAAAAGCGCGAGTTTTTTAAGTGTGCCTCTTGTGTCTGTCTGTGTCGGGTTGAGTAGCTGCTGCACCCTTTAAGAGTTGTCGCAACAAGCTAAAACTCCACCATCTCAATCTCTTTATCCTGAGCAAGGTTGTTGGGAAGCCAGAGGCAATCCTAGCAATAATCAGTCTCAAGGCAGGAAGAATCCCTGGACAGGGATTCACCAGTCTATCCCAGGTGAACACACACACCCACCCTCCCACACTGGTGCCAATTTAGTATCACCAACTGACCCAACCTGCATGATCTCCCAGTGTTTGAATGGGTTTCCTTCTGTTGCTCTGATTTCCTCCCACAGTCCAGACACGTGCAGGACAGGTGGACTGTTCATAGTAAATTGGCCCCTACTGTTTGTGTGTGGCGTGTTCACCCTGCGATGGACTGGTGTTTTCCTGCCTTGCACCCAGTGCTTCCTAGGACAGGCACCAGCTTTCATGCGATTCACCTCAGGATAAGAAGATGGATGGATTATTATTTGTCAGCACACTTGTTTGAACTGCTTCTGCTTAGTTCTAGAGTCTCAGGGACAAATGCAGGCATTCCCTATGTGGAGTCTGCCACACTCTCACAGTGTCTAGCTCCTCTAGGCCATAAAGCTAGATAAGTAGGATAGAAAAATTAATTCAGTTCAATTCTAATTAGTTCAGTTGAATTGTATTGTCCCAGGAGGGAAATTTGGTTTTTGGATGACTTAATATTTGTTTTGTGAGGTGGATATTGTAAGTAAAACATGTGGCATTATGTGACTAAGATGGAGTTTTAAGAGGACAGAAGAACCTACTGGAAGGACTGTGTCAGATATACCATATATATATATATATATATATATATATATATATATATATATATATATATATATATATATATATATATATTTTTTTTTACAGAGAGAAGACAAAGCCTTATGTTTCAAGAAGATCAAGTTGTAGGTTATGTGGGAGTTTTTGTTTTGTACCTTATTAATCATTCTTTTGTGGTCATGTGACCATGACTGTAGTAATAACATTTCCCTTCTTTTGTTTAGTTGCAGATATGTTGTTTCGGCTCCTTGACATGTTCTTCATTTTCATCTTTGAACCTTCAGAAGGTAAGAATATTTTGAAATACATATTTTGAAGCTACTTGACTAATGTTAACTACACTAGAGTGATCTGTGTGGGTGTAATGCGGTTTACTCTTATAGTCATAACGGGACTTATGCATGGGCTAACCCTGGCCTCCTAGGCCTCACAATAAATCGACATATCAGAATACGTATTCATTCTTTGTTTACCATAGAAGTGTTACTGGCACTGAACTGGATGACTGAGTCCTCTTTAATTTCTTCATCATTAATGCGGTGAGCTCCCTGTTAAAGGAAAACCCCACCCAATAAAAAATAATATTTTTTTAATCTGTTACTTAACCTGTGGTGTTTGTAGTGATGGCCAATAAAAATGTGTAACCTTATCCTGTTATGGAAAACAGATAAAAAAAAATGTTGACACAATAGTCTTCAATGGGGACAAACAATGAGCAAACAATGTTCATGAAAAAAATCTCAGTTCTTTTTTCTTTTCACATAATCCACATTTCAGACATCCAGTTGTATGCTCACAATATCCAAAAAATTAAACTCTCTTGAAGGGTTGGGGAGCCCACTCAGTTCATGAGAACAAACTTTTGAACTGACGCTACCCACAGACAGCTCACATCATATCAACACTGCAGAGTGTTATCAGGTATAATTAGAAAATAGAATATAATCAGAAAAGAAAAGTGACTGAAAACATAATGAATTGGAAAGTCTGCCTCGTATTTGTGCAGGTTTGTCACTAAGCAGAAGGTCAAAGGTGCAGTTTCATAAACTGCTGTTGTAAAAAATTAAAATAGGACCAATCAATGAGGGGAAAGCAGGTCTTCAGTTTTAAAGCTTAATCCCTTTTGAATACAACATCCAGCTGTTCACGAGAGGATTTTCCTAAAATGGTTTATTCAACAATATTTTCACCAAAATACATGTGTTTGCTATATTGTAAGGATGGATTATGCAACATGAAGAGCACTACTCTCACTTTACACACTGTCACACACACACTTACACTCAATAACAGCATCTCTCACTCTCTCTCAGGCTCCGCCCCTTCTGACAGACTCTCTCTTCCTCTCTCTCACTTGCTCTATCTCAGGCTCCCAAGTCTCCACCCCTTTTTGCAACACATCTCTCATTCTCTGTGTCTCTCGCCACTTACTGTCTGTCATTCTAACTTGGGCTCCTCCCCTTTTGGCAGCATCTCTCTCTCTGTCTCGCACGCACTTGGTCTTTCTCAGGCTCCACCCTTTTTGATAGCATGTCTTGTCTCTTCTCCTCTCTCTCTCTCTCTCTCTCTCTCTCTCTCTCTCTCTCTCTCGCTCCCACACTCCTCCCCTTCTGACAACTTTGCTCTCTCATATTTGTAAGACCTCATCAGAATTCATTTTTGCTACAAAGAGAAAACAGCTTATCACCCAAAAGAATCATAATCTACTGTCTATCATTGTGTTTTGTCAGCACTGGGCTATGAGACTGCTTATCTTCTGTAGCAATGGGATTTCTGATCAGAGTGGGTAATAAACAGCTCCATCTATCAAGATAATCTGGCACAAAATGGGCTTCCTTCTGCCAGGAAGATAGATAAGAATTGCACAACAACAATACACCACAATGTCATGGGATTGTTAATATCCAGCAAAGTCTGGACCACAAACCAATCTGGACATCTATTGGCTGACCTAAAGATGGTGCAATGTATGGGAAATCTGGTTTGACTGAGCTTGAATTCTTCTACAAAGAAAAGTTGGAGTAAATTTGTAAGCTGACAGGGAACAATCAAAATTGGATTACTTACCAAAGGGGTTTCGGCTAATGGGTGGGCACTAAAACCATTCAAGTTTTTTTTTTACTTTGAATTTATTTCTGCATTTATGTCAACAAACCAAAAGTTTTTCTAATGGTCTGTAGAATTCACACATCTATTTCTTGGCTTTTTTTTTACATTTTCATGGAGGTCTATCATGTTTTCAAACACTAACAAACTTGGCTCAAGTGAAGTGTGTTTTCTTTTAGGGTCCAATTCAGAAGTCTCTATAATCACAGCCTCTCCTGGTCAGGATGTTTGGCTCGGTTGCTTCTTCAAGCCACAGACAGAACCTGTGGACGGCTACTTAGCTGTGAGGTGGCTTCGCGACTTTTCAGTGGTTCACTACACTATCGATGGAGAAGATCTGTCTGATTTAACTTCACACCAGTTCAGAGGAAGAACCCACATTTTTCCATCCCAGTTGTCTATGGGCAATGCGTCCCTCCTGCTTCAGGATGTTACACTTGATGACACGGGAAATTACACATGCAACGTGATTGGCAACACGCTGAGGTCCACGCAGAGCATTCAACTGGATGTCCAAGGTAAGAGATTAAGGTGGATTGGGGAGGAATGTAATGAGTGTACGTTTATAGGGTCATTATGTCACACGTACAGATTACAGTGGAACGCTCTCTGATACCATGATTAGTGAACAAAACATCTTTACCTTGGAAGTTTTGTCCCTCTCACTTGAAAAATCACAAAAAAACATTTACTACAATATTAACTACAGCAGGGGTGCCCAATGTGTCGATCGCGATCGACCAGTAGATCGCAAAGGTAGTGCAGGTAGATCATGTTGCTTTCCAAAAAAAATTTTTTTAAACGTTAGTCTTATCATATATCCTCCCTATGGCATTTGTCACTTGATTGACATACATGGCGACCAGTCTGAGATCTCTTCTCTTCTAACACACTGGTCATCCCACACGCACAATCAAACACGCCAGCTACTGCAAAACTCCGGCTAACTATGTGATCTAGTTAGCCTTCCAATTTATATCAATTAAAGGGATTTAAAAAAATGTTTTTGGGCTGAATGTGGAATTGGAAGAGGATTTTTTTTCTTACAATGTCACAATCGAAGTGAATTTGTCTGATCTGTCAATCTATCATTGCTATTCCAAAGAAGGAAAATGTGGAAAGGCACTTTGGAACTGTTCATAAAAACTACAAAACTGTCTTCCTCCCGAAAAGCGATCTGAGAAAGAGAAAGGAGAGGGAACTAAAATATATATATATATATATATATATATATATATATATATATATATATATATATATATATATGTAGCATTTTTATTGAAGTGTGAATAAGGTGCTATATAAAGCGCCCAACTCGGCACAGATTCACACTGAGGCAGGTGTAAATTGAACAGAAAACATTTTATTTTCTCTTCACCCGTGGGCGCACGTCTTCCCCGTGTCCCACAGGTGTAACACAGTCCCAAAGCACCTTACTTTAAACACGGCAATCCTTCCGCTGGCACCACCACCACCACCACCACTCCTCCTCCTCCTCCTCCTCCTCCTCCTCCTTCTCCTCTCAGGCAACCTCGTCCTCTTCCTCCCGATTCTGGCCCAGAGTGGTGGTTGCTGGCTCCTTTTATGGCCCTCCCGGGAGTGCTCCTGTTGCTTGCTCACCTGTTCCCAATTGCACTCCCGTGTGGGCCCGATGATTAAACCAGCTGGGCTTAATTATCTCTGCCTCGCCCCCTTGCGGCCATCCTGGGTCCCCACAGGGTTGGGGAGAACTCCATTTCCCATGAAACCCTGCGGGAAACTGAGGCATCATCAACCAGGGAGGCTGCCACCAAGCGTCCCGGGGGAGGTACTGAGAAGTCCATGGCTGCTCCCCCTGACCATATACAGCAGGGTCATCCCGACCGGGCATGGGACCCAGCTGTCCATTACAGTAGGTAGATAATTTCGACCTGGTCATTTTAAAAGTAGCTTGCAAGCCAAAAAATTGTGGGCACCTCTGTACTACACCATTAAGTGACATGATAATATAGTGTTATGAAATGCCGGAGACACAAAGAACAAAAGTGTGCTCAGATTAAATTGTGATATTAACTTGTTGGCCTTGAATGGTTAGAAAATCAATGCAGCACAGAGGAGCGTAGTCAGTGAGATAGGCAAGGGATTAATTATACTCGGTAAAACCTTAGGATGGGTGGCACGGTGGCGCAGTGGGTAGCACTGCTGCCTCGCAGTTAGGAGACCAGGGTTCACTTCCCAGGTCCTCCCTGCGTGGAGTTTGCACGTTCTCCCTGTGTCTGCGTGGGTTTTCTCCCACAGTCCCTAGTGTGTGCTTGGTGTGTGTGCGTGTGTGTACCCTGCGGTGGGCTGGCACCCTGCCCGGGGTTTGTTTCCTGCCTTGCGCCATGCGCTGGCTGGGATTAGCTCGAGCAAACCCCCGTGACCCTGTGGTTAGGATATAGCGGGTTGGATAATGAATGGATGGAAATCCTTAGGATGACCTAAATCAACTGTCCGGAATATCAATAGGAAGAAAGAACGCACTGGTAAGCTCAGTAATCGGGACTGGTAAGTCTCCACTGCTGATGACAGAAGAATACTCATCACAGTATAGAAAAGGCCCGAAACGCCTGTCTGACAGATCAGAAACAGTCTTCAGGAGGCACATGTGTGTGTGTGTGTGTGTGTGTGTGTCAGAGACGACTATCAGCAGATGAACACAAATACAGAGGCCACACTGCAAGATGGAGACCACTAGTTATTTGCAAAAACAGGATGTAGGTACTTGATAGAGCCTGCAGAATTCTGGGAAAAAGTCTTGTGGACAGACAAGACAAAGATGAACCTGCCGTATCAGAGTGATGGCAAAAACAAAGTGTGGAGATGAAAAGGAAGTGCTCAAGATCCACAGCAGACCACCTTACCTGTTAAACATGATGGTGCTGGGGGTGTTATGACTTGGGCATGTATGGCTGCCACAGGTCCTGGCACACTTCTCTTCATGGATGATGGAACTGCTGATGGCAGTCGCACAATGGATACTGAGGTGTGTAGAAACATCCGATCTGCTCAGATTCCAGTAAATACATCAAAACTCAACGGACAACTCTTCATCCTACAAGTTAATGATCCAAACATATTTCTGAGGTGATACAGGATTTTTTCAAAAGTAAAAAAGGGGAATGTTCTTGAATGTCCAAGCCAGTCACCTGATTTAAATTTAGTTGAGTAGGCCTTCCATATGCTGAAGAGAAAACTTAAAAGGACAAGCCCACTAAACAAGCAGGAGCTGAAGATGACTGCATTAGAGGCTTGGCAGAGTATCAGCAGAGAAGACCCTCAGCACCTGCTGATGTCTATGAATGGCAGACTTCAAGCAGTCATTGCATGCATGGGATGTGCGACCAAGTCCGAAAATATGACAACAACAACAACATTTATTTCTATGGCACATTTTCATGCAAAAAATGCAGCTCAAAGTGCTTAACATGATGAAGAAAGAGAAAAAAGATAAACTAAATAAGAATAAAAATTAGGGCACACTAATTAACATAGAAAAAAAGTAAGGTACGATGTCCAGGGAGGACAGAAAAAAAAAAAACTCCAGACGGCTGGAGAAAAAAAATAAAATCTGCAGGGATTCAGAAGTCATGAGACCGCCCAGTCCCCTTTAGGCATTCTACCTAACATCAATGACCTCAATTAGTCCTCAGGGTGTTCAGGGTTCACATGGAAGAAGTTGAGGGTCATGTGGACTTCTGACCTTTAGTCCATCAATATAAGGACATCACGGTGCTTTGATCAGGTGGTGGTGGCGCAGATCACAACAACACAGAAAACCAGAAAAAGAACAGAAGAGAAAGTAGGGGTTAAAATAAAGTACGGCTTTAATAGCCATGGCATTGCTGTGTCCCAAATATTATGGGGACCTGAAATGGGGGGCCATGTAGAAAAAGTGTTTTGTGACTCAAATGTCTGCCAATTTCCTTAAATGAAAGTCTGCATTGTGCACTTTTTATCACAGTGTCTGAATTCTTTGATTTGTAATTTTAAACTGTGGAGCAGGGGGGGAAATCAAACGTTATGGAGGATAATGTATCTAAAGAAAAATAACATTTTCTGATAGGCCAAGATCTTAAAAAAGTGCAGAACTAATGCTTCAGTGATGGGGCTGAGATTTGGTGCTGTGGTGGTGACTTAGTTACAGTGTTGTGTTGCTCCTTTGATTTCAATATATAACAAATGTGGAACATTAGACGGGCGGCATGGTGGTGCAGTGGTACAAATTTCAAAATGAAATCCAATCATCCATACACACACACACAGTGTCCAATGTGAAAACACGGTAACAGCAGAGATTGAGAAATGGATGAAAGCCGTCAAAGTCCCAAATGATAAAATGACAGCAAAACACAATTCAAACGAGTCTATTTCAAAATATGATCCAAAATAGTCTCACTGATGAGTCCAGATAGCAGTAAGACAGCTGTGGGTAGTGTTTGACGAAAAGTCCAGAATACCTCACTGCCATGTGTAACTTGATGAAAAGTGATAATCTATTGTTCCTTTCGATGAAATAATAGCAGCGTTTGTTATGACAGATTTATTTTTATTTATACTTTCTTTTCTCCTCTTCCTCTTCCTGAAATGCGAGGTCCCAGCTTTTAGTCTGTACAACCCGGAACTAACAGGAAGTCCCCCACCTCCAAAAAAGGTCAAGTGCTGTAATTGGTGACGTAATTGCAGATGCAGAGGGGAAACTCTTCTTTGGATATATATATATATATATATATATATATATATATATATATATATATATATATATATATATAGTGAACGCTGGCCCCGGCACAGACAGACAGACAACATATTTTGCACCCACACACCGTTTATTCACACTATTTACAAATATATACAAAGCAGTCCAATCACGTGCACTCACAACCCCAGTGCCCTTGGCACTGAATCCCCCAAAGTCCAGGGCCCACAGTCTCTGTGCCCGGATGAGCTCCAGCTGCTTCCTGGCACTTGGTCTTGGCCACACCCCTGTGTGGCGGAAGTGCCGGCTGCGCACCCGGAAGCCGTCCGTGTAACCCCTGTCGTCTTCCCCCCGGCACTTCCTGGTGTGGCGGAAGTGCCGGGCTCCGGGATAAATAGGCACTGGGGCGCCGCCTGGCGGTGGCCACGGGTCCCTACAGGGCTGGGCTTTCAAGCCCTGTACCCGTGGCCCCCCACATAACCAGGACGGACGCCCCCTCTCGATCTGGAGGAGGCACACGCCCTCTGGTCCTCCAAGGCGTCCCGGCCGGGCTACATCCCCAGCCAAAGACCACACGGGGTAAACCGGCATCGGGGCGCCGCCTGGCGGTGACCACGGGTCCCTACAGGACTGGGCTTCCAAGCCCTGTACCCGTGGCCCCCCACATAACCAGGACGGATGCCCCGTTGCGGTCTGGAGGAGGCACAAGCCCATCTCTCCTCCTCCTGGGCGTCCCGGCCGGGCTCCAGCCCCAATGGCTGAACACCACGTGCTTGATCCTTATGACCTCACTTCCTGCCTTCCCCTTTAAAAACCTGCCCCTTTTTCCTCAGTCTTGTTTTGGACTCAGTTGTATGCACTTCAGTGCTGATTATTTTTCTGAAATGTCTTTTGCAGCCAGGATACCACATTACACGGGTGGCTGCCCCAAACCTTTATCTGTCCATGTCTCATTTTTGTGACAATATATATATATATATAGGGCTGAAGTGAAATGTCTCATTACTAGAAGTGATTTTGTACTTTTTAATTGCAGACTCCTTCCTACCCAGGATTGTTGGGAACCCTTGTGTCTTCTTCGCAATCTTGTGTGTATGCCTCTTTGTTTTAAAGCACCTTAGAAAAAGGCATATCAATGGTGAGTGGTGATATCCTTATTATCTGTATTATTTATTATTGTCCTCTTACTCTTGTCTTTCCAGCTGTTGAGTATCTTTATTCATAACACAGGGCGCAAGGCAGGAAACAAACCCCAGGCAGGGTGCCAGCCCACCGCAGGACACCCACACCCACACACTAGGGACAATTTAGAATCGCCAGTCCACCTAACTTGCATGTCTTTGGACTGTGGGAGGAAACCCACGCAGACACGGGGAGAACATGTAAACTCCACGCAGGGAGGACCTGGGAAGTGAACCACATTATAAAAGTTAATATTTCCTGACAGAAAACAAGCTTTGCAAGCAAACAGAAAAGCAAAGCAGTCAAAAACATAATATGGAGCCCAACAATATCTAGACATGAAATAATTGGCAACAGAGTTCATTTTGTCAGAATTAGGCTTTAAAGCTGATAGTAGAATACTGAATAGAGGCAAAAATATTCTTATAGAAAAGGACAGATGCTTCCATGAGAGACAGAAGCAGAATAATCACAAAGAACAGTAAATCCTAGTGAAAAACAATACTTACAAACTCCTTTATAAACCCAACGTAAACCTGAGGTTAAGCATCTCGTCCACCAGAACATAAAGACATAGGAAGGTCCCTCAGCTGTGATGTCATGGTGTCCCCGCCTCTTGAAGCTCCACCCACCAAACACAAAACAGTTATACAAGCATAAAAACACATAAATGAATACTAATAATGAACAAGCATAACAGAAATTACATAAAAGCAATAACGCAAAAGTGGGCTAATATAATGTGGGCTGTAATACCACAAATATATGTTGGGCAGTTTTAAGAACTGACTTGTGTTTTTTTGACTCAGTATTAAAATCGATAAATAGACGAATACTGTTATTTGTAAACTGTTTTGAATTCTTTTAACTGCGGAGTAAGCCTGCAGTTGCAAATTACATAAGGACTTCTTGATTTTCGTAAAGCAAAGAATAAGTGCAGATAGTAAAATACTAACATATCTCCATGTAGATGTGAAAGTTTTTCTAATGAAGATGGGAAATAGTGATGGAGACTATTCACTGTTTATTATCATTCTGTGCTTAAACCATTGTACATGAAAGAGCACATTTTACACATTTTAGTTGTGTGGTAGGGTCCTAGAGTGACCCTGTTTTTCCCCTTTATAGTTTTTATTATGTAGAACATAATAGAATGGCACAAATCCTATACACTCACCACACTGTCTGCTGTTATCGTTCAAAATGGCCTCTTTCTTTTACATCTGTAACCCCAGATAATTAGATGAAGTACCAGAACAGACATGAGAGAAAGTTACATGTCACAGTAATTCACACATAATAAATAATATGGACAAAATAGCAAAGTATAACGAATATTGGTAAAATAATAAAAACTGAAAGTAATCTATAGTGGCTCTCTGTCTGATTTGGTCTTTGCTACTGTATGACCGCTAGGATGTTGCATATTTCTGGGTCCACAGTTCTTGAGGCTGATCCTCCAATTATCTGTGAACCACCCAATCTCACTGAGATTGCACAGGTGGTGAACCAGCTAAGGGGGGTAAAGACTGCAGGGATCTGTGGTATTCGGGGTGAACGTCTCCAGGTTGGTGGTAAAGCTGTGCTCCTGGCATTGCAAGCAATCTTTGCTTCCATTTGGGAGACTGGCATCCTCCCAACTGACTGGAAAACGGGACTTGTCGTCCCTATCTAGAAAGGGAAGAATGATCGCCTGGATTGCAGCAACTACAGGGGGATAACACTGCTCTCGGTGCCGGTTAAGGTCCTTGCTAGGATCTGTGATCACTTGCTTACCTACCAGCGAGTGGAATAGTCTGGTTTTACGCCTAAGAAGTCTACCATCGACCGTATCCTGGCACTGAGGGTTCTCATGGAGCGCAGACACAGATAGAGTTTCTTTGCAGCCTTTGTCGATTTTCACAAAGCGTTCGACTCACTTGATCGAGCTTCCCTGTGGGACATCCTGAGGGTTCGCTGGATCCCCTCGAGGTTGCTGGATATCATGGCCGGCCTGTACGCTGGTACTGTGAGTGCTGTGCAGAGAGGAGGCAGGACCTCTGCGTTTTTCCCAGTTGATTCTGGGGTTCGTCAGGGGTGTGTTCTGCTTCTACTCTGTTCAATGCTTGTATGGACTTGGTGTTGGGCAAAGTCGTGGGGTCCAGCAGCTGTAGGGCATCTGTTGGTGAAGAAAGGTTCACGGATCTTGACTTTGCTGACGATGCTGTGATCTTCACGGATTCAATGGAGGCTCTGATCAGGGCGCTGGAGAGACTGAGTGAGGAGTTTGAGTGTCTGGGGTTATGAGTGTCCTGAAAAAAAACAACATCCAGGCCTTTAATGACCTCTTGGGCATGGCCATCAGCAGTGTGTCTGTCTGCGGAGAGAGTGTCGACCTTGTTGAGAGGTTTACTTATCTTGGCAGTGACATTCATGTCTCTGGCGTCTCTTCTATGAAGTCAGAAGACGGATTGGGAGAGCATGGGGGGGTTATGAGGTCACTGGAAAGGGGTGTGTGGCACTCCAGATATCTCTACAAAAGGACAAAGGTACAAGTCTTTAGAATCCTGGTGCCCATTGTTTGCGAGGCATCAACATTATCCAGTGACCTGAGATGAAGTCTGGACTCCTTCAGTACTGTGTCTCTCCGGAAAATCCTTGGGTACTGTTGGTTTGACTTTGTGTTTCTCATGGAGTCCCAAATGAGGCACATTACCTGCATTGTGAAGGAGCATCAGTTACGGCACTACGGCCATGTGGCGCATTTCCCTGAGGGTGATCCGGCTCGTAAGATTCTCATTGTTGGGGATCCGAGTGGCTGAACCGGGCCAAGGGGGTTGACCACGTAACACCTGGCTGTGGCAGATAGAGGGTCATTTCTGGAGGGTGGGACTGGACCGCATGTCTGCCTGGGGGGTTGCAAACCGGGATCCCGAGTTGTTTTGTTGTGTAGTGGGTGTGGCAACGCATTGTATCAGTGCATGCTCCCCAGTTTGACTTGACTTGACTTGAATTGCTCTGATACCTTTTTGGTTTCTAATTTATTTCTGTGGGAAAGATATGAAAAAATCTGTCTTCTTAAGAAGGCCTTTAGAGTTTCCCAGAGTATTCCTGCAGAGACCTCTGAGGATGTATTTGTCTCTAGAAAGAAATTGATTTTTTTTTATGTAAATTTTGTACAGTTCTCGCCTGCTAATAGAAGTGGGTTAAGACGCCATCTGTGAGATGAGTATGTGGGGCATATTGAGTTTAACTCCAAGATCAGAGGGGCATGGTCACAAATAACAATAGTGTCGTACTTGCAAGATTTTATCTATCTTTATCTATCAAGGAATAATCAATTCTTGAGTAGCAATGATGCACTGGTGAGTAGAAGGAATATGTTCTTGAGTTTGTCTTTAGAATCCTCCAGGAGTCTGATAAGTTGTGGTCAGTTAAAAACTGTGTAATTGTCTGCAGTGTTAGATGTCCTCAGCCCTGTGACAGGAGACCTAACCAAGAGTGGATTTAAAACACAATTAAAGTCTTAATTAAGTATTTTGGTCATATTTTCTTTAATACATGAATAAACATGTAACTTTCTCTCTGGCCTGTTTTGCTACCCTGTCTTAATTGTTTTGAGTTACGGATGTAAAAGAAGAGGGAAAGTGCTGAACTACAGGGACCAGGCCGGTAAGAGTAAACATGCAAAGGTTATGGACAGGAGTTAAGGCATTCTGTTCAAGTCTACATAATAAAGATCATGAAGGGGAGAGTAGGGTCACCCTGGGACACTACCACAACTAAATAACCAGTATACAGAATGACAGGGTGGGAGATATTACCGTAGGTCCTTACAGCCTGGAGTCTGCTCATCAAAAAGTCCAGGATCCAGTTTCTTTAGTGAAATATCCAGGCCCATTGAGGACAGCTTATGTACCAACTAGCCATGTGCGCCCAAATACATTGCGCGTGTTAAAGTTGTCTGTGAACGGCTCCCTGTTTAAACGCGGCTGCCAGTCGTGAACTGGGCCCTTCGTCACACAGCATTATGATTTTTTATAAGGGAAACAAAATTACAAAAGAAAACCCATGGACATTGATTCGATAGGAACGGCCCACTCGTAATCACTGTCCGAATAGTAATTATGTGGTGGTTGAGGAGCATTTCTGCTTCTGTCCGTTCACAGTCCGTCTCGTTTTCGGGACGCTGTCGTTTCCTCTCACGATGTCTTCTCAACCTTTCTCCAATCTCGCAGGTTCCTATGTGGCAATCCAAAGAGTAAGGCAATATACACGGAGCAATGGTTATGAAAGGGGGACACATAGGTATCCAGGCTCTTTAAAGCATAAATAGGGATCACTTCACTGACATGTGAGCAAGCCACGGTACAACAGTGAGACGCGCAGCACTCGCCGGCTACAACGTAACAATAATAATTTCCGGAACGTGCTGTTACGTTGTCACTCATTTTACCACTGTCTTTCTTTCATTCATATGTTACGTAGGCACGTACCTTTTATCTTCGGCAATCTCATTCTCTAACCAGGCCTCAGGAGCTAACCAGCGTAACACTGTCCACCACCCCTTTCGTTATTCCGGCACATTGTTGACATCCATAAGTAACAACAACGTACTAAACTGGAAGGTGGTCTACGCATGCGTGGAATTCGCGGACAAACAAAGATCAAGATCTAAATGAAGATCTCTTTAGTTAATTTAAAGCACAACAATTTGTTTAGTTTGAATGTCTGTGTTTTGAGGTGTGACTGGCTTACTACAGTCTTCAGTAGTATAAGCCTGGAGGAGATTCCTAATGCAATGCCTATGTTTTAGCTGTCTCTCTACTGCCATCTAGTGCTTCTTCTTCGAATTCATTTGCGGACAAAGATCAAGATCTAAATGAAGATTATATATAGAGATTGTTGAGGAATGATGGTGTCAAATCCTGCCCAAAAATCAAGAAACGGCATTCTAACGTAGCAATCTTTTTCCTCCAGGTGGGTCAGGGCCAGGCGTGCTGCAGAGGCAATGTCTTCTTCAGAGGATCTGTGATGGCGGTAGGCATACTGATTTGAGTGTAATATCGGTGGAATAGAGGCCATGACATGTAACTTGACTTGTTTTTTAAAACATTTCCTCATAACTGGTTAATAAATTCCAAGTTAATATTGTCTAATATTTATGTATATATAATTTTTTTTTGTTTGTTTCAGAAATCCTAAAACTTTTTTGTAAGCAAAGGCCAGCTTCTGATTCAAATCACCCCAAGAAAAAGAAGAAACAAAAGACCCTTTAGTGCAAAATCATGAGGTCCTTCAGTAAATAAATAAAAAAAAAATATCACATACAATTGTCACTTAAAACAGAAAGACAATACTATGACTGTGTACATGACTAAAAATAAAAATGAAACATGATTTTTTGTGCCCTTTGTTCCTTTCTTTAACCTGATTACCTTCTGGTTTACCCTTAGAAAAATGAGGTAAAAATGTTGCATTATTTTTTCAACAAGAAAAAATGTAATTATGTGTAACAGAAACACATAAATACCAAAACGTCAACATACAGTAAATAAAGTAGAAAGGATCTGTCTGGTGTCCACTGCTGTAACTGATGAAGATTTAATACACGTCCTTCGTGTGACATGTTTTGTGACTGTCACCAATGTACAGGTCGATGATGCAATCGGGGCAGTAGATGCGTATTTATGCACTTTTTAAATATTTTTTCTGTTGCTTGAACACAAAAGGGTAGAACGTCAATGCCTAATTTGCACAATCGATGTGCCCCGTTGTGTTATTGCAAGCTACCACAGCGCAAGGCTTGGTGACTCCCACAAGTCCTCTGACATGAACATTGATAATTGCAGCGTTGTGAACAGAGCTTAGAGGGCTAATGTCTTCGTTGTCCTTGGACTTGATCATAATCATTATGGATTTCTGTCATGCAGCTACTGTTGCACTGTGGTGAAGCTTCACGCAATGGAATTCACCAGGCATATCATGGCTGTTCGGATGTATGGAGCCATGTCATTCGACACTGTCACTTTCTGTGTCACCGTCTGATAGACTGATTCACATCATCATCACTCTTGCTTGATTCGAGCAACGGTTCCATTTTAGTTCTTACTGAAACTGCATTTACTGCTTTTTGTGTGCTTTAGTGTTTTTCGTTGGAGGCTCCACCAAACTCATAAATTACCTTAGAGTTACCATAAAGTGGGAAAAAGCATTGAAATATTTATTTATTTTTTTGTAGCATAAAGATATTTAATCCACTAGATGGCAGCAGAATTCTCTCGAGAGAGTTATTCACTACTAACACTATATAGCAGGCATGTCAAACTCACTACCATTGGTGGGCCGCTTCGACTGCCATACAAGCGTTAGCAGGCCGCACTGTAACAAATACTATTATACTACTATACAAAGTTACTGTAGCTTTCTTTCCAATACTGAAAACTTAAAAAAATTAACACTTAAAGCTTAAATAAAAGCAATTTATTTCCATACAATCTCCATACAACAGCATACAATTAGAGTCTTAGCCACTTAGCTAGGTCTTTCTATAAGGAGTCGTACAGTCTGAAATCTATTTCTTTTGTTCTGACACTTGGCATCTCTTGTTAGTAACCAGTTCGTCAATATCAGGCTTGAAATCTTGTGCGGCTGCAACTTTTATGAGGGATGAAAGGCGCGCGATAGTAAGTCTTGAGCGATGTGGGGTTTTGGTGGCTTTCATTAACGAAAACAATTGCTCACAAAGGTAAGCGCTTCCGAACATAGACAGTACTCTCGATGCCAACTTACCGATCTGCACATACGAGGGTGGCGGGTAAGCATACAAGCCTGGCACACCAACTTCGTTGTATTTTGCCTTCAGAATAGAATCTGACTGCAGTTCAATCGATTCCATTTGGATATTCTCAGGCGCATTCTCAACGTTGTAAAAGTATGGTCACGTAAATAGTGCAAAGTCCTGTTCGTGTGAGCTGAAATCACGAAAACGCTCACTGAATTCATTGTTCAGTAATTCAAATTGGAAAACAAATCCTCCAAAAATCTAATTTTACTTTACTAAGTTTATATTGTAAAATAAGCCGATATGCAAAAAGCCACCTGACCTACACTAATTTTACAAAGTCAAAATCACAAAAATTTGTTAATAAACACCTCACCAACTTCTCGCGTCCACTTCAGATCTTCAGCTGTAGTCTGCACTAACTGTTCGTTATAATACTAGCACAATATTACATAAAACTAGAGCAAAGAAATCGTGAAAATATGCGAGCTATTACTACTCGTGATGGTCAGTTCTGCCCAGTGGCCAGTCTCGGCAGCCCAGCCAGTAGTGTAGCCTTAGCACTTCAGTTGCGACGTCACAGCTCATTAACTTTGGTCAAGGCTCGTGGGGGGCAATGTCATGCCTAGGGTATCAAAGAGCTGAAGCTGCAGCTGCAACTATACTAGCAGATGACGTTTCCTGTACCGTAATGCCATGGGAAAAACGTGCTTTTGTCAGAAGGCTTAAGTAAGAAAAGTCAATAAGTAACGCTGAAGATGCAGAATGATTAAATCACAAACGATAGTAATCATTTTGTACAAGTTTAGTGCTAACTAGGATCTGTCATGTGGGAGGCGGGCCGCGTGTTTGAGATACCTGCTATATACAGTACTGTGCAAAAGTTTTATGCAGGTGTGAAAAAATGCTGTAAACAAAGAATGCTTTCAAAAATGGAAGTGTTATTCATTTATTTTCATCAATCAACAAAATTCAGTAAATGAACAAGAGAGAAATCTAAATCAAATCAATATTTGGTGTGACCACCCTTTGCCTTCAAAACAGCATCAATTCTTCTAGGTACACTTGCACACAGTTTTTGAAGGATCTCGGCTGGTTGGTTATTCCAAACATCTAGGAGAACTAACCAAAGATTTTCTGTGGATGTAGACTCCCTCACATCCTTCTGTCTCTTCATGTAATCCCAGACACACTCGATGATGTTGAGATCAGGGCTCTGTGGTGGCCATACCATCACTTCCAGGACTTATTTTTCTTCTTTATGCTGAAGATAGTTCTTAATGACTTTGGCTGTATGTTTGGGGTCGTTGTCTGGCTGCAGAATAAAATTTGGGGCCAATCATACGCCTCCCTGATGGTACTGCATGATGGATAAGTATCTGCCTGTATTTCTCAGCATTGAGAACACCATTAATCCTGACCAAATCTCCAACTCCATTTGCAGAAATGCAGCCCCAAACGTTCAAGGAACCTCCACCATGCTTCACTGTTGCCTTGCGGACACTCATTATTGTACCGCTCTGCAGCCCTTCGACGAAGAAACTGCCTTCTACTACAGCCAAATATTTCAAACTTTGACTCATCAGTCCAGAGCACCTGGTGCCATTTTTCTGCACCCCAGTTCCTATGTTTTCGTGCATACTTGAGTCGCTTGGCCTTGTTTCCACGTCGAAGGTATGGCTTTTTGGCTGCAACTCTTCCATGAAGACCACTTCTGGCCAGACTTCTCTGGATAGTAGATGGGTGTACCTGAGTCCCACTGGTTTTTGTCAGTTCTGAGCTGATGGCACTGCTCGACATCTTCCAATTTCGAAGGTTAATAAGCTTGATGTGTCTTTCATCTGCTGCACTAAGTTTTCTTGGCTGACCACTGCGTCTACGATCCTCCGTTTCTTTGTGCTTCTTCAAAAGAGCTTGAACAGCACATCTTGAAACCCCAGTCTGCTTTGATATCTTTGTCTGGGAGAGACCTTGCTGATGCAGTATAACTACCTTGTGTTTGTTGCTGTGCTCAATCTTGCCATGACATGAAACGGTCTTCATGTAGCCAAGGTAAAAATGCGCTTAACTAACTGATTTGTGTAAATAAGTTATGATGTAAAAAATGTAAATATTGTGTTTTAAACTGTTCATTTTAGTATATTAGTTCGTTTACCTGGTTATGCAGACTTTTATTTTGATAACCGGATGGGTAGGAAAATGGAAGGTGGTGGAAGAACCGCGAGAAAAAAAAAAAGAGGGAGAGCCAGGAGAAAGAGAGAGCGGGATGCCGTGTTGGTGTAGCAGAAAGTTTGGGAGACAAATTATCAGCACGATAATTTACTGGAATATGAACTGCTGATTTACAAGGAGAATTTCGATTAGACGTTCGCAGTGTCTATCCGGCGAATAAACCACTTGTTAATTCATCGAGGGGAAGTAGCAAGATGAAGAGGCAGCAGCTAACTCCGCTCAACACGCTTCTGGTGGATGTTCGTTTAATTGGAGACGCTTTTGGATTAGCTCAGCGGACAGAGGTGGAGAGGTCGGAAGGATTTGATGGACTGATAACCACATTGCCAAGTAGGGTATGTTTTATTTTGTTTTGTTGCTCCTGGTGGAGTGAAGGGAACGCTCACAAGCCACGAATTAGGCCTGAAACGTTTTGTTTTAAATAGAGTGACAAGAGTGAATGTGTTGTTATTATTAATAGTGTAATATAGTTCTTGATTATTTCCAGCTTATTACTTGTGTTTCGTTGGTTTATAATTAAACGGGGAGTTTATCATTGTTTTATAAACCAGTTTCTTGGTGTTTTTTATAAGTTTGTTTAGTATAAACAATTGGTTTGGGAACAAATGTAACAGGTAACTTAATCGACCTTTATTTAATTGTTATTACCTGAACAGTGTATTGCTATACTTAGTTAATAATGTTTTGTGCATAGTGACCCGAGACTCAAATTATTAAAGTAATTAAAATCATAATAATTTAGGCATTGGAGTGAAGAACTCAGGGCCCCTTTCTACACACAGTTAGAGTAGACGGGCTACATTCATGAAACACGAAACAGCATTTTTTCACACCTGCCTAAAACCTTTTCACAGTACTGTAGTATATCATTACATGTCGCCCCAAGCCAGCCTTGGGTTTAACTGTAATTAGATCGAATTCGGGCTTAATGCCAAGGAGGTTAATTCTACGTTCTCTGTTGATCTTTATACGATCTAATGCTACATTAATACTACTGTATTTTCATTTAAAAATGATCTCCATCCTCACTAGTGTTTTCACATAGTTTATAAAATTATCTTTGTCAATGTTAAAATGACCAAACAGTCCTTTTCACACAGCTATTAGCCTACTCCGGACTTATGCAATTCAAATGAAAAACTGCATGGTTACAAAGGCTGGCCGTGGGATTTATCATAAAATTGCAGTGAGCTGTAAATTATTTTGCTTTTGTACAAGTACAGTACCCTCCATAATGTTTGGGACAAAGACCTATTGTTCATGAAATTACCCACCTGCTCCAGAGTTTAAACTTTCAAATCAAACATTTCAGACTTGTGATTAATGTGTACATTATGGACTTGCATTTAAGGGGATTTGCATACATTTTGGTCTCAGTGCACTTTTTCTATATGACCCCCCATTTCAGGGCACCATAATGTTTGGACACAGCAATGGCAGGTCTATTACAGCCATCATGTCTAGTTCTTTGTTGGCATATCCTGCTTGAAGTCTGCCATTCATAGGCATCACCAGGTGCTGAGAGTCTTCTCTGGTGATGCTCTGCTAAGCCTCTAATGCAGACATCTTCAGCTCCTGCTTGTTTTTAGGGGGCTTGTCCTGTTAAGTTTTCTCTTCAGCATAAGGAAGGTCTGCTCAATTAGATTTAAGTCAGGTGACTGGCTTAGCCATTCAAGAATTTTAGATTTTTTAACTTTGAAAAACTCCCATGTTGCCTCAGCAGTATGTCTGGATCATTTATCTTGTGTAGGTTGAAACACCATCCAGCAGGTTTGGAGGCATTTACTAGAACTTGAGCAGATCAGATGTTTCTCTACACCTCAGTATTCACTGTGCCATTGCCATCAGCAGTTCCATCATCAACAAAGAGATGTGTACCTGGACCTGTGGCAGCCATACATGCCCAAGCCATAACACCTCCAGCACCACCATGTTTAACAGATGAGGTGGTCTGCTTTGGATCTTGGGCAGTTCCTTGTCATCTCCATACCTTGCTCTCTCCTTCACTCTAATGCATTTTCATCTTTCTCGTCTGTCCACAAGACCTTTTCCCAGAATTCTGCAGGCTCTTTGAAGTCCTTTTTCGCAAACTGTAATCTGGCCCTCTTGTTTTTGTGACTAACAAGTGGGCTGCATCTTGCATTGTGGCCTCTGTATTTCTGTTCATGATAGTCGTCTCTGTCATGTCCACATCGGCCCTCTGAAGACTGTTTCTGACGGGCCTTTCAGGTTTTTTCTTGACCATAGTGAGGACTTTTCTGTCATCAGCAGTGGAGGTCTTCCTTGACCCACCAGTCTATTTGTGATTACTGAGCTCACTGGTGTGTTCTTTCTTCTTCATGATATTCCAGACAGTTGATTTTGGTCAGCCTAAGGTTTCACTGATGTCTCCAATGGTTTGATTCTTGTTTTTCAGCCCCTTAATGTCTTCTTTGACTTTCATTGTCACAGCTCTTGTCCTCATGTTGAACAATGGATAAGGGTAGAAGGAAGCCGAGGTATCTTATGAAGCCGTGAAACCCACCTGAGGAGTCACAAACTTATTATTATCCCAAAAATTATGGTGCCCTGAAATGAGGGGATCATGTAGAAAAAGTGTGGTGTGACTGAAATGTGTGCAAATACCCTTAATTGAAAGTCTGAAATGTGCACTTTGCTCCGCAGTTTAAAATTACAGATCAAACAATTTTAATGATGTTAGAGGGGGAAACCAAGGAACAATGGGTCTTTGTTCTAAACATTATGGAGGAACACTGTGTGGCTTACTCAAATACTTGTACAATTTAGATGCATACAAGTAAGCAACACCACAAGCCCCATGGAAAGCAGCTCTTCTTTGGCCACTGTGTTGGAAACAAGAAGTGTGGTAGACAGTAGGACTTTAGGGACCTTCAAAACTCAATTTGATGTTATTTTAAAAGAATTAAGTAGCTGGGATTTGTGAGCTTTTTTTGCAATGAATGTTCTGTTTTTTTCTAGATTGTTCTAATGTTCTGTGAATGGTGACCAATCAGGGAAGGGCTCTACAGTGGACATACACAAATCAAAGTGTGATTTGAGTCTGCGTTTTTGACAATTTGAATTTTCACCCATCCATATTGCTGTGGGAAACGTTTTTGATGTTGACATTTTTCGAAGGGCTAGATATACCTGGCTAACGTGGATGAAAGTCAGAAACAGCAACTAATATAAATGCAACATTTATTGATGTAGCACATTTTATACAAACAATGGCGCTCAAAGTGCTTTACGAGATGGCAACAAGAAAGTTACATGAAACAAAACACAAAATAAGATTAGGCAATAATATTAAAGAGTAAGTAACAAAGGAAAAGGTAAGGTCAGATGGCCAGGAGGACAGAAAAAATAAAAAAAAAATTCAGTTAAGCTGGAGAAGAAAACAGAATCTGCAGGAGTTCAAGGGGGGCCAAAAGACCGATCAGCCCCCACTTGGCATTCTACCTAACACAGCGTTTCTCAACCTTTAAGTATTCGCAACCTGAGTTTTCATAACAGTTTTAATCGCGACCCCCCTAACATTTTTTTGAAATATAGATGCATGTTTTATTATACAGTGCATCCGGAAAGTATTCACAGCGCATCACTTTTTCCACATTTTGTTATGTTACAGCCTTATTCCAAAATGGATTAAATTCATTTTTTCCTCAGAATTCTACACACAACACCCCATAAAGACAACGTGAAAAAAGTTTACTTGAGGTTTTTGCAAATTTATTAAAAATAAAAAAAAACTGAGAAATCAGATGTATACTTTGTCGATGCCCCTTTGGCAGCAATTCCAGCCTCAAGTCTTTTTGAATATGATGCCACAAGCTTGGCACACCTATCCTTGGCCAGTCTCGCCCATTCCTCTTTGCAGCACCTCTCAAGCTCCATCAGGTTGGATGGGAAGCATCGGTGCACGGCCATTTTAAGATCTCTCCAGAGATGTTCAATCGGATTCAAGTCTGGGCCACTCAAGGACATTCACAGAGTTGTCCTGAAGCCACTTCTTTGATATCTTGGCTGTGTGCTTAGGGTCGTTGTCCTGCTGAAAGATGAACCGTCGCCCCAGTCTGAGGTCAAGAGCGCTCTGGAGCAGGTTTTCATCCAGGATGTCTTTGTACATTGCTGCAGTCATCTTTCCCTTTATCCTGACTAGTCTCCCAGTTCCATCACCCCTCAGCATGATGCTGCCACCACCTTGCTTCACTCTAGGGATGGTATTGGCCTGGTGATGAGCGGTGCCTGGTTTTCTCCAAACGTGACGCATGGCATTCACACCAAAGAATTCAATTTTTTGTTTCTCATGGTCTGAGAGTCCTTCAGGTGTCTTTTGGCAAGTATCAGAATGTAGTGTGGTCCCCGACGCCCAGGAGGACGAGAGGAGGGCTTGTGTCTCCTCCAGACCGCGAGGGGGCGTCCGTCCTGGTTATGTTGGGGGCCTCGGGTAAAGGGCTTGGAAGCCCAGCCCTGTAGGGACCCGTGGCCACCGCCAGGCAGCGCCCCAGTGCCTGATTATCCCGGGGGGAAGACGACAAGGGACACCCGGACGGCTTCCGGGTACGCAGCCGGCACTTCCGCCACACTGGGGTGTGGCCAGGACTAATTGCCGGGAAGCAGCTGGAGCCCATTAGTGGAAGTCGGGTGGAAGAGGACGGAGCTGGAGTGAGGACTGGAGGCGGCCAGGAGGAAAAGAGGCACAAAGACTGTGAGCCCTGGACTTTGGGGGATCGGTGCAAGAGGCACTGGGGTTGTGGTGCACGTTCGATTTGTAAATAATAGTGTAAATAAACAGTATGTGGTGAAACAAAGATGTCCGTCTGTCTGTGTCCGGGTCCAAGTTCACAGTAGTTTAAGTTAATTTGTTTTGGTTTCAACAGATATTTTTTTCATATTTTTGATTCTTATTTTCTTTTTTCACATCTTTGCGCCCCTTTTTTTGTTACTTCGCTCTCCCCTTAGGGGGGCCCGCCTAACATACTGTAAATGTCCTTAATTCATTCCTCTTGGTTTTCAGGCTTCCCATGATAGGATTTGATGAAATTGATCTCATGGATGCCTGAGCCACCCACCTTCAGTCCATCAACACAATGCGCTGCTGCATGGTGCCTTGATCAGGTGGTGGTGGTGCAGATGGCCGCCACAGAAGAGCCAGAAAAGACAGCAGAGAAAAGTAAAGACTGGTGCAAATTGTGAAATTCTCTGAAGAATATGATAATTCTGTGCCCATACAGGCCATTAAGAATACAACTAAAATGTAGCTATGAAAAAGCCAAATTAAAATAAAGTTTTCAAAATGATCCACAGTTCTAGCCAAGTATTCCAGATTTGGAGGCATAATAGAAAATGCCACCTCACCACTTCTTTTAAGCTTGGCTCTTGGAATTATAAGCACCATTCGAAGATCTAATATTATGACTTGGAGTGTAGGTGGGTAGGCATTGCAAAACATAGTATGGGGATTATTTAACGCTTTATAAACCGTTAGTATTGCCAATGCTTAAATTAGTGAGACGTGCTAAGATTTAATTTTTTTAGTTAAGATTCTGGCTGCTGAATTCTGCACTAATTGCAAGCAGTTGATGTCTTCCTTAGGTTGTTCTGTTAGGAGTGCATTACAGTAATGTACTCGACTGAAAGCAAAAGCGTGAACTAATTTTTCAGCATCTTGTAAAGTTATAAGACGTCTAACATTAGATATATTCCTTAAGTGAAGAAATGCAATCCTAGTAATCTGGTAACGTGATGAAGTGTTGTAAAGTGTTAACCTGTTCATTGATTTTAGTAGTTTTAGTTTAACGCTCTCTCAAAAGCACCTTGCGCGTGAACGTGTGGAGTCGCTCATATCAATTAATTACGCTAATTAACTGGTGTCCACTGTGAATGCCTAAGTATAAACTGGAAAGAGAAAATGTTTAAGACAGCAAGATAATAAACACAAGACAAGAATATTTTGGGGTGTGACCGGATGGACGGCATTGAGTCTGCTGAGCTACAGGAAGTTGCAGGACTGGTGGCTGTTGAGGAGTCCTGTGGTACGACAGAAGTCAAGTCAGCTGAATTGCTGTTAGAGAGCAGAGGAGAATGGTGAGAAGAAGGGGGGACAGTGTGCAGACAAAGTGTAGAACGTTGTGGCATCAGTATGGAGGGCGCACAGCTAGTGGAGACCACTGAGGTCTTCATCAGAGAGGTGGTGTTGTGATAATCTCGCTCTACCAAATGAAGGATTCTGTGGGTACTGATTGAGATGGAAGAACGGGATGCTGAAGTCTTCACAGTTCCAGTGCCTTGATAGGAAAATGGAATACATTGTGGATGTGTTTTATCTGGTTGCTATTTATTTTGTACTCCTGAAGATACTATTTTATTGCGGCAATTATATTGAAGATTTATTTATTTAGTATTGAATGCACCGTGACACTTTAATTCTATATTCTTTAATAAGTACTATAGATTTTTGCACTGGAAGGTTGTGTCCTTCTATCTCAATCAAGAACTACAAGATGTTCTAATAGGAGTCGGTGCCAACTCATGATACTAAATAAACTTTGAGGCTTTAGTGAGGCCTAGGAACAATGTCAGCCTTAACACAAACTCGACAAGCATACACACAACAGGCTCTACATAAAGGACTCAAGGTTTTAACATTCAGAAAGGGAGAGGGAAATTGTTAAACCTCTAGCCCACAATAACAAAAACCATCAGGTCTTGATATTAAGGAATTCATTAACACTTCAGTTTAGGTGCTGCAAAAATGCATCTATCATTCATTTTGTCTTATGTAACAAGGCTTCTTCTGGTCTCCCTTATACTTTCAATGGCATTCCTGGCAAGTCTTAATAATCAGCAATCATTGTAAAGTGCCTGTTGATCTTGGTGTTCTCATCCTGACTGTAAGGAAAAGGGAGTAGCTGGGTAGCATCTGAATTATTCCACCCCGTACAGATGGCATGGCACGGCTCAGTGATGACAACAAGATTCCTGACCAGTCAACCAGTTCACGTTGAGAATCGCCCATCACCAAATACCTTACAGTTGTTAAAACTGGTAACTGAAAACGAATCGCAGTGCAGCATAAAACTACAAAACGATGGCTTTAGGACGTCTAAATTGGCTTATAAGCAAGCCATTGTCATTAGCCACAAAATCAATGTAATGCCCGAAAACTCACTTTTTTGTATCCTGCCATTGACAATATTCAATATTCTCCAAAAGCGCCAACGCTCTCATTGCCAGTTACGTCATACATCACACTGCACACCCGCTTTATAGACAAAATAGATAAGCTACACAGAAAAGGTAATAACATTAAGAATACGCAATAGGAGTCATGACTGTCGTTGATGACAGTGGTATTGAGAGCGCATGTCAATTAATTTGTCATCCAGGGTGGTCTTTGAGTTTTCTACCCCCAACGCCCCCCACATACAAAATAAAACATAATACATATAACACAAAAAAGAAAAACGACAACAATTTTAAGTGCATGTTTAATTATTAATTACAATTTAATTATAATTACAATTTCATTACAGTGAAGGAATTCAATAATGCTCCTTCATTCTTTTTTTATACTTCTTCCCTCAACTTTTTTTGATTTTTCTAAAAGCAGCACCACTCTCGTTTGTTTGCTTCATCTTTAGATCGAGAGAATAATAAAATATTAATAATGAGATTGAAGGGTTTGTCCCTTTTGGTTGGAGTAAGTCGGCGGACCGAGCCTTCGGTCAGAGTGAGTTGGCAAACTGATCAAGATTCGCATTTGTAAAATATAACTTTGCAACATACTGTTTGCATTTGTAACAGTTTTTAAACATTAAAAATGGTGTAATTTTGACAATAGATAACACACATGAGCTTCCTATCAATGTCCTACCAACATATTAATGTCCTATCAAACAAAATTGTCAAAAAAAGTCTAAGAAGTGTAGTACTAAAGTTTTTGTAAAAAGTGCCGCTCCTAAAAAAGAGCTGTCAAGGGCGGACTGCCCGCAAAAAAGCGAAGAAATAACTTCAGAAGACTGAATCTGCCCTTTAAGAAAATGAAAGAACAAATGGGACTCCAGGTCACAGCTTTTGTGTTTGATCTTCGTCTTCATTTCACACATTACACGTTCAATAAGTTCCCTTATCTAACTTAATAAGTAATAAGAGAAGATAACAACAACAATAATAATAATAATAATAATAATAATAATAGCATGATAAGATACTTAATAATATAAGTAATCCCTTTCTCCACTCCTCTGCCTTCATCCAGACACTCTGATCCCCTCCAGCCATTGAAGCTCTTCTTCCTCCTGACAGCTTTCATATTTTTACTGGTCTACCCTTTTGTGCTCACATTCTGCCCATCTTTGGTGAGACTGGCACTAGAGGCTAGTTATTTCAGAATTAATTTCCGTAAGCCATTGTGTAGTCCTAACAACATGGCAGAGTGACATTAATTAGCTGGAGGAGTATCACAGGTCCCATAAACACATTAACAAATTCATTTTTGAAATAATACAACTTGAACAGAAACCACCAGAGCACCTGTCACGTATTCTAATGCATAATAACACACTAAATGACAGATCAGTGTACAATCCAGACAAACAGTACATGTATGTGCAGGTGCATCATGGGAACACAAACATGTCCTCCACCTTCACGTGAAAGTCAAATACTTAGGGAATCACTAAGGGTGCAAATTCTTATTCTTATTCAGAATGTTATCTTTCAAGTTTTAATCTGATGTTCGATCTTAATGCTTGCTTTTGGTTTGAATCTAGTATTACTTATTGTGTCCCTTTTAAATATTTGTAAAGTAATCTAAGAATTACAAAGATGCTATATAAACGCATTATTTTTATTAGTGACCTGGGGCAGACTGGTGGCTTTGTGGCTTATCTATCTATCTATCTATCTATCTATCTATCTATCTATCTATCTATCTATCTATCTATCTATCTATCTATCTATCTATCTATCTATCTATCTATCTATCTATCTAATCATATAACTGAAAATCACTCCAAGGGTGGTGTTGTAAAATGTGTGACCCTGCACTCTGACCCCCAAAGGTCAGGCAAAAAAATCAGTTTCCTCTAGAGGATTAATAAAGTATATCAAAATCAACAATATTCAGCTTCCAAAACATGTTTCTATTTTATGGTCTCCTACTCTCAATTAAAGATCTACCAAATTGTCCCTCCTGACACATCAAAACAAAACTGAAATCCATTCAATAATTTCATATAAAGAACAAATCCAAATTGTGAGGTTTCCAAAGTCTTACTAAACCCCTTTGTCAACCTCATGTCCCCTCTTGCTCATTTAGATGACTCCCCCAGTGTGTTGGTGGTCTCACCTGGTGGTCACCTGTTTTCAGTTCACTGATAAATCGCCCTTCTGTCCCTGAGGTCCAATCCAGGATGAGGACCAAAGAGTCGGGGAGCTAGAAATGTACAGAAGGAGGAATTGGCAAAAGACCTCCTCAAAGGCATTGAACAGACCTCAGAGCTCAGTGCAGTCCATCGTGTATAAGGGGAAGAAACAGGAAGCTACATGAACATTGCCAGGTCAGGATGCCCTCAAGAATGGCACTGGTCTCACAGACCACTGTGATGGCAGGATTTTACAGTTGGAGAGCTTGTGTCCAGCTCAACAATCTGCAAAGCATTGGCACAAAATAAGCCTTCATTTTATCCCAAAGCATTTATGTCCTTAAATGAAAAGAATTTGTAAAACATCACTTGGTAGGTCCTAAAAAATGCAGCAGAATGTGTTGTGGTTTGAGGAGACTAAAGTGTTGGCTTTAACACAAAGTGGTATGTGTGGTTGTCAGTCTAACAAAACACGTTAGGCGACGCCATCACCAATACGGTAGCACCCTGTGGTGGGACTGAACAATCAGGTCAGATGCATGGAACACCACACAGACAGATCAGGGAGGTAAAAAACAGGTGCCCTCTGACAAAGTGAAAACGGGGAAGGAATATCAAGGAGCCAAAGAGCAACAATGGACGGGTCTTCACGTGAAGAAAATGGATGTCCTTGAGTTAACCCCCATTGAACATCTGTGGTGAGACCTCCTAATTGCTGTCCATGGCTGTTCCCCACTTCATCTGGCACAGCTTGAGAAAATTTACAAGGAGGAATGGGCAGATCTCACACCATCATGTTGTTCCAAATGAATAGAGACTATCAAAGATGAGGGGGATGAGTGCTTACAAATGGTTGACAGTTCAGGTTTTGGAATTTCATGTTTTAATGTTATATTACTTATTTTCTTTCTTTTTTAGGCAGCACCGTCCCAAAAAGTGTTTGATTTACAAATAAAATGTCCTAATAAAATGAATCAAAATCCCAAGTTGTAACAAATCATCAATGCATAAACAGCATTAGGGGTTGAATACTTTTTAAAGGCACTGCATATAATGCAACCTATAGACATCTGCTTTTTAAATTAAGAGCAGCCTGGGAAAATTACCAGCCTCAGAACCAGGCCAGACTTAGCCCAAGACTAAGACCAAAATACTACATTTTCACTTAAAGGTGGCATTTTTACACGAAAAACAATCTCCTCTCATGCTAGGTTTTCACTTCATTTGTAGTACTAGGGTGCTGTACCGTGTTAGCCATTATGAATGCAGTGAGAAGTCAAGTAAAATGACATCTTCTGTCGGCTAACTAAAAAGATTACAATATGCAAGCTTTCGAGGCAACTCAGGCCCCTTCTTCAGGCAAGATTTAATTATGATCATGATTACAAGCGTGCATATTGTAACTTTTTAGTTAGCCGACAGAAGATGTCATTTTGCTTGACTTCTCACTACACTTCATTTATGAAAGTATTTCTGCTCATATTAGAACAACCGAAAAAGCATATGACGTAGAGATTCATCTACACTGGTTCACCTACACGCTCACATTGGTGGAAACAGGAAGAGGAAGAACCCTCCATGCTAGACATTCATTTTCAGTTTGTGTTTAATACATAGACAGCAGCAATGGTGAATAGAAAGAACAACAACTGTTTGGACTAACAGGTCAGGTTAGGTTGGGGAACATGCACTGGTACAGCACGTTACCACACCCACCACATGATAAAACAGCTTGGGATCCTGGTTAGCAACCTCCAAGGCAGGCAGAGCCCCAAGGAAATGACCCTCTATCTGCTACAGCAAGGTGTTAGGTGGACATCCCTTTGGCCTGGTCCAGCCACTCGGGTTCTCAATAATGAGCTGGATCACCCTCAGGGAATCACGCCACATTGTGCAATAACTGACACTCCCTCACAATGCAGGTAATGTGCATAATTCGAGACTCCATGAGCAACCCAAAATCAAACCAGTGGTACCCAAGGATTCTCCGAAGAAGACACAGTACCGAAGGAGTCCAGTGTTTGTTTCAGGTCACTGGCTAGCATCCATGTCTCACAACCATCAGGAAGCACCAGGACTCTAAAGACTTGGACATTCATCCTTTTGCAGAGATATCAGGGGCACCACAACCCCCTTTCCAGTGACATCATGACCCCTCATGCTCTCCCAATCCATCTACTGACTTCACAGGAAGAGTCACCAGAGACATGAATGTCACTGCTGAGGTAAGTAAACCTCTCAATGAGGTCGACACTCTCTCCACAGACAGACACACTGCTGATGGCTGTGCCCAAGAAGTCATTAAAGGCCTGGATCTTGCAACTGTTATTGAGAGTAATACAGAAAACTGAGTAACTGAGAAAATTTAATGAGCAGGGTTCTATTATGGAAGGGCGACGAAATAAGCAAGAACCAAACGGAGCACGATTAGAGTCTGCGATTTCAAAACTCTACGCTTTCACTAATCCACATGGCAACGTTGAGCTAGCATTTTCAGAGGTTTATGGCTCTTTTCAAAAGTCTCTGTTTCCTGGATATAAAAATGTCAGGTTCGTGTGGATGAAAGGTAAAAAGAGAGATTCTTGAACATTTTTAGATGGATATGTAACAGTGTGGCTGTGTGTGAAACGAGTGCCGCTCTGATTAAATTATCACTTGCTATTGATGAGTTACTTTGTTTGTGAGTATCACTGATACTCACTGAACTGAATAGACTGAGGCACGGCTAACTTTTTAGGATCTCATCTATCTATCTATCTATCTATCTATCTATCTATCTATCTATCTATCTATCTATCTATCTATCTATCTATCTATCTATCTATCTATCTATCTATCTATCTCAGATTGACTACTTCCTACATTTTTTGCTTTCTAGATGTCATGGTGGGATATGACGTGAACAAGCTGTAGTGCTATGTCTCGTACTGTTCAATAATGTATACATTGTAAGAATTTTAAAAAATACAGTTGTCACCAGAGTACAGAATAGTGGTAGGAATGTGCTAACATGGCAAATAAGTCTTAAAGTTGGCCAGTGTGGGGAACCGGGGTGGTCATCCTACTGAAGAACAGTTACATATGGGCATACTCAAGCATTGTATAAAAACCAAAGATATTCACTACCAAATTTTTACAGCAACTCCAAAAAGGTCCATTGCATGGATTATTAGATAATTTCTGTTAAGGAAGAGTGATGTGTTTTTGATATAATCAGAACCCACGACAAGACTGTCAAGAACACCCCAGTTTGATATCAGGCAATAAAGCACGGAAGTCTATCAAATTGCTGACATCGTTTGACTGTGGTGCCAAGTCACTCATTCACTTCTCCACCATTTCAGCTTTACGGACTTGACAATTATGAGCAAAGCACTATATCAATACTTTTGTTTAGTACTACACAGTCACTGTACAATCTTCTAATGCCCAAAGTCTACATTGATAAGAATTCATTTTGTTTATTTTTATTTATATTTTGCTGGAATTCATTTTGTTTTTCTCATAAACCATTTAAAAAAGAGCCGCAGATCCAGTCCAGGCGTTTTCATAGTTGCGATGTTAGCACATTTCCAAATCGTTTGATGCCAGTCTCCTTTTAATGTGCAACTTGCAGGAGTCTTTCTTCATTTTCATTGGCACGTGTATTGCATTTGTAAATGCCAACACCTGGTGAAAGAGAAGAAAATATGAAGAGGAAAATCAATAAACAATATATGATAGTGCCAGTAATTAACCTTTACATCTTTCTTGAGACCAATCATCCACTAATACTTCGAGTTAGTGCGTGAATGACAAGTGTTAAGAAACATTCGAGGAGGGTTCACCTGTTGTAAAAGACACTACAGAGAGTCAAGAATGGTGAGAAGGTGAAAATTCTCTTCAGGTTTTTGATCATAATTCTATCAATTTGAAAACAAGTATCCCTGATAAGCACTTAGACTGAATAAGAAATTTCTAACTGCAGTATAAACACAAGCAACTTGGATTTTAGATGAAACAAATACAACTACACACCATCACCTCGTACTTCTGGATACTTTTATGCATATATGACTAAACAAACCTCAGTTTTGCTGTTATTGTTGGACTTTCGAGCCAATCCTTATAAATCTATATACTTTTCACATTTTTTATTTACACTATTGTTAATTTGTACCATTTATATACATCAACAGTGCCATTAAATATATCATATACACTGATGAGCCAAAACATTCTGACCATCCACCTGATATACACACTGAGGCATGGACTCTACCAGACCTCTAAAAGTGTCTTGTGGTTTCTAGCACCAGGACATTAGCAGGAGACCCTCTAACTCTTGTAAGTTGATTCAACACATCCTTCAGATGTTCGATCAGATTAAGATCTGGGGAGTTTTGAGGTCAGAGAAACACCTTGAACTCCTCATCATATTCCTTAAAATACTGTATTCCCAAACAATTTGTGCTGTGTGGCAGGGAATATTATATTGCTGAAAGACACCAATTCCATTGGGTACTACTGTTGTTATGAAGGGGCATATCTGGTCTGTTATGATTTTAATGAAGATGGTATTCATCAAAGTAATGTCCATATGAATGCCCAGACCCAGGTTGTCCCAGCAGAACATTGCCCTGGGCATAATTAGACATGGCACGATACCACTTTTTTATGTCCGATACCGATACCGATATTGTGAATTTGGATATCTGCCGATACGTCACAAATCCGATACAGTCATTGAGTCTTTTTTTAAACAGAAAACAAAATTAATGCTTTCAAAAAAATGTCCAGATACATTTTATATACCTCAACACAAATACAGAAATCATAACTGTGATATAATAAGGAAGAAACATTGCAAAGAGAACATGGTTTAGTAACCGCTTCTTTTTATTTAAATGTCCTCAGTTTTAGCAGCATTTGACGGACCAGCACCATCCAAAAAATCCAAAAAGACAAGAGCAACTGTATACGAAAATAAAACATAAGATGACATAAAAGCTTGGTATCTAAAGAAACATTAATAATGAAATTCAAAGTGCTTTTTAATGCCAAACCAACGCAGGAACTGCAATTTAAAATAATGCAACATAAAATATATACTTTAAAAAAAAATCTAGAATTGACCCTTACTTAATGGTTAACATAAATATACACCTACAGTGGGATGTCTTACTGAACTTGTGGAACTCTTTTCTTGCTTCACTTTAACATAAGGGGTAGGTTTTTCTTTAGAAAGATCAGCCTTTCAGCCTTCTCAGCTGTCAGCCTGCTTCTCCTTTCATCAATAATGATGGAGGCTGTACTGAAGAGCCTCTCGCTCTCCACACTTGTTGAAGGTGCACAAAGAAATTTAGCTGCTGTACAAACCAGAGTGGGTAATCTAGGCTGGTTGACTTGCCAGTACAACAGTGGATTGTCTGAGCTGAATAGTTGGCTCACTGAGGTAGGTTTGCACTTCAATACATGCACTTGAGGTGGTTAACTGAGGAGCAGGCTCTACAGAGCTTTCCTTTAGGGTTTCATCAAAAATACTTTCAAGTCTGCTGTGGCTTGCAGTTTCCATCCGTGGAGTCTTGCTTGCTGGTTCCACAGCAGCTGATTCACAAGATGTCCCCTCTGCTGGCTCTGAGGAATCTGATGTGCTTCTTTTAACCACTTCCTCCATCTTTCTCACCTCTACGTTCAAAGAAGCTTTTGCCTGGTTTGAGATTTCTACACTTGTGAAGTATCTGGAACGATAATAGCCAAACCACAATATTAAGAGATTATTATACTGTTGGCTGATGAAATATTACAATTTAACTTAACTTCCTCACAGTCAAGTGTGGGATTTGTGAGTAAATGTCTTTAGCTCTCTCTCACACACACTCACACTCACACTCTCTCTCTCTCTCTCTTTCTATCCCATTCTTTCTCTCTCTCACCACACACTCTCCCTCTCCCCCCCCCTCTCTCTCTCACAAACACACACATTAAAAAAAATTCCATACCTGTCTTTATATCTTGGATCCAGCAGTGTTGCAACTGCATATAGTGGCTCAGATTCTACATCTTTGAAGCGTCTGTTAACAGCCTCGAGAAGGGTGATCTTCATCGTCCTTATTCCCTCGTCACTTTCATTTCGTCGAGACAGAACGCGCTTAAGGACGCAGACGATGGGGATAACATCAGATGCTGATGACCATGAGGAGCTTACATCCCTTGTCAACTCCTCAAAGGGGGCCAGAGCTGCTACGATCTTTTCAAGTAGCCCCCACTGACGTGCACACAGTGTGGCTGGCAGGTCATGCTCCGCGGAATATGCACACAAGGCTCGTTTTTGAGCGATGAGGCTCTCCATCATATAATATGTGCTATTCCACCGTGTTCGCACATCTTGTACCAGACGCTTCGGTGGCATATTGAGCTCAATTAGAATGTTCACCAAACGTGAATATGCAAGTACAGAGTGCTTAAAGTGACCCACTATTTTTCTTCCGACAGCCACTGCATCACTAATACTACGTTGCGATAACAGCACGAGTTGCAAAGTGTGCGCGAAGCATCCTAAACTTGGAACTCCTAGTCTATCCATTGCCTTTATTACATTGCTGCCATTGTCTCGTAAAACAACATGACCTTTGATTTTTGAAATTTTCCATTCATTTAACATTTCCTCTATAGCTGTAGCGATGCACTCTCCTGAGTGCGAGCCACAAAAGCTTGCTTAGCGTGCAAAACTGCTTTTGCAACTTAAAACTTGAGTCTTTCCACTGTGCTGTTAGACCTAGCAAGGACAATGGACACACGTCTGAGCTCCAAATATCTGAGGTCAAGCTTAAAGCGGGAACGCTATCCAAGCATTCAAAAATGAACTTGCGCACTTGTTTGTACTTATCTGGAACGGCTGTCTCGGAGATAAAATGTCGGTTTGGTATCGCGTAACGAGGCTCCAAATGCTCCATTAAGCGCCGAAACCCCACATTCTCAACAACAGAAAGGGGCTGGTCATCAAGCACAACAAACTCGATGATTTTCTCTGTTATCAGCTTTGCTTTGTTGCTTTCTGGAGGGAGTTTCTCGCGTTTCTGAATTGTTTCAAACAGTGTTTGTTGATGCGACATCATTTTCTTCTTGGCGCTCGTGGAATTAATAAATTCCGTGTACTCCTTTCCATGATATTTCTGCAGGTGTTTAATCAGATTCGTTGTGTTAAAGTTTCCAACTCTGCTACCACCCCGCAAAACACTTGTATTGCATAAATTACATTCGGCAGTCTTGGCTTTTTCTTCTTTGAGTCGGAAGTAACTCCAAACTGCTGACATGTCAGCAAGTCTCACACGCAACAGAAACTCTTATCACGTGATGCATGTCCCAAATCACGTTATGCATGCGGTAATTATTTTCCGTAATTTTTAAAGGATCAAATTACATTTTTTATTGCTTCCCGATTTCCGATCCAGTAATTTAGGTCAGGATCGGACCGATACCGATACAGAATATCGGATCGGCTCATCTCTAGGCATAATACCGTTTACTAATGTAAAGCACTTGATTGTATATTCATTCTGTAACAATATAACGGTGCACGGAATGGCCAAACTATTCCAACTACCATTGCTGCTTTAGTGTTGTTAGAAGACATCGCAAATGGAAGAATTAGAGGAGATCATACCGATTTCCTGTCCCATGATGATGACTGGTTTCTAAGTCAATTTAGATTTCCAAGAGCTATCCTCTTGGAGCTGTGTACTGTTAGAATACTAAAATGTATACTTGATGTCACTTTTTATGATGAAATGCATTATAAAGTATGTATGTATTTTACAGATGAAATGTTAACTTCATTTACATAATTTATACTGTTAATAATTAAACACATATGGGCGTGGTGGTGTGACAGAAGCATTGCTGCCTCGCATTAAAGGGTTTACGACCCAGGTGTAACCTGCCTGGAGTTTGTATCTTTTCTTGGTGAGTTTCCTTGACGTGCTTCGGTTTCATTCCAAAGACATGCGGGATGGGGGATTTGGTGATGCTAAATTGATGCTACTAGTGTATGAGTGTGCTCACTTTCACCCTGCGATAAGTTAGTGCCCTGTTCTGGGATTATTCCTGCCTCACGCTTGATTTTTGCTGGGACTGACACAACCCTGGATGGATGGAAGGAATAATTAAACATGTAAAGGTATCACATCCTGGTGAGCTGAATGACTTCAGGCTTGTTGCTCTGACGTCACATGTGATGAAGACCATGGAGCAGCTGCTGCTTCACCACCTGAGGCCACAGGTCCACCACACCCTCGACCCTCTGCAGTTCGCATACCAGGAGAAGGTGGGAGCGGAAGATGCCATCATCTACATGCTACACCGATCACTCTCCCACTTGGACAGAGGCAGTGGTGCTGTAAGAATTATGTTTCTGGACTTCTCTAGCGCCTTCAACACCATCCAAACTCTGCTCCTTAGGGACAAGCTGACAGAGATGGGAGTAGATTCACACCTGGTGCCATGGATCGTGGACTATCTTACAGACAGACCTCAGTATGTGTGTCTCGGGAACTGCAGGTCTGACATTGTGGTCAGCAACACAGGAGCGCCGCAGGGGACTGCACTTTCTCCGGTCCTGTTCAGCAAACATACATCGGACTTCCAATACAACTCGGAGTCCTGCCACATGCAAAGGTTCACTGTCGACACTGCTATCGTGGGCTGCATCAGGAGTGGGCAGGAGGAGGAGTATAGGAACCTAATCAAGGACTTTGTTAAATGGTGCGACTCAAACCACTTACACCTGAACACCAGCAAAACCAAGGAACTGGTGGTGGATTTTAGGAGGCACAGGCCCCTCATAGACCCCGTGATCATCAGAGGTGACTGTGCAGAGGGTACAGACCTATAAATACCTGGGAGTGCAGCTGGATGATAAACTGGACTGGACTGCCAATACTGATGATTTATACAAGACAGGACAGAGCCGACTATACTTCCTTAGAAGACTGGCGTCCTTCAACATCTGCAATAAGATGCTGCAGATGTTCTATCAGACAGTTGTGGCGAGTGCCCTTTTCTACGCGGTGGTGTGCTGGGGAGGCAGCATAAAGAAGAGGGACGCCTCACGCCTGGAAAAACTGGTGAGGAAGGCAGGCTCTACTGTAGGCACGGAGCTGGGCAGTTTGACATCTGTGGCAGAGCGACAGGAGCTGAGCAGACTCCTGTCAATCATGGAGAATCCACTGCATCCACTGAACAGGATCATCTCTAGAACGAGGAGCAGCTTCAGTGACAGACTGCTGTCACCGTCCTGCTCCACTGACAGACTGAAGAGACCCCACACTATGCGACTCTTCAATTCCACCAGGGGGGGTAAACGTTAACATTATACAACTATATTAATTATTATACCTGACTCGCACTCTCCACCTTGCATTTTTTAATTTGCATTGCATTTTTATAACTCTGTAATTAATATAATATTGTTTTTGTCAGTATGCTGCTGCTGGAGTATGTGAATTTTCCCTTGGGGATTAATAAAGTATCTATCTATCTATCTATCTATCTATCTATCTAGTGCCATTCACATATCTATCTATCTATCTATCTATTATATAGTGCCTTTCACATATCTATCTATGTATCTATCTATGTATCTATGTATCTATCTATCTATCTATCTATCTATCTATCTATCTATCTATCTATCTATCTATCTATCTATCTATCTATCTATATCCTTAAGAGTTTTTAAGAATCTGTGTTCTAAGCTTACAGCTGGTTTTACATTTATTACGGATGCTTATCAAAGCACGAGACAGAGCTGGAGTTGGCAGAGTTAAAGATGCTAAGATTTGCATTGGGTGTGACGAGGATGGACAGGAATAGAAATGAGGACATCAGAGGGTCAGCTCAAGTTGGACGGTTTGGAGACAAAGTCAGAGAGGCGAGATTGTGTTGGTTTGGACATGTGCAGAGGAGAGATGATGGGGTATATTGGGAGAAGGATGCTAAGGATGGAGCTGCTAGGGAGGAGGAAAAGAGGAAGTCCTAAGAGAAGGTTTATGGATGTGGTAGAGAGGACATGCAGGTGATGTGTGTGACAGAACAAGATGACGAAGGCAGGAAGAAATGGAGAAGATGATCAGCTGTGGCAATCCCTAACGGGAGCAGCCAAAAGAGAAGAAGACTGATGCTTATTGTGTGGCGGTTGGTTACAACTGCCATAAATGTTCTCTGCATTGAACATACAGCTGCTTTTGCAATCACTTTTTAGAGATATTGTGGCAAGGTGTCCTGGAAATTTAATGGATGTTCTTCTGTGCAGGCTTTCTTTATTGCAGCTGTGCTGTCTTTATTAAATGTAACAAACCTCAGTTCCTATCCTTCCATTTTTTCTCCACATAACCATTAACCACATAATAAACATCTTTATCATAATAAAACTATGTATATATTTAGAACACTTGTTCATTGTGTTCAGAAATTTTAAGGATTATTAAAAAGTATTCATTTATTCATGTTGAATTATTCCATCCATGTTCGTGCCCGTCCCAGCAAGCATCGTGAGAGAGGCAGGAACAATCCTTGGATGGGATGCCAGCTCATCATGACCCCATATATTTAATACATCAAGTATACATCTTAGTATTCTAAAATGTTCAGTTAGCTGTAATCTCATGAATGTACAGTAATGTATTCTGTGTGGCGATCACTGCCTGCACACTCCTGACAGCGTAAGAGAAAGACTGTTTAAGAAGCATGAAGCGATTAACGACTGGTTTGGGGAACACTTGAAATTAAACATCAGAGGAAAATGATTAGACATACAGGAATCAAAGGCAATATATAGCTGGTGAAGGCTGGTGGAAGGTTGTAAGGGGTTGGGTGTGAATTAGTAAGGTGGGGTTCAGAAGATGTTGGTCATAAAGTCTTTATTTATTATTCAGATGTTGTGGCAATTTAGCTAGGACTTCGGGATGCCCTCTACTTTTTATGAAGACTGCCCAGGGATCTTTTATGACCACAAAGAGTCAGGACCTCGGGTATATGTCTCATCTGAAGAACGGTACCATTTTTACAGCACTGTGTCCTTGTCACTACACTGGGACATTAGGATCCACATTCAGACCACAGGGTAAGTGCCCCCTGCTGGCCCCACTAACACCTCTTCCAGCAGCAACCCAAGTTTTTCCTAGATGGTCTCTCATCCAAGTACTGGCCGGGCAGGTGGATGACTTCTTCTGTGGTGCAGGTGGTATGGCTGCTGTTCTGCTGATGAATGGTGTCTGGTGATGCCACCTTTGTGTGGCATCAAATCTCAATCCAGACTCTTTTCATGTGTAGCTCCTAGGTGGTGGAATGAGCTGTCCACCTCCATTTGAAATTCTGACTCCCTCAAAGTGTTTAAGAAGCATTTGAAGACTCCCATGTTTAGTGAAGTCCTGTCTACTTGATGTGAGGTTTTGTAAAGTAGCTTGCAATTTGTTCTGAGCTCTTCATTTGTGATGATCAGTTTTGTACCTTTGTTCTGTCACACTTTTTCCTAAACAGTCCCACAGACTGATGATTACACGATTATATTGACCTGTTTTGTAAGCTTCTTTGGAAACAAGTGTCTACTAAGCAAAGACATGTAAATGTTTATGGATATGCAAGTAATAATGTCACTTTAATCTGGACCCGGGACAATACGACTAATACAATATGACAAGGAGTGGGAATTTGTCTGCACAGATAATCATCTGACAATATAGCAGTAAGTCACTTACAAATGGCAAAAATGATGACCAGTGTCAGTGCAAATACCCAACACCACCAGCGTGTCCTTTCTTGGCCAGTTGGCTTCTTCCAGGTCTCAGCTGTAGGACTGTCTGTCATTTCAGAATCACCTGTTCAAAAAAAGAGATTTTGATATTAATCTGATGCAACTCGAATCTTCTATTACAGGATTGAAAAGATCCTGGACAGCAATGGATTCTGGACCAACTCATGCACGTTGTGCCAACTTAGCCACATTCATACAGCATGTATCTGGTGGACATGGAAAACAGGAAATTACTATATCTATGACAAAAATGTCAAATGGACACAGGAAGATTCTGCAAACAATGTGCTGTGAAGCAGTGATGCAGACGTGCTGAAAAGGTTATAAGGCTGGTTAAAGTCCCAAAAAGCAGGACAGGACTTTCAAAGACCCACCCAGATGCAGCGCTATCACTGGCAGCCAGTCCACAACTACTACCTTCAGGATACAGCAGGATACACTGGTGGAAAAATGGGGCGCTAACTTTAAAAGCTGAAAATTACACTGATGTCCCAGAAATACACAAAAATGCCCTTTAAGAGAAAGGATTACCATAAACCCCTGGTTTGAATAGTGCTGTATTTTAGCCAAGGTTCCTTCCCTGGCTTATTTTTTTAGACTATTTTCCTTTTCTTTTTCATTCATTTTTAAATAGTGTTTATTATAATAGTTTTAAATATTATTACTCTGTCCAGTTACTATTCAGTACAGATGTTACATGTATTATTGATGTTATGATGTTTAAGAATATTTATGCACTATCTACTTAAATGTCTTATGTTGCCTGTAGTTGGGGATTGGAACTGCAAGGGGCAGAACTACTCTTTCCATCAGTGCTTGGGACCACCCCAGCCCATAATATAAACCGGGGCAGCGAGTCCCATGTGGTTCATTGTCGAGTGTAGTTTAGAGTGGATTTCTTTAAGTGATTTTTGCTCTGTTTCTGGATTTTGTGGATTATACCTTGTTTGCTAAGGGCTGTTTGTTTTCCTCTTTTGTGTTTTGTTAAATAAAACCCTCTTATCTTATAATTATCTTACACCAAGGGTTTTTCTTTTACGGTTTCTATACCTGGTAAGATTTTTTATATTCAGGATATATTTCTGAATATTTCTAATTACTTTGCCAGTTCCCTTTGTTTGTGGCTTAACAGACTTTGGTTTTGGGTCACACTCCCTTTACAAGCCGGTTACTGGCTTCTCACAATTTCTTAGGGTCACACTCCCCTAGGCTGAGACCTATCTTTGTGGCAAGCATCCCACAAAACGTTAGGATTCTTCAAAATGGCCTATTTTCTAAACCCACTGTATCACACGGTATGGCTCCCTGTTTGAAGGCCTCATTTAACGCTCCATCACTGATCTCCTACAGACTGAAATGCAAATAAGGTATCATTATAAATAAAGAATATATTTAAATAAGCAAGAAGAGAATGTAAACTGGGAAAATGTTGTTTAAATTTTATTGGTAAAAGTGCTAACACCTAAATAGGCAGCCCTAGGCTAACAAATTCAAACCACTAACCAGTAATCACAAATCCAAGAACATAAATAATTATAACAATCCACAAAACCAGAAAAGCAGAAGAAAACCATTCTTACTATACCAAACTACAAAAACACTAAGGGGTCAGACCACCTTGCCTCTAATGACCTGTTTGAAGAATTCCAGTCCGGTTTTAGGGCCAATCACAGTACAGAGACAGCACTCATCAGGGTGAGTAATGATCTCCTAATCGCAGCAGATCGTGGTCTTTTAACACTTGTCACACACGTGTGAGTAGGAGGAAGCTGTATGGACCAATTGAGGGTAAGTCCACAACCAAGCCAGGAGGTGGTGGGGTGCACTAAACCTTCTTCTGTTATCTCTGCAGACCAGACACGGGAAAACCTGTCTGACTCATCTCTGAAGACGTCTCTTCTGGTTCTGGTGCCCAGAAGAACGTCTCTTCCGGTTACGACTTCAGAAGAATGTCAATTCCAGTTCTTGTACATCACTTCCGGTCTTGGCATTTAAAGCCACTATCTTAACAACCATTCATCAGTTCTTGTTTGGACTCCATTGAATGCACATCAGTGTTGCTTTTTCAAACCCATTGCTGCCAGGGATATTATATGGGTTGCTGCCCCAAACCTTTCTAAGTGTGTTGAGTCTGATCATTTCACACACTAATGATCTTTTTAGATCTCACTGCTGCTTTTGATGCGGTCCATCATGACATTCTTTTGTTTCAACTTGAGAATCAGTTAAATATTGCTGGGAAGGCTCTTGCATGGCTTAAACCGTACCTTATGGACCGTCAGAAATTTGTTACTGTCGGTAGGTTTAGGTCTGACCCATCATATTTGTTCTAGGGTATCCCTCAGGGATCAGTTCTTGGCCCTCTGCTTTTTATCATTTATATGCTTCTTCTCTGTGCCATTATTAGATGGCACGGTCTACGGTTTCACTGTTACGCTGATGATACACAGATTTATCTACATGCAGGGCTTACACAAACATGTCCTCCTCTTGCATTCATTGCCCGATATCAAGCACTGGCTGTCTGAAAACTTTTTCAGACTAAATAGCGCAAAAACTGAGCCTTTAATTATTTCATCTCCAGGCACTTTAAAGAAAATAGACAGTTCCTCAGTAAAAATCCTTGTCTGCACAGGTTAAATATCTTGGTGTTATCCTTGACCCTACACTCTCCTTTGATCCCCATACTAGTAATATTACCAAGGTTGTCTTTTGCCACCTTAAGCAAATTTCAAGCCTGTGTCCATTGCTCTCTGATACTCCCACTGAGACGCTTATTCATGCTTTTGTCACCTCGTGACTTGACTATTGCAATGCATTGCTGTTTGGTATCCCTGCTTCAAGTCTAAATAAATTACAATATGTTCAGAATACAGCAGCTAGTTTGGTTACCCACTTAAAACCATGGGAGCATATCACTTCTACACTTCGAAAACTGCATTGGCTACCATTTCCTTTCCGTATTCAATATAAACTTCTCCTTTTAGTTTTTAAGGCTCTTCATGGTCTGACCCCACCTTACTTGTCTTCTTTAATCTGTCCATATACTCCATCACGTTCACTTCTTTCTTCTGACTCTCTGCTATTAACCATTCCATTATGCAGACTGCACTATGGATGACAGGGCATTTAGTGTATCAGGGCCACGGCTATGAAGTGTCCAGCATTTGGAGCTCATTTTCTGTTTTTAAATCTAGAATTAAAACATGTCTTTTTAATATTGCCTTTTGTTGTTCTTAGCTCTGTTTCTACATTGGATTGTTTGATTTTATGTGTAGCGTTGTACAGTGACCTTGGGCACCTTCAAAGGTGCTTTTAAATAAAATTTATTATTATCATTATTATTATTATCATCATTAGTGTACCATATTAGCTGCTGATCAAGACCAGACGTAGTGTGATACTAATCATCAGGTTCACGCACTGTCTCAGTGAACAGTGGCACAAATCAGTCCCAAGTATAATTAAGCCACTACTAGTCTTGTTTTGCCTTTGTGTCTCTCTTTGGTTTGCTCAACTGCCCACCTGATTGCCCCTTAACAGCAGCATGCCGACAATTAATGTCTCATCCTCTCACAATTAACGAGTGCTGTTACACATTCCTCTTGGTTTAAAGTGAGAAAACACAGGGGAAAAAGCACATTCTTAATAAAACATAATTGTAAGCATTCAGCTACATTAAATCAAAATGACCGCTGCTACCGCTGTTGCAAACATTATTCACTTTGAGTGTATGAAAAGATTCTTCTTCTTATAGAGAAAGAAATGATGATGAGAGGTACACGTTAGTAGAATCATATCTGAAGCATAATTGTCTCTCTGTAACTCCTGGGCAGATCTACCATCAGTGTGACCTGGGTGGTGAATGCCCTGGGGCCCTGGTCACCAAAGACCCTTGGTACATACGAGATAAAAAGTAATGACTGTATTTTTCCATTCCAGTGAAACCTTACGCTCTTCCATGCAGCACACTTATGTAGTTACTCAAGCATTATATCACTACACCTTAATTTAATGTACCAGCAACATTATGCACAGATCTCCCATGGGGGACCACCCCCTGTGCTTGTTTTATTTTTATATGTGACGTTCATAGAGTGTAAATATATGCATGTGACATTATGGGGCCTGTGGGAGGTCTTAATCTGGTCTTGCTGGAACTCATTTCCCAGTTACACAGATAATGCAAAAGAGCTAATTGATTGCATGTCAAGCTTTTCCTAATAACCAAAGTAACCAACAGTCAGTAAGGCATATAAAATACCTAGTCAGATGCCTCATGGCAGCACAAACTTCACAGTAACGCAAAATATCTCTCTATATATAAAATCACGAGAGAACTACTTAACGGATTTTGATCTTTTTTTTTTTTCCCATCATTTGCTTGAACATTCCGGGTGATTTTGCGACTTCTCTCATTCTGCTAAGAATAATAGTTCGCTTGCTGGAGCAATATATTCGCGCTAATCCAAGAGAGAGTCTACGGGCGGAGGGGAGGGGGAAGCGTGACGTCAGGAGTGGGGAGCCAGGCAGGGTTTTCCTCACAATTCTATTTGACTATTACGCGGGGGACGGCTAGTAATATAATATAATATAATACACATTGTGAAAGATCTTATATCAGACCTGGAGGTAAGCTCCACGACCCTCTGTTGGAATACAGCATGGGAGAAACTGATAGCCTCTTTCAAAGTGTACTTTCTGAACCAGCAGCCAAGCGATTTCTAAATTAAGGAGACCAACTCTGAGGCTGCAGCATGATGGCACAGTGGTAGCAATGCTTCCTCGCAGTAAGGGGACCTGGGTTCAATTCCGGGGTCCTCCCTGCGTGAAGTTTGCCTGTTCTCCCTGTGTCTGCGTGGGTTTCCTCCAGGTACTCCGGTTTCCTCCCACAGCCCAATGACATGCAGGTTAGGTGGACTGGTGATTCTAAATTGTCCCTAGTGTGTGCTTGGTGTGTCCTGCAGTGGGTTGGCGCCCTGCCCGGGTTTGGTTCCTGCCTTGCACCCTGTGTTGGCTGGGACTGGCTCCAGCATACCCCCGTGACCCTGTGTTTGGATGCAGCGGGTTGGAAAATGGATGAACTCTGAAGCTTTTTACTTAAGATTAATAGTTAAACATATGTTGATTCTTGTTTTTTCCATTATTTTTAATATTGCGCAATATAAATATTTACAGGCATTGCTTCTGTCTTTCTATAAAATTGACTTAAAACATATCTGATTGATTATTACACCATACTTCAGCAGGGGTGTGGAAATCAAATTTGTTTCTACTTGTCCACGGACAAGTAAACTTAGAAAATCCACTTGTCCGCCAGTTAAATTCACTTGCCCATAAACAAATAACAAAAGTGAAAAATAGTTTATTTTTTTCTGATCTCTTTTATTGATACGAAAACTGCCTTCCATTTTAAAACTGAAAAAAGTTCTTTCAGGAAGTAGTATTTTGCCACCTTGCTCTAGAACATTATATAAAAGATTCTCTTATTTTAACTGGCTAATAAACAATTCCTACATTATAGCTACACTAGTTCTTTTTTCATATATTACAGTTACATAACAGAACACTGTCCTGATTCATTTTCTGCCATGTTCTTCAGCTTTTGTCTTGCAACATCTTCTCCCCCAAGAATCGTTACTATCTCAGACAGCATGTGCTGAATGCTTTTCATTTCTGCCTGAGCTGAACTGCATGGTTCCTGGACTGATGGTCCTGCTGAAGTGGATGCCGAGGGTTCAGGTTTTTTTATGAGTGATGTGCCTGTTGCCAGATGACAGCCAGAATTCCATAGCTGGTCGTGGGTCAAACTCTTCTAAAGAAGCAGTATATTACAGCCTAGCATAACGCTCAACATCCGAGCGTTCAGCTTTGGAAAACGCTTTTTCAATTGAACCAACTTTTTTCCTACTTTTAGACTCCTTTTTCTTTCTGCACATAACCAATCACCACACGATAAATGTATTTGTGAAATTAAAACTAGTTATAAGCTTAGACCTCTGAATGGATGGCATAATCCATCCATCCATTTTCTAACCCGCTGAATCCGAATACAGGGTCACGGGGCTCTGCTGGAGCCAATCCCAGCCAACACAGGGCAGGAACCAATCCTGGGCAGGGTGCCAACCCACCGCAGGACACACACAAACACACCCACACACCAAGCACAATTCAGAATCGCCAATCCACCTAACCTGCATGTCTTTGGATCGTGGGAGGAAACCCACGCAGACACGGGGAAAACATGCAAACTCCACGCAGGGAGGACCCGGGAAGCGAACCCGGGTCTCCTAACTGCGAGGCAGCAGCGCTACCACTGCGCCACCGTGCCTGGATGGCATAATTAAACATGTATAACAATTTTTTTTTTTAAAGTTCTGAAAACTCTGAGGTCTAGGTTTATAACTAGTTTTAATTTCACAAAGACGTTTGCCGTGTGGTGATTGGTTATACGGAGAAAGACAAAGGATAGGAACTGGGGGTTTAGTACGTAAGATAGACACAGCAAACATGCAATAAAGAAAGCCTGCTCAGAAAAACATCAATTGAATTCTGCGTTCGTGTCTCCGACCTACAGATCACGAACCCAACATTTACACAATATTTCAGTTAAACCTGTGTGATACCCATTCAAATATCCAGTTTTTTGGAGCCTCGTCACACCTGCCATAAACTTCTCTATACTGAACGTAGACCTGAGGACCCCTTAATGCAAGGGAGCAGCACTACAGCCACGCCACCCATGTCTAATACATGCTTTAATACATTTCATCGTGAAAAAGATATCAAGTATTTTATCTTAGGATTCTGAATGTTCATTGAGCAGGAATATCATGAAGTCAATGTGCGGCGACTGCTGCCGGTGCTTCCTCAGTGCAATAGAAAGTCAGTTTAAGAAGCGCACAGAGATTAACAGCTGGGTCAAGGAACACTTAATATAAAGCATTTAATGTGCTACATTAATTTATGACGGGATTTGAGAAAGTCTAGTAAATGAAACATTCATTTTAAGATGAAATTTAGTTTGCGACATTCTACTGATAAAATAAACTACGAGAATAAAGTTGAAATGTCGACTTTAATCTCGGCATTTACATTTTTTTGTCTTCACTGTGTCCGTATTTTTTTCACCATGGCCTTAATACGCTCCCGTAGGTTTTTCAGGGCCTGTTGTGCCAGTTTTAATCAAGTAACGATCCATTTCTCATCCGCGATGCTACTTGTTTCAGTTTCAGCAACACGCATATAGCGAGAACAACGTGCTTACCGCAGTGCATTATGGGTTACGCAGGTAATTCCTAATGACGTATTCGAAATTCCGCAAGATGGTACATTTCCAAAGAAGTAAATATTACCAATGTGGTCGGGGAAAAAAATAATCGCGTCTAAGTGAAGATTTTTATAGATATTTCATAACATTTGGAAACTGTTAGAATGTTTTCTTCTTTATTTTTAATAAACAGACAGCGCGAAAACAACTTGTTTTATATGAAAAATTCTCTAATCAAAAACGATCTATAGACAGCTCATCAAAACTGATGTCGCGCAATAAATTTCTTAACTCCTCAATATATCACAACCTTTTCAGGAAAGATTAACTGCCTAACAAGCTTTATGTGGAGAAAACAATTGCATTGCTGGTGAAATGACCGCATTTTTATGTAGAAAAAAAAAGAAAGTTTATCAATAATATATAAAAGTTATCGATTATAATGAAAAATCATCAAATGACATCGTAATGTCGGCATGAAAAAATGACCGCATCTGCAAGCGTGTAAATAGTAGGGTAAAATACTTATGTAAGACCACAAGAGTGCTTCCCCTTTGAAAAACCAGCCGTCATTTTGTAAACAATATTGAATACCAATTTGAGACATGAAGAACATGCCTAAGTAGACTGTTTCCGCACGAAGTACGTACCCAAATGTTTAAAATTTGAAAGTAGTGGTAAAAATGTGCCCTGCACAGCACATATAATTCTTTTTTCTCCACAAAATTGCACTTGTCCGCGGACAACTGAAACCAGAAAAACACGCTTGTCCGACGGTCAATTTACCCGTGTCGGACGAGTCGGGCGTTGGATTTCCGCACCCCTTTTCAGCCATCATTTAAATGATAAAATATGGTTATTATATTTTATAATGGCATATTTGTCCTTTCTCGTGTTTTTTAACAATCTGTCTGATGCTGGTGGAATTGGCTTTGTAACATTACCCACCCTAAGTCCATTAAACAAGACGGTCTAAGTTACTATGCAACTTTTTTCCCTCTCCCTGACTCCCAGAAGCAAACTGCAACTGAACTTAGTCTTAGTCGGCTGCTAGTGCACAGCTCACACTGGAAAAATGGTAATCCCCAAAGTTAGTCTTTTTACTGTAAATACAAATTAAGACCAGATCAATATGGGAGATCATCCTGAGCTCACAGTGAATGACAGCTGACCCTAAATTACTAGCTAAGGTAAGCCATCTCATTTACCTGAATACAAAGCTGGAGGACAACCCCTCAAGTGTGAAGTCACAGTTGCTCAGTCTCTTGATGTACCACCCATAGAACACAAGGAACATACATAAATTTAAAATTACTGTACATATATACAAAATAATACACATAACAGAAATGACATAAAAGGCAAAAAATAAATCATTAAAATAAAGTGCCTATACAAAAAATAAACATAACTGAAATGACAAAAAACACAAAAAATAATTTATAAAAAACAAAATACACCAATAAACCAAAAAGTATGAACCTGGCTGAAACATAACACGATAACAGTGACTGAGCATGGAACTGTACATGCGCCTCTAGTGGTGTGAGGAAGCAGTAATAATTACTGTGCCCCTGTAATGCCCATGTTGATTTCATTTTCTATTGTATGCATCCCAATTTTTTAGCAATAACACTATGGTAATGGCGCAGACTCTTGTGTCAGCCGGAGAGGACATCACATTGATAATGAGTTAGCAGCAATTAAAGAGAAGCTTCAGTACCAGCCTATAAAAAGGCCAGCCTGTCATAGTGGCACCAACTAATGTGGCAAATGCAACTGGCCCTACTAAGGACTATTAGCTACCTAAAGGGGAGCAGCAAGAACCCATTGGGTTGGTTGAATCCATGAATCAGGTTTCACATAGATAAGAGAAGCACTTACTTGATAGCACCAACAGCTGCAGTTTAAATGCTCCCCAATTCTGCTGTGTGTAGACGTGGCACATGAAAGTTCCAGTGTCATTGAGGTGAACATCACGGAAAAAAAGTGAGGCATTCCCACAAGATGACTGGTGAAAAGTCTGCATTTTGTCCTGATAGATGGGGTTTATCTTGGTTTGGTTTGTACTCAAGTCATAATAATAAACAAGATGAGATGTATCATTGCTCTGGAAAAGCCATTCAATAGTCAGTACTTTGAGAAGAACATCTTTGATGCAGGGGAAATTACACGGGAGCAAAACATCTTCTCCTGAATTGACTTGTACAAGTTTAGCAAAGTTCAACTTCAATAAACCAGAATCTGAAAAATCAAAAAAGAGCAAGAGAAGTTAAGTGTCTGTATCCAAAAAGCACAACATTGTTTTATTACATTACACCTGTGTTGTTTAAGAGTGGCATTTTTGGAATGACAATTCAGGTAAGGCCACATAAACCTGAATGTGAGAGGCAGATAAGAGAGAGCTGCTGCCAGAAGGGGTGGAGCCTGGGATAGAGAGAGAGAAATGATGTCAGAAGAGGTGGAGCCTGATGGGGAGAGAGAGACAGAGAGAGAGTGTGAGATGCTATCAGAAGAGGTGGAGCCTGAGGGGGGGGAGAGAGAGAGAGAGAGACAGAAGTCTGAGGAACAAGAAATATCTGTTGATAATGCAGATGGTTTAAAAGATGGCTTTAACGTAATTTTCAGCAATATTAGTGATAATACTTACAAGAGATGCAATGAAGAAGGATGCAGCAGGTTAACACGGGCCAAAAACCTGAAATGACAGACAGGCTCAGTTACTAGTGATGAGCAAAAAGGCCTAGCTTTGTTTAGTAGATAGTTATGTGAAATGTTAAGCAACAGGGATTAAGAGATGACAAAACTGAAATGTTTAAAATTATAAAAGTAATTAGTCCAGTGGACCGAGACTGTGAGTTTAAAATGAGCTCATCAAGAACACGGGGTCACAGTTGGAAACTTGTTAAGGGCAACTTTCACACAAACATTAGAAAGTTTTTTTCTTAAAAAGAACCAGAGGCACATGGGATAAATGACCAAACAGTGTGTTGGAGACCAGGGGCCTCATGTATAAATGGTGCGTACGCACAAAAACGTTGTGTACTCCCATATATAAAACCTAAACTTGCCGTAAAGCCACACACATTTTCACGGTAGCTCATACCCTGGCATACGCAAGTTCTGCAGACTGGCGGCACCCAGCGTCAAAGCAGTGCTACTGTTCCAGTGTGGTTTCCCTTTCTTTTTTAGATCCACATCCCTGACGCGGCTTTATAAATACACTGAAATTAACCACATATTGTTTATTAGTTTAATGCATCTGATTGTAATTAACCTGTAACAATATAATGTTCCACAGAATGGTCAAACTATTCCAAATACAATAGCTGCTTTAGTGTTGTTACTGTCACTGCACCTTATTTTTTTTCTTCTTTCAGCTGCTCCCATTAGGGGTTGCCACAGCAGATCATCTTTTTCCATTTTACTCTCACTGCACCACTCAGAGTATTTATATCATTGTATCTGAGTGTGAATCACAGCTCTACAGCAGCTGATTGAAAACAGAATTATCAGTATACAGCATCAAGCACACTGTGCCTCAGCAATGCTATTGAACTGTTGTCATACGGCAAACGCATCAGAGCCTTTCCTGTTCGGACCTCGCGGTTCAGAAACAGTTTCATCCCAAGAACTCTAAACACACTCGATCAGTCCATTAAGTGCTCCTTGTAAAACTGTTTAGACTTATAAGTACAACCACCTCATTGTAAACTTGCAATACAGTTATAATATTGCATAACCTGAGCCACTTTATAAAGTGCGTATTTGATGATGATATCATTTTTAAGATGAAATGCAGCAAAAATATGTTTACCATATTATACAGATAAAACTTTAACTTCATATAAATAATCTATATTGTTAATAATGAAACATGCGAGGACACTGTATCGCAGCACTAGCGAGGAGCTGGCGCTCCATTCACAGATTGTTCCTGCCTTGCGCTGTATTCTTGCTGGTGCTGACGCAACAATGGAAGGATAGATGGATAGAAATAATTAAACACATGCTAAGAAGATATTTCAATGTTCCTTAAATGTTTTGAAGATACGGCGTTCTAAGCTTACAGATGCCTTAAGTCTATTACAGTGCTGATTATGTGGTGACTGGGTACTTGGAGAAAGAAAAGTAAGAACAGGAATTTGAGGTTAGTACGTTTGAAAGAGACAGCACTGCTACAATAAATTAATTAATTTAAGGTCGTGCATGGAACAGCAAGCATCTTGCGTGAGACATGAACAATCACTGCGCCATCGTGTACCCATATTTAATAACATGCTTTAACTCCTATCATCATGAAAATGATATCACGTATACATCTCAGTATTTTAATTATTCAGAGAGCTGTAGTATCATGAACGTAATGGATTCTGTGTCCTGTCGGAGGAAGAGAAAACCCGTTTAAGAAGCACATAGTAATTCACAAACACAGAGCACATAGAAGAACAAATACAAAACAAAGTATTTAATGTGCTACTTTAGTTACAATGGGATTTGAGAAACAAGTAAATTAAATGATTTTAAGATGAAGTTTATGATGTTCTAATTTAATGACAAAATAAACTACGTGATTAAAGTGGAAGTTTCGAGATTAAAGTTGACATTTCGAGCTTTTTTCTCACTGTGTCCCTATTTTTCTTCTCTGTACCCTAATAAGCTTTCATATGACACTCAGACGGTGTGCTACGACTCACCTTTTCACGGCGACTTTGTGAACTTGAGCTTTCGAGTTTCTCTGCCACTCTGTGTCACTCGATCAACTTCCTTTTGTTGTTTATACCACTGTTTAAACCAACAAATAGTACATTTTTCTTTGCCTCCACTTGGTATTCACTGCAATTCTTCTATCCCCCCAAACCGTGCTTTTGCCATTGCCTTTTCACAGAAGGCCGAGCTTTAAGGGCTATTTATATTGATTTGCATATTCAAAGAGATGTAATTCTGGGAGGAGTTTGGGGAGTGGCAGCAGGTGCGTGCACATGCATTACTTTTCACGCTGACCGGCATTTATGAAGAGGAAGAACGTGGAAGTTGGCGAATGCACAGATTTATGCATCTGGATTTTTTTGTGCGTACAAACATTTCCGCTTTTGTCCTTATGCTATGTTTTATTGTGAATTCTATGCACGGTATTATGTATGAGGCCCCAGGACTTTACGGAGCAGGATGTGATAAAGGCTAAGCAGGAGGAAAAGAAGACATGGTAATGATCAGGGAGGAAGAAAGATAGAGAAATGCAAAGGCAGACAAGCAAGTAGTCAAACAGGGCAGTGGCAAGCGCCGAGAAATAAGCTTTGGATTAAGTGTGTGAAAAACTGGAGACACAAGAAGGAGAGAAAAGGATTTTTAGAACTGCGAAGGTAAGGAACAAGGCTGGGAAGGATATCAGTCATGATAAACCAGATAAAAGATGAGCAATTTGTGGTCTTGAGTAAGCATGATAGGAACAGGTACTTTGAATAGCTGGTGAATGAAGACAACCAAAGGGTATTGGCATGCCAAATGAAGGGCTACTACCAAGAATAAGGAGGGAGGATCTAAAATGAATGAAAAATGGAAAATCAACAGGACCAGATGAAATGGAAGTGAGAAAGAGTTTAGGGAAAGAGGGTGTATCAGAGGGCCAGGGCCATTTTCAGGCCGGGACGCTGGCTGGGTTGAAGGAAGGAAGACAACCTATTTGGGACAGTATTTTCCCTGAGACATTAGAGGGCAGTCCCCCTAGGTGTACCAGGAGTTGTAGTTTGAAGCAGCTTTGGGTTCCGTGGGCATCGCCAGGGGGTGCTGCAGGTATAGCTGAGTCCTTTTTGGCACCACTTCTGCCACACCTGGACGTGAAGCCGGAAGAAGGTCAGGAAACGCCTGGAGCAATAATGGGTGCACTATAAAAGGAACCACCTCACTTCCAGTCAGAAAGCCAGAGTCGGGAAGTGGAGGACAAAGCTTGCAAGGAAGAGTGGAGGTGACAGAGAAAGAGAGAGAAAGAGACAACGACTGTGTTATATATTTGTTGCTTTGTACTGTGCTGTGTAGTGGGGAGCAAAAGAAAAACCCTTCCCCACTTAAATAAAGGTGTGCTATCTGGCAAGCCTTGTGTCTCAGCCTGTCTGTGTTAGGGTTGAGGAGGCTGGTGCACCCGCCAAAGTGGTCCACAAGGGAGTAGATTCTATTTGGTTCCTGTACAAGTTTGGTAAGGAAGTCGGACTCATTTCCAGTGGGTGTGGGACTCCACCAGGGCTGCCATTTGTCTGTTCATAATTTTTATAGGCAGAATTTCAGCTGAAGTGGTTCAGACATCTAATTAGAATGCTTATTGGACACGGTACTTCAGACATGCTTCACAGGGAGGAATCCTCAGGGTAGATCCAGGACACACTGCACAGATTATATACTGCTCAAAAAAATTAAAGGACCACTTTTTAATCAGATTATAGCATCAAGTCAATGTCATCAATCAAGTCTCCTCTAAAGAGGAGAAGAATGAAGGTCAGTAGGAAAAAGACAGAATACATGTGTGTGAATGAGAGGGAGATCAGTGGAATGGTGAGGATGCAAGAAGAGTTGGAAATAGTGGATGAGTTTAAATACTTGGGATCAACAGTACAGAGTAACAGGGAGTGTGGTAGAGAGGTGAAGAAGAGAGTGCAGGCAGAGTGGAGTGGGTGGAGAAGAGTGTCAGGAGTGATTTGTGACAGACAGGTATCAGCAAGAATGAAAGGGAAGGTCTACAGGATGGTAGTGAGACCAGCTATGTTATATGGTTTGGAGACAGCGGTACTGACAAGAAAGCAGAAGACAGAGCTGGAGGTGGCAGAGTTAAAGATGTTAAGATTGGCATTGGGTGTGACGAGGATGGACACGATTAGAAATGAGGATATTAGAGGGTCAGCTCAGGTTGGACAGTTGGGAGACAAAGTCAGAGAGGCGAGACTGCGTTGATTTGGACATGTGCAGAGGAGAGATACTGGGTATATTGGGAGCAGGATGCTAAGGATAGAGCTGTCAGGCAAGAGGAAAAGAGGAAGGACTAAGAGAAGGTTTATGGATGTGGTGAGAGAGGACATGCAGGTGATGGGTGTCACAGAACAAGATGCAGAGGACAGAAAGATATGGAAGAAGATGATCCGCTGTGGCGACCCCTAACGGGAGTAGCCGAAAGAAGAAGAAATAGCATCAAGTCAATAAAACTTCTGGGCTACTGATCTGGTCAGTGAAGTAGCAGAGGAGCTTGTTAATCAATTTCAGCTGCTTTGGTGCACTAGAGGGGCAACAATGAGATGACCACCAAAACAGGAATGGTTTAACAGGTGGAAGCCACTGACAGTTTTCCCTGTTCTTTCACTTGTTTTGCATTTGGCTACGGACAGTGTCAGTACTGGTAGCATTAGGCGGCGATATGTTGACCCTACAGAGGTGGCACAGGTAAGATGGCACATCAATATGTTTCATTGCCAGAAGGTTTGCTGTGTCTCCCAGCACAGTCTCAAGGGCATTGAGGAGATTCCAGGAGACAGACAGGCAGCTACTCTAGCAGAGCTAGACAGGGCCGGAAAGGGTCCTTAACCCATCAGCAGGACCGCTATCTGCTCCTTTAGACAAAGAGGAACAAGATGAGCACTGTCAGAGCCTACAAAATGACCTCCGGCAGGCAGGCAGGCCATTGGTGTGAATATCCCTGACCAAACAATCAGAAACAGACTTCATGAGGGTGGCATGAGGGCCAGACGTACTCTAGTGGGCCCTGTGCTCACTGTCTGCCCAGCACTGTGGAGCTTGATTGGCATTTGCCATAGAATACCAGAACTGGCAGGTCTACTACTGACACCCTGTGCTTTTCACAGATAAGAGCAGGTTCACCCTAAGCACATGTGACAGACATGAAAGGGTCTGGAGAAGCCGTGGAGAACATTATGCTGGTTATACCTTGACCAGTTTGGTGGTGGTCAGTGATGGTCTGGAGAGGCAAATCCATGGAGTGACGCACAGACCTCTACAGGCTAGACAATTGCACCTTGCAGAGGGGTCCCACAGTGTCTTTTTGTAAAGAAGATGTGGTGGAAGTGGTTTGTTGATTTCAATGCATGTTGGGTATGAAAAGGGTTAGTTCTGACCGCCAATAAAACTGAGATGGATACCCCTGCTTTAAATCTCTCTATATTTAAAAAAAAATCCTGGAATGGCAAAGCAAGGTGACGATACGTGATCTTCTCGGAAGTTCTCGGAAGACATTTTAAAGACCCGCGAGACAAAAAAAGACTGGCCATGCAGCGTCTCGCGGGGACCATAAACATGAGACTTGGTGCCAAGAGATTGTCCCAGGGCCGTCTCGCGGGGATGTGGAACAAAAGATTCTTGCAAGACATGCCCTTCTTATCAAATAAGACCATAGACAGCCAGCAACACATTCAGTCATGTAAAGTCACGTGGCACACACAGATCCTGTGCTGTCAGCAAAGAAGAAAGAGCAGCGCGGAGAAAAGAGACCCAAGGCATGATGCATATGCAAGAAAGGTACAGAATGTGAAAGCAGTAACAGTCGAAAGTATTGTAGCGTCCCAGCCAAGCTGAAGCCTTTTTTGTTTAAAGTGACTGTTAGGTCCGATCAAGGGAGGGCAGAGTGCAGCATGGCAGACTGATAGCTGGGTGCTGATTGATGTGGTAAGGGGGAGGCGAGACCCATTCAAAGAAAGGTTGGAGAGGGTGCTACAACGTTGTGTTTGAGGTTACACAGTCGGCGATTGTTAAAGTAGAACTTTTGTGCCACTCTATTACGTCAGTCGCTACAGTATCAAAAAAAAAGATAGCACAGATCGCCTTGACGCAAACAAAAGGAAATTAGTTTAAGTCAATTTCAAAAACGGGGTTTCACTCACATGCATTTATTGGTTACTTTGCAAAAAAAAATGATTAACTGCTGATGATGAAGATCGTTTTGCCTGTGCTGAAATTCCAAACAGAGAAACCTATCCTGAATTCTGGAACTTAGTCATTAAACACAAGTCTCATGACCTCATTAAAAGATTCAGCATATTGGGACACGAAAGATTCCAAATATTGTTTTTACAGAAGTTCTGAAATAAAAGTGAAACTAATGAAATAGCAACAATTCAAAGAAAACAAAATCTTACAAGTGTGTATCCAGAAAAACAAACACGGGGGTTGGCGAGTGAAGCGAGCAGGAGGGTGAAGCCCCCTAGTATTAAAAAAGGATAATGGACAAGCCATAGTCCTCCTTCTGTTCAATGCAAAACGAACATCTGAAATCAGTTTACAGCTTGTAAATGCTTTATAAAAAACAGAAACATATAAAGCTGAAAATAAGAAGACAAGAAAAACAAGCAGACAACAGACAGCATGAAACACGTTCTTTGCTTTTTCAGATGACGGAGAGTGTACTTTACCTCTGCTCACATTTTGTTGAATTGCCACGTGCTTGCCAGTAAACTTCATCTATAAAGAAAAAGAAAGAAATGTATTGATTTGTGAAAAATAAAGCACAAAAAGCTTCCTTATACATGCATTTCAGCCATATTTCTTGAGCCATCAATGAAAATTATGAACACGACTTGTTTCATCAAAATGAGAACAAATCTTAAGATGCTACCAGAAGCCCAACTCTGGACGATGAACACGCCTCACTGATCATCATTATTAAATGTCAATGCTGAACCTGACGATAACAGTAATGGGAGTCTTGGTCAGAAGGAACGCTTATTTGCTCAACATTATAGAGTCCAGATCTGTCTCCTTATTAGATGCTGCCTTTTTTGTTGTTGTGCCTTCTTCAAATCTCATCTATAGTGGATTCATAGAGTATTCAGACCTCTGTACTTTCCACATACCTGACTGTGTTGTAGCTTTCATTTGAAATAGATACATTTGACATCTGTGCCCATCAGTCTACACTCAATAACCCTTAATGTCAATGTGAACACATTTTCAGAAAGGTAAGATTTACTAAAAACTTTGCCCTCTGCTCACTTCGCTTGCTCACCCTCCCAGGGCGCTCTATGCTCCAGCCACTTCTCGTCTCTGTCGCTCATGTTGCGAAGCTGGGAGGGTGGCGCAGTACGCATGTTAAGGAGATGCGGTCTGATCAGCTGCTGTCTTTCTGCTGCTGCTGCCGAGCTGCGTGTTCTACTTGTCACGCTGTGCGTCGATCATTTAAAAGCCTGTACAGCAGCTGTCCTTTTGTCTCACTGCCTTGTCTCCCGGGACATTAAAGTGTTTTCCGAGAAAATCACATATCCTTCCAAGCCTTTTTTTGATATTTATTCATATGAGTATTCAAACCCTTAACTCAGTATTCTATATAAGCTCCTTTGGCAGCAATTCCAGCTTTGAGTCTTATTGGGTAATAAACGCGCAGCCCGCAGCGATGAACCCGCGAGAACGCGCATTTCAGCGGCTCATTCACAAGCGACAATTGTGCACGCCAATGTTCGATTCTTTTCATATCACAGAACAGGAGCACTAAACTAATAAATGACCTGAAAAAGACGGCACACTGCAAGACACCGCGATAAAGTCAGATAACGCACCTCACTTCATTTTGGTGAACCATTGGGATGCCAAGAAGCATGCATGCACACCACCATCTGCTATTATAGATTTTTATTTTATTGTCATTGCACAGGTACAACGAAATGTTGTTATCACATATAGCACTTGGGGTCAGAGTGCAGGTTCAACTATTACACAGCGCCGCCGGAGCCATTTCAAGTTAAGGAAGCTAGCTCAAGGGCCCAATCGAGAAGAATCCCTTCTGGCTGTGTAACGGGAATCAAACCAGCAAACTTCCAGATACCAGCTCAGATCCTTAGCCTCAAACCCACCACTCTACCTAAAAATTATCGTTAAACGAGAGCATGTCTGGGACTTGAACCCGGTACCTCTCGCATCCTAAGTGAAAATCTTTCCCCTTGAGCAAAGCTAAGTTAACCCTTCGACTATAGTTAACTTGAGCTCGCTGCTGTTGTGACTTTGTCAGCCGATATAATGTGTTTATGTGTCCCACGCAATTCAGTAAGAATATTGGACTATAAGAGTCAGGGCCATTCAATTATCGATTGTCAGGACAGTTGGAACACCTTTAGTGCCGAAATAAAATGAATTAAAAGGTCATTATGAGATACATAAAAAGTGCAATGATATTTATAAATAAGTCATTATATTTTGAAAATATGCTGTATAATACGAATTGATTGATTGATAGACAAAACAGGTTACAGGAAACCTTTTGAAAGAAAGAATAAGCTATTTTGAAATGTGACGTCTGGAAAAGTACTACTATGAAATATAAACAGACTTTAAATATAAGGCAATTTTTAAATAAAACACGCAACATTGAGATAGATAGATAGATAGATAGATAGATAGATAGATAGATAGATAGATAGATAGATAGATAGATAGATAGATAGATAGAACTTTATATTGGGACAATCTGTTTTTTATACATTATTGTAACTTAATAAAGTGTTGATGTAGTATTTCATTTGCTAAATAATAGAGTTCGTATCAGTGTTTAGTTTGATTAAATATTGTGTTCTCTTTTACAAGATTTGTTTATCTGTGTACATTAATTATAAACAGAAACATTGGCAGGGTTTTGCTTTGAACACTCATTTGACTCTGTGTTAAGAATTAGAATGAGAGACAAACATGTGGACTGAATATAATAATAAATGGCAGTGTTTTAATACTTCTAATAGGTCGATCTTGTATTTATATGGATTTTAACTATTTTCACAAAAAAATCTTACTCCAGTGAAATAGATAACATGAATTAGAAATGAACAATATGGTAAGTTAATTAAAAACTCCTCTTAAAAATAACGGTTAATTAATGGCTATATGGTTCTTTACTGGGTTGTGTGGTTCCTCATAGAGCCATTGCTTGACAAGAAACATTTTATTCAGCTCTTTGTAAATGAAGTTAGATCTTTGTGCTTTGAAAAACGTTCAAATATGAAATCTTTACTGTATGGTAGGCTGCGGGACGCTAACAGATTAAAAAGAGCTGACTAAACCTGTCTGACTGGACGTAGGCAGCGAGGGTCCTTTTATAATTATAACCCATCGGTATTTTTCAGATCTGCTGACATCTGTCTATGGTTATTTACTGTATGGAGCCTGTAACGAATATAAATAAATTAAGGTTCTTTCCGGAACTTTCATGTTGTTAGGTCCTTTGTGAACCAAAACTGGTTTCCCATGTGCCATCGCTCTGAAGAACCACTCCGGCATCTTTATTTTAAAAGGCTCCTGGTTAAAGATTTTTTAAAAATGAATTAATCGATGCAGCTAATACACCTTGCCTTAAACAACCCTAATTTCAAAAAACCTCCACCACTAGCAATGCATGTTCCTAAACGAGTTCGCAAATAGTTTAACATACCCTGTTTTCATTTTATATTTCAATAAACAACAACAAAAAAAGTAAATTATTACAAAAAGGGTATTACTATTTGCATTTTAATGTAACACTATCGATTTACATTTGTGCTAAATGCAGTTCCTTGCGAAGCCTCATCGTGAGTAAATCCAAACTCGGAACAAGCTTAACATGCCTCGGCGAGAAGAAATTATTTTCTCGTCTCAATATTTTAAAATCGTTTGATCAATGCCCATCTGTTGGTAGTGTGAAGAACAAGTCCTCGATGACTCAGGAGAAGTTCTGATCTAAACGAAAACAGGGGGCAGCAGCGTAGCTCGAATTCGTGCCGCTCGGGATGGGGCAGGGCTTCAATTTGCAGCCCTCCAACATATCTGAATATGTTAACCTATACATCCATCCATTTTCTAACCCGCTGAATCCGAACACACGGTCACGGGGGTCTGCTGGAGCCAATCCCAGCCAACATAGGGCACAAGGCAAGAACCAATCCTGGGCAGGGTGCCAACCCACCGCAGGACACATACAAACACACACACACACACACCAAGCACACACTAGGGCCAATTTAGAATCGCCAGTCCACTTAACCTGCATGTCTTTGGATTGTGGGAGGAAACCGGAGCGCCCGGAGGAAACCTACGCAGACACGAGGAGAACATGCAAACTCCACGCAGGGAGGACCCGGGTCTCCTAACTGCGAGGCAGCAGCGCTACCACAGCGCCACCGTGCCGCCCATATTAACCTATTTAAATATAAAAATAAAATGACGCATAGAGAAAAAATAAGATACATTTTGCATAGATTTATTCATATATAGAGAAACAGAAATATTTTTTTGCATACAATTATTTATAAGCATCAACTGGACAAGAATATACTGTAGTATAGACGCACTGATAAGCCGTGTTCTGATTATTAGTTTAATATAAAATTACGCTGTGAAAAACAGAACCAGTGTAGTGTACAAGTGACAGGTGGTGATGTTTTCTGCGCAGAGCAAGAACGCATTCGAATTGATAACGAAAAGAAATTGTAAATTTGTTGTTTATCTTCCCAGAAATTATCATCGGTGTAATGTTTATGTTTATTTTTGTTATTGCCTCATGAATTGCCTTAACTGCTGTGTCTGATGCCGTCACACAACGACAGACTGAAAGTTATTTTTGAAACATTTGTGGATACAAATCCGAGAATTTGACTTTATTCATTCGTGAGTTATATTTTTCCGAACCCTGCTTCTTACACACGAATTGCACTGAGCCTTTTGGCCAATAATACAGCCCCCAAAAATGTGCCGCCCGGTGAGGACCGCCCCTAAATACGTCACTCTCAGGGAGTTTAACGCACATCACGTATGCGCTTCAGCACTCTCGTTGAGTTGCTACTGAATCGTCATGCTAGCGGAATGGCTTCCAACATGCAGCGAAAGAGTCCTTTTAAAAAGCACAAATCGTTCGCGAATCACCAATCACTGTCATCCGATTACAAAAGAAATACGCCTGTAAAATGTAACACAATACCACGTAGAAATGTAGTAGGGCAGAAAGTCGAAATATTTGATACATGATACAATGAAATAAAAGTAAAAAAATATCCACAGTCTGCTTAAGCAAAGTACACCACTAAAGGGACTCTTCCAGCAAGTAACATGAGACTGATGACGGCAGATATTAATAATAGACACTGAATTCAGAAGTTATGTTTTTAAAGGCACTCTAGTCTTTTCTGAGGGAGAATACCCAAAACTTGCACAGCTATCTCCCAAAACCCCACTGCAGTGCCACCTGCTGCCTAGGTATAATGCCAAAAATTATTACATGTATCTCAATACATAAAGAAAAGCCAAGCAAAATGACACCTCTTATTGGCTAGCTAAAAAGATTACAATATGCAAGCTTTCGAGGCAACTCAGGCCCCTTCCTCAGGCAAGATGTCAATACATAACAGCAAGTACCAAATATTCCTTGAACATTTGTATTAAAAAAGATGTAGACGACCTTCAGTTTTACATCCTCACCCATACCTCCGGAGTCGCACATATACACCATCCAGCCTCGGCTCCAAGGCGTCACATAGCCCGTCTTAGGTCAGCTGCCCGCTGTTATGCTAAACCCAAAAGGTCGATACTTGTTTGATCTTTCGAGATTTTATCACACTACAGTCCACCTAGTACCTCAAGTGCACCCCTTGCCATTTTTATTTTTTTGGAACCGAGACTGAGCCCCCATCACCAAGTTAAAAACGAGCGAGGCACGAGTCCTACAGACTCTTTTGGACTGGTTGCGCTATGAACACTTGGCCGGTCCGAGAGTTTCTTACCTTCACTTTCACTTTTACTGAGTCGACACTTCAGAGTAGTTTAAAAAGAAAAAGAAAGTTAAAACAAGCGTCAGGGAGCATTAAGACGAGCACAAAAGTACCGAAAAGTCTCAGGTACCCATCGAGAGACTGGCACACCTCTTTACTGTCAAGTGACTGGCTCTCCAATGGAGAGAATTGAAAGTGTCCGTTTCTGCCCCTGCTACGCCTGCGCAAATACTGTGGGCGTGAACCTGCTGTACTGCTGCAGCACTTATAAACTAATCGCGTTAAGCAACATTCCTGTTCCAACGGACGCTGTGGCCCAGGCTTAACATGTCAGCTGTTCCACGGACCTCTGAGATGGACATGGACATGGACACCAAGGTATAGACGTCTGCACAGGTGAGACACATCTCAATTCCTTGACCTGCAGAATAAACAATCTCTAAGCGGTTAGAATTGAATTCAGGAAATCCGTCACGTTTGCTTGCATTTTACAGCGAAAGTGAAAGTTTGGCAACAGCCAAGGCTGATGAACGTTAAAATAAAATAAGAACCAACTAAGTAATGGAAGCGCGATTAAACGTTACCAGCTTGTAACAACTGTTTAAATGTGCATTGAATAAACCGTTGAAGTTCTCGCCATGTCTTTGCGGAGTTGCGCCCGCCTTTTACTGATCATTAGATAAAATATCTCTGGGCCGCCAGGCGTAGTCTTTGGGTTTCCGGTTCGGAAACTTGGCACTAGATTCTCCATTAAGTGCTCTGAAACTTGCGTCCGTCTCCACCTTTAATTTTGGCTTACAATACAGCTGAAACTGGAGTCAAGCCAGGCACACAGGGCAGCCTTGCATTGCTGAGTATCTTTGCTACCATACAAGGACAAGCGCCAGTGTTTATGACAAACCCGCCAATGAGCCACATTGAAATTTTCTTTATCTGGGTCACTCTAAAGATGAGGCTGGCGTTTATTTCAGATATTTAACGGTGCCCTATCGTGGTCTGGGCCACGGAGACACCCCCAAAACAACAAGTAAGTAAAGTCCGCCTCAGTTCTGTTTTGTCTCTTGTCTTTCCCTCACATTTTTCTTTTTCCTTGCCTTTGTTTTCTGTTAATACAATATATATATATATATATATATATATATATATATATATATATATATATATATATATATATATATATATGTAGCGACCCGTGGTCGAGTCTTGAAGTTTTTCAAGCCGAACTCTGCCGTGCACCTCTCCCAAGCTGTCGGCTAGCGGATTGCCAGCGTTATGCACGCAGCTGTACCCAGTTCTTTAAGTAACGAGCACTCGTGTCCCATACACCACACGACTCCGAGTGTCTCAGCATTAATTGCTTAGATAAAATCTTAGCAATGAATACAGCTCTGTCCTGTTGTATCTTTTTATTCACAGATAGCCAGTAAACAAAGCTCAAAAATCACTGAATAGCCATGGTCAAGGTCATTTACAGAGCCATCTGTCTCATTGATGGCGACTATTTACATTTACACAACCCCAGATGGCGATAACCCAACCCACCCCACCAGGTTGAGCACAAACACATATAACACTTACAACAGGAAAGACAATTACGTACTTAGTTAATTTTGACACAACAATAAGCTTTACATAAATTACCCATAAATTCCCCACAAACTATTTACATAAATTACCCATACGGCGTCACTCTGCCAGCGCTTGCTGCCGGGTCGTTACACAGCCCCCTCCCAAGAGGGTTAGTGTCCCCACAACCCTACTCATCACAAACAAAGTCTGATAAATGTCCTGCCGGCGGCGGACACGCTTGGGCCTGCCTGACTCTTCATCACCCGTGCCAGGCTCAGTCCTGAGACTGTCAAGGTCCGTCTCGGCACAGAGTGTGGATGTTGTAGAGCTGCTTTGGTTCTCCAGTCTTTCTGGTGCTGGGGCCAATGGGTGGTATGGTGCCAATCGGTCTTTATGTAGCACCACCCGTCTGCCCCGTCCAGGCATTCGGACTCGGAAAACAACTTCCGAAATCATGTCTAGAATTTCTCCCGGTCCCTGCCAATGGTGTGTCAGTTTTGGGGACAATCCCCGTTTCCTTTGTGGGCAAAACACCCACACTTTGTCCCCTTGCTTCAGTGTTGAACCATGCGCCCGAGTGGACACCAAGTCCACCGGCGTGCGCATCTCTCTTCCGAACATCAGCCCCGCCGGTGTGCATTGACTAGATTCCTGTACGGCTGTCCTATACGCCCACAAGACCAGAGGCAAATGTTGATCCCAGTCTCTCTGGTGTTGACTAGTGAGGATGGCAAGTTGGGCGGCCAGGGTGCGGTTAAACCGTTCGACCAGTCCATCGCTTTGAGGGTGAAGGGAGTGGTTCGGTCTTCTTCACCCCAGCCGCTGACACACCTCTTTAAACAAACGGCTCTCGAAGTTCCGCCCTTGATCGCTGTGCAGTTCATTCGGCACCCCGAATCGAGTGAACATCTCGTCCAGCAATTTTTGAGCGGCTGTGGAGGCACTTTGATCTGGAATGGCATATGCCTCCGGCCATTTAGTAAAGTAGTCCATCGCCACCAAAACAAAACGATTTCCGGCCTCGTGATAGGGAAAGGACCCAGTACATCTACCCCAATCCTCTCCATGGGAGCCCCGACAAGATACTGCTGCAATGGCGCGTGAGAGCGTTGGCCAGGTCCTTTCTGCGCAGTACAAACGTCACAGCAGTGGACGTGCATCTCCGCATCTTGCCGACACCCGGGCCAATAGAATCGCTGCCGCAGCCGACGCACTGTCTTTGCATTTCCAAAGTGCCCAGATCCAGCTGCTCCATGAACCCAACGGAGGACCGCTGTACGTAAAGCCTGGGGAACCAGAAGTTGCAAACGGTCAGTACCCCCCCTTGGTGCCTGCCATTTTCTGTAGATCACACCATCGTGCAACTCCAGGCTGCCCCATTGAGAATGTAACAACTTGAGTTCAGGTCCCTGGGAAGACACGGTTTGCCAATCGGGACATTCCTGGGTCTCCAGCCAACCCCTTACCTTCTCTAGCACTTGGTCGTTTGCCTGTAGTTGCCGTAACTGGTCAATGGTGAATGGTTCCCCTGCTCCATCAGTGTCCTCTAGCCCGGCTGCTGCTGATGATGGTCCCATACCCTTTCTTCTTGCCGGCGGCAATATCGACAGTCGTTGAGGATGCATGGTCGCCTGGAGAGGGCATCAGCATTTGCATGCTGCCGTCCTGGTCGGTGTTGCACCTCGAAATCATACTCCTGAAGTATCTCTATCCACCTTGCCACCTGGCCCTCAGGTTGCCGGAAATTTAACAGCCATGTAAGGCTAGCATGGTCAGTTGAATCGTAAACTTAGTGCCCAAAAGGTAAGGCTTGAAGTGTCGTACTGCCAGGATCACTGCCAATAGCTCCCGCCGGTAACGCAGTAATTTTTCTCCGGTCGACTGAGGCTGCAGCTATAGTAGGCCACCACTCTCTCTCGGTCTCCCCTTCTGGGAGAGTACTGCGCCAACCCCACATTACTAGCGCCAGTGTCCAAAATAAAGGGTTGGTTGGGGTCAGGGTAAGCCAGGACAGGTGCACTGGTAAGAGCAGCTTTTAGTTGTTGAAAGCGGCGCAGTCCTCCGTCCACCCAAACTGTTGGCCCTTACTCGTCAGCTGGTGCAAGGGGCTAGCAATGGTTGCAAAGTTTTCACGAATCTCGGTAGTATGAGGCTAAGCCCAGAAAGCTCCGCAGCTCGGTGATGTTGGCTGGTGGGGGCCAGTTGCTCACGGCAGTCACCTTCGCTGGGTCGGTAGCCACCCACTCGCTAACCACATGTCCCAGAAACTGAGTCTGTCGGGAGAGGAGGTTACATTTGCGGGTTCAACCGCAACCCGGCGCTACTAATGGCTGTCAAGACTTCCCTTAAATTGTGGACAGCCTGATCAAAGTCTCTGGCATGGATTAACAGATCGTCCAGATAGACCACACATCGGGTTCGGGAATGTCTTTAGGACCCGCTCCATCAGTCTTTCAAAGGTGGCGGTCGTTACACAGTCCAAACGGCATCACCTTGAATTGCCACAGCCCTTGCCCTATGGTGAATGCGGTTTTGTGTCGGTCCTCTGGTGCCAGTTCCACTTGCCAATACCCACTGCGCAAGTCCAAGGTGCTGAACCAACAGGATCCAGCCACATAATCCAATGCATCATCGATGCGTGGCAGTGGGTATGAGTCTTTTCGAGTGACTTCGTTTAACCTCCGAAAGTCCACACAGGCGCCAACCCCGTTTTCTTCCGTACCATGACCATTGGTGCAGCCCAGGGGCTGTCCGAAGGCTCAATAACGTCGTTGGCTGCCATCTCACAAATCATTTCCTCGGCAGCTTGACGCTTCGCAAGAGGCAATCGGTGGGGGCGCAAACGAATGGGAGCGGCATGGCCAGTGTCTATGTGGTGTTTCACTAAATTCGTTCTAGTACAGTCCTCCTCTCGAGCCGCAAAAATGTCCACAAAGTCTCTCAATAATTGTTGAAGTTGCTCCTGCTGTGGCGTTCAGATGTTCCCCACTTCGACAGCCCAATTCCTCTACAGCGGCAACTGTCTCAGCTGATGGGTGGTCGTGCGGAAAACCGTTGGGGAGCACTGGTCTGAGCTGCAACACTCTCCTGGGGGTCCTCTTGAGTCCCTGCATCTTCCGAACAACGGTCGGGAGCCGGTGAACCGTGGTATCCAGGCAAATCCAAGCCAGCAGCCCTTCCAGGACGGTTCCAGCCCGATTGGAGCAGCACAGTCTCATTACCTAGGCAGAGGACGGCCCTAGACACATCAACACATGCTCCCCAGTGGGCCAGCAAGTCCAACCCAATGATGCACTGATCTTTAATGTCCGCAAGCCAGAATTCGTGGTTGGTCTGGCTCGTCTCTACCAACACAGATAACAGTTTCTTTCCGGGCATTACTGTCCGTTCACCCGTAACAGTGCGTAGTTCGCTATTTGTGGGGGTCCAGCCCTCTGGAAGAAGACTAGCGGTTTCGGGCAACACTCCTTTTCGTAGCAAACAAATAGTGGACCCAGTGTCCACTAAAGCACTGCATGGCCGTCCATCAATAGTGCAGTCTAGGTATAGTCCAGTGGAAAATCCACAGCGCCCAACTTTGAAGCAGTCTTTGTTGAGGGTGCTGAAAAGCGAGCGAGGGTCCCCTCACGGCCTCACCCCGATGTCGTTTCCCTGCGGTGATGTTGTACGAGGCAACGGACTTGGGGCAGGGCAATCCCTGGCAAAGTGCTCTGGTTCTCCGCATCGAAAACAGCAGTCTACTCGTTGTCTTTGTCGGGGGGTTGATGTTGATTGGGCGCGGCTGACCTCCACTACCTCAGACAGGTCCCCTCCCGCCCCTCTTTCAACTGCTCTTGTTAGTCGACCCGGGCGTGGCGTTCGCCTTGTCGGTGACTCAGCCTGAAGTACTTCTTCAGCCCGCTCAGCCTCTCGTAGTGCCTCGCTCAAGTCTCGGGGTGACGATAGACAGACATGCTGGCGAAGACGTTCTGGTGTGAGGCCCCGCAGGAAAACATGAAGACCGAGTTCTTCCTTCGCTGCTGTCGAGAAGGTAGGGTAACCTTTTCGCGTATATACCCTGACGTCAGCGGCAAATGCTCCTATACTCTCACCTTCACGCCGACGTCGGCTAGTCAGCTTTTCTCTGTTGCATTCTGCTGAGGTTCTTTGTCCAAACCGACTGGTGAGAGCAGCGGTGAGAGCCTGAAGATCACGACACTCTTCCGATGGCAGATCAATGAGTACCTGAAGTGCGGGACCCTCCAAGGCAAGGGCCAAGTGTGTCGCAGCTTCTTCGCGGTTCCACTCATTGTGTCTTGCGGCCAGATCCACTTGTGCAAGGTATGGCTCTAAAGGAGTCAATCCGCTGTATCGCGGCAGCTTAGCAGGCGACCGTGAGAAGAGGACCGGCCGACTGGTAACCTGGGGTATCGCTGGCCGCCAACGGCCCACTCTGGCCGTGCTCAGAAGATCGCAACACTGTCCGGGGAACACTGGCACCATCAGGCCGGTCTGCCGCTTTTCTCCGCACAGCTCCGCTGATCAGGCGCTCTAACGTAACGCTGTTCTCTAAGATGGCATGCTCTAATTCTTCAAGACTCTGTTCCATAACGGCGTCTTCTAAACAGCCTGGTCTCCCACTTCTGACACCAATGTAGCGACCTGTGGTCGAGTCTTGAAGTTTTTAAAGCTGTGCACCTCTCCCAAGCTGTCGGCTAGCGGATTGCCAGCGTTATGCACGCAGCTGTTCCCAGTTCTTTAAGTAAGGAGCACTCGTGTCCCATACACCGCACGACTACGAGTGTCTCGGCAGCACGCAGCTGTACCCAGCTCCTTAAGTAACGAGCACTCGTGTCCCATACACCGCACGACTCCGAGTGTCTCAGCATTAATTGCTTAGATAAAATCTTAGCAATGAATACAGCTCTGTCCTGTTGTATCTTTTTATTCACAGATAGCCAGTAAACAAAGCTCAAAAATCACTGAATAGCCATGGTCAAGGTCATTTACAGAGCCATCTGTCTCATTGATGGCGACTATTTACATTTACACAACCCCAGACGGCAATAACCCAACCCACCCCACCAGGTTGAGCACAAACACATATAACACTTACAACAGGAAAGACAATTACGTACTTAGTTAATTTTGACACAACAATAAGCTTTACATAAATTACCCATAAATTCCCCACAAACTATTTACATAAATTACCCATACGGCGTCACTCTGCCAGCGCTTGCTGCCGGGTCGTTACAATATATATATATATATATATATATAGGAAAAGACGGAAAGACGCTATATAAATAACATTATTATTTTATCCTGTTTTATCGTGGAAACGCATCCATAATTTAGCTGCTTTATAGCTCCCCATGTGTACCGCCCTACCTGCACGCTGACAGCTGCTTTAAACAAAGTGACCTCCTCGTACAGCACAGGCAGATCAAACGGTTGACATAAGACTTGAGCTACAATTGTGCCAATCATCAAAGCGGATGCCCGCTCACTCCACTACTTTCAATTGGAAAACGTCTTTTCCTCAGCTGTTAACCTCCCATGGTAATGTGGCACTCACCCACACCTGGTGCTCTTATTACCTCACCTTTAATATTTGATCAGGGCACTTCCTATTTTTGATATTTTCGTTCACCTACAGTAGAGGTTCTCAACCTTTATTCCTCAAATAAACTACTAGTATATGTAGGACCCAATATATTTACCCTTCTTGTACTTTTGATACAGTCTTGACAAAGCTGCTTGTTTTTGAACTTATTTATTAAGAAAATGATTTTTGCTGCTAGCGCCATTACTCTGCCCATGTTATTAAAGCATAAAACAAAATTAAGAAGCCAGTTTAAAAAAAAACAACTGCCTGTGTGTTTTTATTAAATAAGTTATTTTCACTAGTACCTACATTTATTAATCATATTGTAAAACAGATTTGCATTTTTTTGGGGATAAACAATAACCAGTAATTACCAAAATACAGTCCTATGAAAAAGTTTGGGAACTCCTCTTAATTCTTTGGATTTTTGTTTATCATTGGCTGAGCTTTCAAAGTAGCAACTTTCTTTAAATGGATGACATGCTTTATGGAAAGAGTAGGATTTCAGCAGTTTATTGGATTAACAGAAAATATGCAATATGCATCATAACAAAATTAGACAGGTGCATAAATGTGGGCACCCAAACAGAGATATGACATCAACACTTAGTGGAGCCTCCTTTTGCTCCTTTGAGCCTCCAGACGCTGTCCTCCTATAGCCTTTGATGAGTGTCTGGATTCTGGATGGAGGTATTTCTGACCATTCTTCATACAAAATCTCTCCAGTTCAGTTCAATTTGATGAACAGCCTGCTTCAAACCATCCCATAGATTGTCGATGATCTTCAAGTCAGGGAACTGTGACGGCCATTCCAGAACATTGGACTTCTCCCTCTGCATGAATGCCTTTGTCGATTTTGAACTGTGTTTTGGGTCATTGTCTTGTTGGAATATCCAACCCCTGAGTAACTTCAGCTTTGTGACTGATGCTTGAACATTATCCTGAAAAATTTGTTGATATTGGGTTGAATTCATCTGACCCTCGACTTTAACGAGGGCCCCAGTCCTTGAACTAGCCACACAGCCCCACAGCATGATGGAACCTCCACCACATTTGACAGGAGGTAGCAGGTGTTTTTCTTGGAATGTGGTGTTCTTCTTCCACCATGCAAAGTGCTTTTTGTTCTGACCAAATAACTCAATTTGTGTCTCATCAGTCCAAAGCACTTTTTTCCAAAATGAATCTGGCTTGTCTAAATGAGCATTGGCATACAACAAGCGACTCTGTTTGTGGTGTGAGTGCAGAAAGGGCTTATTTCTCATCACCCTGCCATACAGATGTTCTTTGTACAAATTACGCTGAATTGTAGAACGATGTACAGATACACCATCTGCAGCAAGATGTTCTTGCAGGTCTTTGGAGGTGATCTGTGTGTTGTCTGTCACCATTCTCACAATCCTGCATCTGCATATGCCGCTCTTGTATTTTTCTTGGCCTGCCAGACCTGCTGGGTTTAACAGCAACTGTGCCTGTGGCCTTCCATTTCCTGATTCCATTCCTTACAGTTGAAACTGACAGTTTAAACCTCGGAGATGGCTTTTTGTATCCTTCCCCTAAACCATGAGACTCAACAATCTTTGTTTTCAGATCTTTTGAGAGTTGCTTTGAGGATCCCATGCTGTCTGTCACTCTTCAGAGGAGAGTCAAAGGGAAGGAAGCACAACTTGCAATTGACCACCTTAAATACCTTTTACCACTCCTGATTGGACACTCCTGTCTATGAAGTTCAAGGCTTCACAAGCTCATCCAACCAAGTAATCAGCATTGAGCAGTGACAGGCTTTCAAATCAGCACAATGACAAGGGGACCCACATTTGTGCACAGCCAGTTTTTCACATTTGATTTAATTTCATACAACTAAATACTGCTTCACTAAAAATCTTTGTTCGGAAAACATCCCAGTGCTCAGATGTTCCTAGGAAATGAAAGATCTACCACTGTTATCTTTTTTGTTGAAAGGAGAGTCAATTATTTTGCAGGCTGAGAGGGGTTCCCAAACGTTTTCATATGACTGTATAAACTATGTCACTGCTGATATTTTTGAACGCAAAAGCGGCTCACATGGCTTAAGTCAGTCAGTCATTTTCTAACTCATTTAGTCCTGAACAGGGTCTTTGGGTGCTGAAGCCAATCCCAGCTAGCACAGGGAAAAGCAGGAACAAACCCTGGACAGGGTGCCAGTCCATCACAGGGCACCACACACACCCACCCACTGTCATACACCCCTAATAACACAATTTAGTATCATTAATCCTCCTAACCCGCATGTCTTTGGATGCTGGGAGGAAACTGGAGCACCCAGGAGAAACCCACTTAGACACGGGGAGAACATCCAAACTCCACATAGGGAGGACATGAGATGTGAACCCTGATCTCCTTACTGCAAGTATTACTTTTTAAATTAAAATTACTTTCTTTTTTTGAGAATAAAAAAAGAAATAAAAAGTCATTTTTAAAATACAGAACTAACCACTGGAGACTTTTTTTCCTCTTATAACTTAATTACAGAAACTACTTTCTTACCGTCTTGATAGGAAGGTTTCCATCAGTGACAGCCACATTTAGTAGGAATGCAAATGTGTTCTCTCCACATACAACAATCAAGACAATGGAAAAGAAAAAAAAGAAAAAACAAGTATGTGGGTTGGTGGTGTTATGCTTGCTCTGTATCATTAATTTTTTTATTCAATATTATTTTTCATTTAGTATGATCTTGTACTTGTTTTGTTGGGTTTCAAGTGCCCGACCATCCATTTCTGCTATTTTATTTTTTTCAAATCTACTAATAGTTTAGGAGTTATCTAATTTTTTATAACGTTTTTGGCTGCAATTTTATGTTCCCACCGTCTCTGCTCTTTTTTCTTACCTACATGTCCCTCAATGTCAGGGGTGTGGCATTTGATGTCATGACCCATTTGTAATCATCGTGATACGTTATAAGGTTAGCTGTAGGTGCACTTCATTATCCGTTTTTGCAGGTCCCGAATCCATCATAAAACTTTTTGCTAAAAATTCTTTCTCATTATTGTTGCTCGGTACTGACCTTTTGTTTGAACTCTTTGACCACATGTTGTGGTGTAAAATTTTATATACAAGGCAATAAATAATTTATATGTCTTTATTTGGGCGGCATGGTAGCGCAGTGGTAACACTGTGGCCTCGCAGTTGGGAGACCTGGGTTCGCTTCCTGGATCCTTCCTGCGTGGAGTTTGCATGTTCTCCCCGTGTCTACATGGGTTTCCTCTTACAGTCCAAAGACATGCAGGTTAGGTGCATTGGCGATCCTAAATTGTCCCAAGTGTGTGTGTGTGTGTGCCCTGCGGTGGACTGGCACCCTGCCCAGGATTTGTTCTTGCCTTGCGCCCTGTGTTTGCTGGGATTGGCTCCAGCAGACCCCCGTGATCCTGTGTTAGGATATAGCGGATTGGATTATGTATGTATGTATGTATGTATGTATAGATATAGATATAGATATAGATATATAATGTGTGCGTATACAAACCCGCCTTAAGTCGCCATCTGTCCCCATCCACAGTCTCTTGGATCCCAACTCTTCTTTATATAAATCAGTAAAGGAGAGAGGACTAAACACTAAGGAAAAAAAACGGTAAGACCGCGTCAGCTGCGGAGCTCAGCTCAGAGCGAAATGAAGTGAATGAAATGATGTGAATGGGAGGGGAGATGATCACGTGACTCCCTCACCCGCCTTAACGCTCCATTCCTCCACAAACACAGTCTCTCGGATCCTAACTCTCCTTTATATATATATATATATATATATATACATTCATGGCATTCATAGTCTGAATCACAATCTGATTGTGTGGGTGGTTACCTACCAGGTAACGCTTGTAGTTGGTCTGCAAGTCGGCAAACATCCGCAATGGTTCCCTCTTTCAGTTGCGAGAAGCAGATCATAGAATGGTTGAATAGTTTACTGTCAAATAATGCAAAGGGTACACAACACGTGTTTTGCCCTAATTCTGGGCTCATCAGGCGTACACACTCACTGCACTCCCCTCTTGGGGAATCGAACCTCGAACGTCAGCGGCGAAGCCTCTTACATTGCGCCACAGAGTGTGGTTCGTTTATTTGACAGCATGTAGATCGGGGTACTTGCATTCATGGCATTCGTAGTCTGAATCACAATCTGATTGTATGGGTGGTTACCTCTAAAGCTGACGACTGAGGTTCGATTCCTCTTAACATCACCCAATTCTGATGAGGTTCCTCATGCCATCACCCTCTGCTTCCTGTGTCTGAGCCAATTCTGCACCCATCTACACCCCACACCCTGAACTGCAACTGCTTTTAGTTTGATGCCCAATCTCTAATGTGGCACCTTATCAAATGCTTTCTGAAAGACCAGATAGATAATATCATTTTCTCCTTCTTGATCATATCCTCTTGTTGCTTCAGCATGTTACTAAAACACGACCTCCCTCTTCTGACCCCATGCTGACTGTTCAGTAAAACTCCTGCATGTCCTTGCCATGTGCTGCTCAATCTTATCCTTAATAATTCCTTCCATTAATTTTCCTGTGATGTATGTTAAGCTCACTGGCCTATAGTTGCATGGATCTGCCCGGTCACCCTTTGTATATAACTGGATAATATTTGACATTTTCCAGCCCTTCAGAATTTCCCCAGGGTGCAGTGCCTTTCTAAAATTATGCATCATAGGTTTATATCTGTACTCGCTAATCTCCTTAAGCACTCTGTGATAAATCTTATCAGATACTGATGATTTGTTTGATTTAAGCCTATTTAACCTAAGCAACACTTCTCCCTCTAAATTTTCGAAAGTCCTCCCTATTACTGCTGGGAGACTATTCAGGGCTGGAGTCTATACCAGCAAGCACTTGGTGCAAAGCGGGAACAATCCCTGGACTGGGTGCCACTCCATTCGGGGTCAAACACACTCACACACACACATCATGGGGCTAATTTAATATCACCAATGTATCTAACCTGTATGTCTTTGAACTGTGAGATAAATCCAGAGCACCTAACAGGAAACTCACACAGATGCAAGAAAAACATGGAAACATCACACAGAAAGTACCTGAGACATGAACCCTGGTTTCCTTGTTTCATGGTAGCATTGCTATCAGTGTGTCACAGTCTTTTACACTGGTAATTAGATTTAAATACTTTTGAAATAAGATTCTAAAACCCACTGAATGTTCTGGTGGTCAGGGTTTATCCTGGCAACAGGTCACAAACCAGCCCAGAGGGGGTACCAGTCCATTGAAACGCTCACTCACAAATACACCTACTCTGGGCCAGTTTAGAGTCACCAGTTGACCTAACATGCCCATCTTTGGGATGAAGAAGGAAAACTGGAGCAAACTGGGTCAAAAAAATTGACATAGAAAGGGGGAGAAAACGAGGTCTCCGCACAGACAACGGCCAAGTGTAGGAGTTGGTATCACTTAACCACATCTTCACCAGGCTAAGATGTGGCCCAAACTACACACCCAGCTGGTTTTCGCACTTCTCACGATATGAATGTATGGTCAGGGTCAGCTGACTTATCTGCTCGCCCCAGGCTTTGTTTGTTACTTCTTATCTTATAATTTTAGTTTCACTTTACGCAATGTGAACGACTACAGATCAAAAAGCAGAACACGGAGGTGTCAGATTATGTGTTCTCATGACAGCTTTTCATCGTGGCATGTCTGCTGCTGTCACACCAGTTTTGTTTCTTCTGTTTGTTGTTTCACATTCTTACCAAATTTAAAATACAGTATTTGATTTAGCGTTAGAACCTGAGCTTCATTTGCATTTGAATGTGTTTTGTATTGCATGGCTTAAACTTGAGTGACAGATAAATATGCTGAAATTCCACCTTTTTGTATGTTTTGTTTTAAAAGATTATAGTGGTATGTGGTTTAGGGCATCAGCTTTCATTTCCTAGTTGTGTTTGTCTCTCCCCAGCCCAAAAAGAGTCGAGCTTAACAGCTACCCAACCAAGCCAACCATATCAACTATCCCTAACCCTAATTCACCGTAATGAGGTTGAGCCTCATAGACCTGGAAATTGATATTTCAAAACATTTTGAGGGGCAATAATCTTAAGTCTGGTGATCATTCTCTCCATCTAGCTTAGAGTCATGGGGGTCTGGTGCCATCACAGCAAAAAAATACACCTGGACCTGTTGTTTTAGAGATTAAAAAGAGTGGACACAGTTATTAACAGTGTTAACAAAGCATGAATAAATGAGGGTTGGGGTCCCAATAGTAGTGCCCAAACGAGGCTGGGCACAATTGTACCAAAAATAAAACAATTGCCAGCTTCCGTTTTAAATAAAGAATTCTCAGAGGTGCAGAGCTTTGATCTAAAAAGATGGTCAGTATATGTAGGCCGACTTCCAGTTGTCCTTGTATATGCTGAGACTGGAGGGAATGGGGTTTAACTCTTTGAGGGTTGAATATTTTTTCCAAAAAACATAGTTTTCTGAAAAGCAATGGCTTCACACAGAAATCAACATAAAACATTTGTTGCTGTGGCTGCCAGTTTGCCAAGAATGTGTGGCAGGCGCACTGCCAGGATATCTTCACGTGGCTTTGGCAGCAGCAGCGGTCACTGTCGCAGTGCATTGCAATCTGATTTCTACCTCTTAAGTGGCAAACAGTGCCGTAGGCATGTCAGCTACATGAACCTGTTCAGCACCACGAGTAGCTGGGGACCAGTCAGCTGAAGCTGGAACCTCACATTCGTTTTCGATTGCTTGTATCAAATTCGGAGTCCAACAATTCACGTCCACAGAGTATTTTGCCATTGTTTGCACCTTGCTACTCACAGGAGTGCAGGAAATCTCGGTCAAAACCAATGAAGCTAACTTTCCTTTTAGTAACGAGAGTCTAACTAAAACATAACAGTTGTTTTTGTCACAGTTTAAGTTGATTACCATCGTCAACTCCTCCTTTTGACAAAAGTTGACATCAGCCTTAAAAGAGTTAATATGTAACAGGGGTCCCCCGAGGCCTGTTTTTCCTCCATTCTTTCTGTGTATTTGTCTAGCACAAACCCATAAAATGCTACCTATGCCCATGTGTGTGACTAATATATACATATGATATGTAGTACCTGCCAAATGATATAAAGAGTACACAACACAAAGGTTTACATACCTTTGTTTCCCCTTGCGGGGATCAAACCTGAGACATCCGTGCCCGAGGCAAAGCCTCCGTCGTTATGCCATGGCAGAAGATTCGCTTACTTGACAGGGTGAAGATCAGAGTATTACATGCATAGGCCTGATCACAATGTGATTATTTAGGTGGTCACCTAACAGGTAACACTTGCGGTTGGTCGACCAGATGACCGACATCTGCCACACTCTCTCTGTTGCAAGAAGTAGATCGTAGACATGATATACAGTACCTGCCAAATAATACAAAGAGTAGATGACACGTTTTGCCCTAATTGGGGCTCATCGGGTGTACGCGCCTCTGCTTTCCCTTTATGGGATTGAACTTTGGACATTATGGCTCAACATCAGAGGCTTCCTGCCATCCATCTCCAGTTCTACAGGTCGAATAGGAGAAGGAGTTAGTTGCAGCACCGTCTCTTATTTGGAGTCTTACTTCTGAAGAGGTCTAAAAATGTCCCCTAAATGTGCATATCTGGCAATGTATGTGGACATAAAGGAAAACAACAACACATTCATTAGCAACTGAAAACCGGGAATGTGTAAAGTACTAAGAAATAATAATTTAAAAGTCTGAATGAGGGCGGTATGGTGGCGCAGTGGTAGCGCTGCTGCCTCGCAGTAAGGAGACCTGGCTTAGCATGTTCTCCCCATGACTGTGTGGGTTTCTTCCGGGTTCTCCGGTTTCCTCCCACAGTCCAAAGTCATGCAGGTTAGATGCATTGGCAATCCTAAATTGTGCTTGGTGTGTGTGTGCCCTGCGGTGGGTTGGTGCCCTGCCCGGGGTTTGTTCCTGCTTTGCGCTCTGTGCTGACTGGGATTGGCTCCAGCAGACCCCTGTGACCCTGTAGTTAGGATATAGCGGGTTGGATAATGACTGACTGACTGAAGTCTGAATTAAAGTAAGCCTCCCTTATTTGGGGTTTTCATAAGAAATCTAATGATTTACTTCGGGAGGTAGACATACATACAAAACAAGAAAAGCTGAAATATTCAAGTCCATCCATCCATCCATCCTCTTCCGCTTATCCGAGGTCGGGTCGCGGGGGCAGCAGCTTAAGCAGAGAGGCCCAGACTTCCCTCTCCCTGGCCACTTCTTCCAGCTCTTCCGGAGAATCCCAAAGGCGTTCCCAGGCCAGCCGGAGACATAGTCCCTCCAGCGTGTCCTGGGTCTTCCCCGGGGCCTCCTCCCAGTTGGACGTGCCCGGAACACCTCACCAGGGAGGCGTCCAGGAGGCATCCTGATCAGATGCCCGAGCCACCTCATCTGACTCCTCTCGATGTGGAGGAGCAGCGGCTCTACTCTGAGCCCCTCCCGGATGACTGAGCTTCTCACCCTATCTTTAAGGGAAAGCCCAGACACCCTGCGGAGGAAACTCATTTCAGCCGCTTGTATTCGCGATCTCGTTCTTTCGGTCATTACCCATAGCTCATGACCATAGGTGAGGGTAGGAGCGTAGATCGACTGGTAAATTGAGAGCTTTGCCTTACGGCTCAGCTCCTTTTTCACCACGACAGACCGATGCAGAGCCCGCATCACTGCGGATGCTGCAACGATCCGCCTGTCGATCTCACGCTCCACTCTTCCCTCACTCGTAAACAAGACCCCGAGATACTTGAACTCCTCCACTTGGGGCAGGATCTCTCCCCCAACCCTGAGAGGGCACTCCACCCTTTTCCGGCTGAGGACCATGCTCTCGGATTTGGAGGTGCTGATTCTCATCCCAGCCGCTTCACACTCAGCTGCGAACCGATCCAGAGAGAGCTGAAGATCATGGCCTGATGAAGCAAACAGGACAACATCATCTGCAAAAAGCAGTGACCCAATCCTGAGTCCACCAAACCGAACCCCTTCAACACCCTGGCTGCGCCTACAAATTCTGTCCATAAAAGTTATGAACAGAATCGGTGACAAAGGGCAGCCCTGGCGGAGTCCAACTCTCACTGGAAACGGGCATGACTTACTGCCGGCAATGCGGACCAAGCTCTGACACCGGTTGTACAGAGACCGAACAGCTCTTATCAGGGGGTCCGGTACCCCATACTCCCGGAGCACCCCCCACAGAATTCCCCGAGGGACACGGTCAAATGCCTTTTCCAAGTCCACAAAACACATGTAGACTAGAATATTCAAGTGTGTGCTTCAATTTAAATGTTAAAACTCTAAATGTCCTCAGTTGTAATAGAAATGTGTAATTTTTCACCCTCTGATAGAGGTCCATAGAAGGCTAATACAGGATCAAAAATAACCTCATAGTCATAATCACAGACCTTAAATGGTCTAAAACGATCCCCTACATGCCTATGTTTGAAACGTGACATTTTTTACCTTCTAGGAGTGGCTCACAGAGGTCTAGGCCCACCGGTAAAGAATCAAATATTAAAAATATGATCATATTAATTCAGAAACTTTGAAATAGCATTAAAAAACACTCCACATGCCTGTATTCCCATTGTTTCTGAAGTTTTGTGACTCCTCATATCCCACTAAAAGGTGAATCCCTGGGGTCCAGTAGTATGGCCTGCCCAACTTCAAGCCCTCTTGATCATTTTTCCTTACAGCACCCATTGGTTTACTCTTTACAATAAGGGTGTCATTTTCTGCAAAAACTACAGACCAAAAATTGCTCACAAAATGATTTTTTTTTTTTAGTCTAGATGGAGAAAAATAGTTGGAAACCCCAAACATCTCAATGTCTTGCATAACTAGACATTGAGGCGAGTCCAATAGTACGTCATATATGGCAGTTTTCTTATATTGGTCAGTCAGAAGGCGTCAGACAGGTGGTTTGTATGTGTTTTATTTTGTGTTGTGTGGTTTTGCTTTGCTTTCTTGCGTTCATGTGACCATGACTTGACAATTATTACTGCAATGACAACACTTCCATTGTGTTTGTTTAGTTGCAGACATGTTGTTCCAGCTTCTTGAAGTGTTCTTCATTTTCAACTCTGAGTTTTCAGAAGGTAAGTAAAATGTGAAATGTGTTCTTTGTAGACCACTTGGTTAGTTTCACTTGCGCTGGAGTGTCTTGTTCTTGAAGCTAATTTTGAGAATTTATACATGCATGTTTACATTTGAATTACATTAAATGACATGTATTAAATGTATGTTTTTTAGCAAATAGTATGGAAATGTTGTGTTTTGAAAGAGCTGGCATTCCACCTCGCATAATGCCCAAGGATTACCCGATTTGTTCTGCATATGTGGACAATTTCCATACAGGCGTAGAGTACGTAAAATTTTTGAAGCTGCCTGATTTTTCCCAGACTCTGAGGAGTGCATTAGTTTATGACTTCTTCTTCTTTTGGTTCCTCCCATTAGGGGTTACCACAACGATCATCTTGTTCCATGCCTTCCTGTCCTCGTCATCTTGCTCTGTCACACCCATCATCTGCCTGTCCTCTCTCACCACATCCATAAACCTTCTCTTAGGTCTTCCTCTTCTCCTCTTACCTGGCCACTATATCCTTAGTACCCTTCTGTCAGTATACCCAGCATGCACCACTCCTTTCTGCACATGTCCAAACCAATGCAATCTCTGACTTTGTCTCCCAACCATACCACCTAAGCTGACCCTCTAATGTCCTCATTTCTAATCCTGTCCATCCTCGTCACACCCAATGCCAATCTTAGTACCTTTAACTCTGCCACCTCCAGCTCTGTCTCCTGTGCCACCGTCTCCTGCCCATATAACATGGCTGGTCTCACTACCGTCCTGTAGACCTTCCCTTTTACTCTTGCTGATACCCGTCTGTCACAAATCACTCCTGACACTCTTCTCCACCCTGTCTGCACTCTCTCTTTCACTTCTCTTCCACAATCCCCATTACTTTGTACTGTTGATCCCAAGTATTTAAACTCATCCACCTTCGCCAACTCACCATTCCACTGACCTCCCTCTCACTCACACATATGTATTCTGTCTTGGTGGTCCTACTGACCTTCATTCTTCTCCTCTTCTGAGCAGATCTCCACCTTTCCAGGGTCTCCTCAACCTGCTCCCTACTATTGCTACAGATCACAGTGTCATCAGCAAACGTCACAGTCCAAGGGGTCTCCTGTCTAATCTCATTTGTCAACTTGTCCATTACATTACATGAAATTATATTTCAGGATGTCATTTCATTACTACATGCAGATTACTACATTTTCATTTATAAATGGTGTTTAAAACAGAATGATCTCCATCCATCCATCCATCCATCCATTTTCCAACCCGCTGAATCCGAACACAGGGTCACGGGGGTCTGCTGGAGCCAATCCCAGCCAACACAGGGCACAAGGCAGGAACCAATCCCGGGCAGGGTGCCAACCCACCGCAGGACACACACCCAAAACACCACGCACACACTAGGGACAATTTAGGATTACCAGTGCACCTAACCTCCATGCCTTTGGATTGAGGGAGGAAACCCATGCATACACGGGGAGAACATGCAAACTCCACACAGGGAGGACTTGGGAAATGAACCCAGGTCTCCTTACTGCAAGGCAGCAGCGCTACGACTGTGCCATCATGCTGCAGCCTCAGAGTTGGTCTCCTTAATTTAGAAATCGCTTGGCTGCTGGATAAGAAAGTATGCTTTGAAAGAAGCTGCCAGTTTCTTCCATGCTGTATTCCTTCAGAGGATCATGGAGCCAATTTAGAATCACAAATCCACCTAACCTGCATGTCTTTGGACTGTGGGAGGAAACCCACGCAGACACGGGGAGAACATGCAAACTCCACGCAAGGAGGACCTGGGAAGTGAACCCGGGTCTCCTAACTGCGAGGCAGCAGCGCCACCACTGCGCCACCGTGACGCCCTGCTCTCCATCCGCACACGCATTTTCAATTTATTTACAAAATTATTTACACTAAAGCCTACCAAAAATACATGTGACGTAGACATTCACTTACACTGGGCAAGCACATATTGGCAGGAACGGGAAGAGCATGTGTCCTTCTTGAAGGAATGGCAGCTATTTATTGCAAAATTGTAGTGGCCCGAAAATGTAGTTTCCTTTTGTGAAGGCAGAATTCTGACTGTACAAAACACAGTTTAGATGCATGCAGATAACAAACACAGTAAAAGCCATTGAAAGCCACTCGTCTCTTTCAGATATGTTTGACGATGGTTTTCTTCTGTGACGGGTGACCGATCAGGGAATGAGACATTGTAATGAGCAGGATCCAATCCAGGTAGGGCTACATAAAATTTATGAACCAATCATAGAGCAGTTACAGTCTGCACTGTCAAAACTCCACATAGACACTGCAGCGTTGAGCTCTCTCTGGAGAGCATTTTCAAAAGAGTCCATTTTTGGGTGTTCAAAAACTCGAGGGTAGTGTAGACAAAAAGTGAAAACAGAGACCAAAACCTCCATTTTTAAAGGAAAACGTAGCAGTGTGAATGTAGCCTAAAGAAATCAAGACTCCATTTTTTAAGGTTCTATAATGCCTCCTACAGGTCACAATATTAATATTGTAACAAATGGCAAAGAGAACAGATAAAGAATTGAGGCATCATAGTGATCGCTGCATAATTGGCAGACAAAATTATAAACACGGAAACAAAAATGTCATCTTGGATGCAAGTCCTTGGTCGACTGACTCCAAAATGGCGGCAGAGCCATTTATATTTCTGAACGACAAGAAGAGGGAGGTTCAGGAGGTTGGAGAACAGGAAATGATGTTATTAGGGATGCAGCTGTCAATCACTGCTTCTGCAGAGGGAGCCATCTCCAAATGTACCACAGGTTTACATTTTAAACCACTAACGTTTGACAACAGGGCCAGCTTGCTCTGTTCCATCCAAAATTACCTGGTGGAAGACACCAGCGTTCAGAATAATTCATCTTTAAAAAGTTCACAATGAAGTAGATTGTTTCTGTTTGCCGAGCCTAAAATTAACATCGATAGGATGATGCATCCCATTCCTAGTTGGTAACTTGGATGAATTCAGACTGCATTTTAAGATCTTGATCAAACATTTCAGCTTTAATTGTAATGTGCTCACTTTTTTAATGTATCATATTCACAAAAGTTTCCAGACCCCTTTCTGGTCCATCTGATTGTATCAGATTTAAACCCATCCAGCATTAAACTACATCTGAAACAGGAAGTTTAAGGTGGTTCTCTGCAATACCCAAAATGCCACAATACCTGAACTCAACTTATCTCACCATAAGATGTGATAGATCTTTCAAGCGATCGTGGAGGTCCTTAAACTTAAACAGCAATCAAGACTGTTCAGTTTTGAAACTTTACCATCTTACGATTGTTCTTGCTCTGAATTTTCACCCTTGCCATCCTCTGACGAGATGTTCTTCTGATACGGTGTGAGACGGCTCCTTTGGTGGTAATGATCTCAGTGACCAGCTGAGTACAGAAATATTTCATATAGCCCACTTTATGTTCCTCAAAGTCTCTAATATTCACAGATGTCGTGGACTTAAGGTGGCTTTTGGATCGTAAGTTGTAACTTATAGAAACAAGGCAGAGGCCAAATCTTAACATTAGTAATTAATAGCAAAATAAAACCAAAGTTTATCAAAATGAACTCAGTTTAACTGTGTTTTCTTTTAGGGTCCATTTCAGATGTCTCTACAATCACAGCCTCTCCTGGTGAAGATGTTTTGCTCAGTTGCTTCTTCAAGCCACAGACAGAACTTGTGGACAGCTACTTAGCTGTGAGGTGGCTTTGTGACTTTTCAGTGGTTCACTATACAATCGATGGAGAAGATCTGTCTGATTTAACTTCACACCAATTTAGAGGAAGAACCCGCATTTTTCCATCCCAATTGTCAGTGGGCAACGCATCCCTCCTGCTTCAGGATGTTACACTTGATGACACGGGAAATTACACATGCAACGTGATTGGCAACACGCTGAGATCCACGCAGATCATTCAACTGGACATCCAAGGTAGGAAATTAAGATGGGAATGATTAAATGTTTAATGTACTTCATCACCACCGACTCTGGCACCATGATTACTGAGTTGGACACCTGGAGGTTAATTTTATGACCAAGTTTTGATTTTCTTTTCCTCCATTGTCAACAACAGTTAATGAATGAACAGATATTACTGGCCTCCATTTCTGTTAATCTGTTTCAGCCCACTTTGTTTGTTTAAACCAATCTGAGTCTTTATGTGTGCCCTTTTGTGTAATTAGTTATCACAAACTAGAAAGTTCCTAGGAAACCAAATCCCATAACCTACAACAAAAAGTCCCACAAGTGCAAATATCCATCACCCTTTACCTTGTAAAACATAAATGGCAGACAAAGAATCCATCCATCCATCCATCCATCCAACTCGCTGAATCTGAACACAGGGTCACGGGGGTCTGCTGGAGCCAATGCCAGCCAACACAGGGCACAATGCAGGAACCAATCCCGGGCAGGGTGCCAATCCACCGCAGGACACACACAAACACACCAAGCACACACTAGGGCCAATTTAGAATCGCCAATCCACCTAACCTGCATGTCTTTGAACTGTGGGAGGAAACCAGAGCGCCCGGAGGAAACTCACGCAGACACGAGGAGAACATACAAAGAATCTTTATAAAATTAAATATTTATTTTTAAAAAATGCTCCAAAAAAGATCACAAAAGTCCCAGTCGGAGTTGTCTTAAACAACACAGGCTATCCAATGCGAACAAGTCACAAAAATGCACATCCAAAAGACTAAACAGATCACAGAGATCAAAAAAGTCCAGTAAATTCGCAAAACCACAGCATTGCTCAAAAGGTTAATTCATCAGCACCAACACATTTAATGAACCGCAAAGGACTTTATGTTTCTTCAGCCTAAATAGGGCTGAGGGCAGTCCAATGATGGAGAGGGAACGGTGACCTGACCTCTTGGAGAACATGTTACGTAACATGGAATATGATGTGCCCGCCCATTTACGAGGGATGTTCAAAAGTGTCTTCCACACTTTTTTTTTAACTCTATTTATTAAAAAGTTCAAAAACAAATGACATCACTTTTCTGCATAGTCACCTTCATTTGCGATGTAATTTTCCCAGTCACATGACACTCTCAGACACGACCAATTGACACTCCTCCCACCTTCACCATTTCCAACCATTTCCAATGAAAATATAAAACTGCGGAAACTTTTTGAACGTCCCTCGTATATTTAAAATTCCTTGTTAACAATTATTAATTACAAGTAAGTTCACAGTGACTGCCGCTTATTACCTGGAATGAGTTGTGACTTTTGCTTTTTAATTGCAGAATCCTTCCTACCCTGCATTGTCGGGACACCGTGTGTCTTCTTCGCAATCATCTGCGTTTGTCTCTTTATCTTCAAGCACTTTAGAAAAAAGAATATCAAAGGTGAGTGCCGATATCCTCATCATTAATATCCTCTGACTGCAGTTTCTTAGCTTATGACATCTCAATATCAAGTTTTATTTTCTGCATGCCTGTCTAATACAGTGGATTCAGAAAGCACCCGACTTCTTTCTGCACATTTTATGGTGCTGTAGGTTTCATTTTAAGTGGATAGATTTGCAATTTTTGCCCATCAATCTACTCTCAATTACCCATAATGACAAAGTGAAGACATGATTTTAGAAATGTTTGCAAATTTGTTAAAAACCAAAAACTGAAATCTGCTGCGCTTAGAAGTATTCAGAGCCTATGCTTTAATGATCTCTGTGATATGTCGAGAACTTGATTGGTGTCCACCTGTGGCTAACTGAATTGACTGACCATTGTTTAAGAATCCAGACGTGTATCTGTGGTAGAAGGTCAAGTGATTCACTCTGCATGGCAGGATGACAACCAAGCTATGAAGTTCGTACCCTTAACTCTCTGTAGACCTCTACGATCAAACTGTAAGTGAGGCACAGATCAGGGCAAGGGGATCAAACCATTTCTGAAACTTTGAGTGTTCCCAGGAGCTCAATGGACTCAGTGGAATTATGAAATGGAGGAAGTTTGGAGCCAGCAGTGCTCTCCCCAGACTTGGCCACCCAGCCAAATTGAGTAATCATGCAAGAAGGGCCTTGGTCAGGGAGGTAACCGTGAAGTCAATGTTCACTCTAACAGAGCTTCTCAAATCTTCTGTTGAGATTGGTGAACCTGTCGGAAGGAGGACCATCTGAGCAGCACTCCATCAGTCCGGCGTTTATGGTGGAGAGCCTAGACGGAAGACACTCTTGAGTAAGGCTGGTAACAATTTAAAGGACTCTGCGAGCATGAGGATAATGATCTGTGATCTGAGGAGACAAAAACTGACCTCTCTGGGCAGAACTCCAAGTACAATGTGTGATGAAGACCAGACACTGTCCTACCATCACTGCGGTGAAGCATTGTGGTGGAGGCATTGTACTATTGGGGTGCAGGGATAGGAAGACTGGTCAGGATTAAGGGAAGGATGAGTGCAGCCTTGATGAAAACCTGCTCCAGAGTGCCCACCACCACAGATTGAGGCGATGCTTCAATGACCTGAAGCCTACAGCCAGGACAATATTGTAGTGTCTTGGGGACAAGTCTCTGACTGTCCTTGAGTGCCCCAGAGTAACCCCATAAAACATGCGTGGACAGACCTGAAGATGGCAGTTTACAGACACTTCCCAAACAATCTAGTGAAGCTTGAGAGGATCTGCGAGGTGTAACAAAAAGGCGCTATATAGGCGCCTGACCCGACACAGATGGACACAGAGGCTCGTGGAAAATAAAAGACTTTTTATTTTCTCTTCAACCATGGGGCACGTCTTCCCCGTGCCCCACAGGCCCAACACAGTCCCAAAAGCACAAGCAAAGACACACAACACACTTCTCTCTTCTACCACCACTCCTCCTCAAGCTTATTCCTCCTCCTCTCAACTCTGGCCACCGAGTGGTGGTTGCTGGCTCCCTTTTATCAGGCACCCAGAACCCCACAGAGCTGCACAGAACTTCAACCCCCATGAAGCCCTGGGGGAGTCCGAAGCACCGCTGCAACCCAGGGATGCTGCCATCTAGCGTCCAGGTGGAGATACTGGGCTTCCCATCCTTGTCCCCCTGGCAGTTGTGGCGAAGGGGCGTCCCGGCCAGGCATGAACCCCGGCCATCCTTCACAGAGGATAAATTGGAGAAACTCCCCAAATGCAGGTGTGCAAAACATGTAGAGACTCATCGAAGAAGACTCAGAGCTGGAATTGTTGTCAAAGGGTCTTCTGCAAAGTACTGAATGAAGGATCTGAATACTTAAAGGAATGAGAGATTTTGTTTTATGATTTTTTTTTAAAAATTTGCAAAACTTTTTGTCACTTGTCATATATTATTGAGTGTAGAATGATGGGCAAAATGGTGAGTTAACCAATTAAAATTAAATCTACAACACGAGAAAATTTACAGAAAGGAAAAGGATCTGAACACTCTTTGAATCCAGGGTACAGTACATGTCGGGCAGTTGTAAAAACTGACTTGTGTGTTTTAATGATTTTTATTAAAATCCCTAAATTGACAAATGTCATGGTTCTCAAATTCTATGGGAGTCTTTAAGCTGCATAGTGGGCTTGTATCTAAAAAAAAGAGATTGGAACTTCTTGAGACAAGCGCAGATTCTAAAATGCAAACGTATTTCCATACAGATGTGAAAGGTCTGCTTGAGTTGTTCTACCGAAGAGGGGAAAAAATGGAAGATAAGGAAGAAAACAAATTGCAAGTAACTGTCATCTGATATGTTTTTGTTTTAGAATCCCTAAGACGTCTGTTTGAGCAAAGACCAGCCTCTGATTCAAGTGCGACCAAAGAAGAGAAAAAGCAAAAGACACTTTAAGGGAAACTCAGGAGGTCCGTTATTGAACTAAAGAACTGCTTAGGGAAGTCATTTTGTAATGGAAGACATGCTGTTTTATAGTGCACATCACTGAAATAAAGTAAAACATGCTGATTTGTACCATTGTTCCTTTCGTTAATTTTACTTTTGCCGTGGATGTGTCGAGGGTCGGAGTCACTTTGAGATATTCCTATCATATAATTAACTTTCAGAAGATTTTAACAAGCAAATTATTTTAAGTAAGTGTTCTACAGTTAGATTACTTTTAACTCGTCACATAAGACAGTGCTATGTTGGATGGACTGGTGTCCCAAACAAGATGGAGGCAAGTTTCTTGCCAGGGTGGGAGACTATAATGGATGGACAAGGATGGCCCAGCGGTCCAATCAGGACAGGTGCCAGTACCTTTGCCAGGATGGCAGGCCTGTTTTGGAGGACAGAAAGTGGCTTCCCCCTCATGTACATGATGGCAGCATCCCGCTGTTGGTACTCCCTTATGGATTCCCACAGGGCAGGCTGGGAATTGCAGTCCCATGGAACAGCCTCGTTGGGGATCCTGGGTGTCACCATGGAGAGCTGCAGAAGATTGTTATACCCTCTTTGAAGGGCTTCTGCCTGGCCTGGAAGGGCTTCCATAATCCAATGCTGTGGCACCAGAAGTTCTCCTGAATCCAGCATAAAACAAACTGAGTTTCCTGCATGAGTAGTCAGTCGGGAGGAGTGTGGATGAGACCGAGTGGGAGGTAAGAGAATCTATATATATAATTCATTAAGGCAAGACACCCATGGAAAGCATGCCGGAAGGGGGCGTGGATTCACTAAGCCACCGACAAGTAAGACACCTATGGTGCACGCAGGAAGGAGCCACGCCCACCAACTCCAAGACCATTGGATACGACGACAACTCGCAGAGCCACGGCCACCAACTCGGACGCGATGACACAGAAAAAAACGCCGTCATTTATATTTGTCTGTCGTAGAGGCCACATGCACCTTAGAGGCATGTTTCTCGCGGAGGTGAATCGCCATATGCAGCGTGTAAAACGGTTTGCGAGGGGTATCCCATGGGATCCTTAAAACAATCCTTCACAACTGAGGTTAAAACACAATGAAGTAAGCAGTCTTTAAAAACCCAGTTTTTGGTTACGACGCACGACCGCATGCACCATAGCAAACTGTTTTACACGTTACATACAGCAATTCGCATGCATGACAAACATGAGTCTTCTTCACTCACGGACAATTATATGTTGCTCTCTCCAGAGTTCCATCTTTTCATTCACTTACTGTTGTATCCTCAAACACTCCCTTTTTAGACAACTGTGTCTTTCCAGAAGTCTTCAACCACCAATAAATAGTTATGCGGCATTTGTTATGCCACGGGTTCACTATTTTGTTGTATTTTGCTCTCTCCAGATTTCCATCTTTTCATTCACTTACTGTTGTATTCTCACACCAACCTTTTTTAGACAACCGTGTCTTTCCAGAAGTGTTTAGCATTCAATAAATAATAATTATGCATGAGATTGAACGTGTGTCTACCCGGCGCAGAGAGGCGTGGGTAAGCCATTGAACCCCGTTCAGGCTGCAAACCATGGAATTCCCACTAAGTGCGACTCATACGCTCCCACTTATTGCGTCCCTACCCTTTGTACACACCCTCCTCCCACCTCGCTACTACCGTGGCCGGGTGTCTTGGTGGATTATATATAGAAAAGCAGCCAAAACCGCACAGAGCAATGAAACATCTACGTGAGTCACAGGTGCATCTGGACTGTACAAAGACGACAACGACTCGAGTGACGAGTTGGAGGTGGGCACATGAGCAGGCAGTGCATACTGAACGAGAAATCAGCAGACTAGCATGACGGAGGGAGCGGAATAGACGTCCTTCTCCTCTCCTCCCGTTTCCACCCTCCGCGACTGAGCGCCATGCATCCCCATCCCTCCGTCTGGCAGGAGAATGACGGTCCTCCAGTTTTCAGTCACAGACGATTGTGTGTTGGTTCGTTCCGTGCATTGTTACAATGTTGCTTTTCTTCCTGATTTATTACATTACCGATTCTTCAAATGTTTATTTTCTCCCTGTGCTTAAAAATCATTAAAAAACCGGCCTGGTTATGCAGTGTATGGTATGCCGCGGGTTGACTAGTATATTGAATTATGCTGTTGTGGAAAAGCATTTGGAGGTCGGTGAAGGTTGTGGCACGCAGCTGGGGGTGGTACTCAACTGGGATGCCCAAGAGGACCGGAGGAGGGCTTATGCCTCCTCCAGACCATGCGGGGACGACCGCCTTGGTGGCTTTGGGGACCACGGGTACAGAGCTTTGAAGCTCAGCCCTGTAGAGACCCGTGGTCACTGCCAGTGGGTGCCCCAATGCCTACAGAGCCCTGGACCTCAGCACTTCCTCCACACCTGGAAGTGCTGGGGGAAAGAGGATCAGGGACACCCGGAGTGCTTCCAGGTGCAGAGCCGGTACTTCCTCCACACTGGGGAGTGCCAGTGGAAGATTGTCGGGAGGCACCTGGAGCACATCTGGGTGATTATAAAAGGGGCCGCCTCCCTCCGTCCGATGGCTTGAGTCGGGAGTGGAGAAGGACGGAGCTCGGGAGGAGAGGCAAGGAGGCGGCCTGAAGAGAAAGAGGCGTCATAAAGAGGCCTGGACTTTGGGGTTGTGTGGCGCAATTGTAAATAGAAAATATGCAGAATAAACGTATGTTGGGTGAACCATCGCTGTCCACCTGTCTGTGTCTGGGCTGCTTTCCACAAGCTATTATAAAATATAAATCTCTTCTGTTTGAACAAGGATGGTGCAATATACTTACATCTCGGGAATTAGGGTCTCAGTGGCAACCCCCTCCCCTCTCACCATCCACCCCAAGCTGGTCACAGATTTTGAGGTTCTTTTGTGATTGGTGGACAAGAAATGCCGCTAAACAAATAGCTATCAACCATGTGCTACATGCAGACCCCACAATACTCAGCAGTGATGGGCTGCACACGTCTGGGTCTACACCTTACATTCATTCAGTTTTCCACCACAGGGCCCCCCTTTTTTGTCCCTTCTTAAGCCATTTCAGGTGCTTGTGATCTTTGGGATGCATTTTGTAGTCTTCTCTTCTGAAGCCTGCTGAGATGCAAGCTGTTGTTAAGTGGCAAGCTTGACAGTGATATGCACTCGATACTGATAGATTAACGGCAAACGATTTATTCTTTTTCTCAATGACTGAGCACTGAACACCAGAGCAATTGTGAGGAAAGCAGAACAGCACAAGTGGCATCCAGAAAAAAGCAGTGGACAGCTTCTATAGTGATACAATACATCCAGAACTGTCTGGTTTGGGAAGGCCACACAGAATAAAAAAACGCACCCTTCAAAGGGTGTTTAGAATGGCTCAGCGTATTGTTGGAAAACAACTTCCATGAACTGAGCATCTTGCCATCAGTTGCTGTAGGAACACATGTGATCTGGGCCCATGGCAAATGGACATGGAGTCAATGGAGGCTCTGATCGGGGAGCTCGAGAGACTGAGCGAGGAGTCTGAGTGTCTGAGTGTGCGACTGTCCTGATATAAAGCAACATCCAGGCCTTTAATGACCTCTTGGGCATGGCCATCAGCAGGGTGTCTGTCTGCGGAGTGAGACTCGACCTTATCGATGAGAGGTTTACTTACCTTGGCAGTGACATTCATCTCTCTGGTGACTAAAGTCAATAGACGGATTAGGAGAACATAGGGGGTCATGAGGTTGCTGGAAAGGGGTGTGTGGTGCTCCTGATATCTATGCAAAAGGACGCCCCCGTGACACTGTAGATAGGATATAGCAGGTTGGATGATGGATGGACGGAGGACGAAGGTCCAAGTCTTTGGAGTCCTGGTGCTTACTTCTCTTACTATATGGTTGTGAGACATGGACGCTATCCAATGACCTGAGATGAAGTCTGGACTCCTTTGGTACTGTGTCTCTACAGAAAATCCTTGGTACCGTTGGTTTGATTTTGTGTTGCTCATGGAGTCCCGGATGAGGCACATTTAGCTGCACTGTGAGAGAGCATCAGTTGCGGCACTACGGTCATGTGGTGCAATTCCCAGAGGGTGATCTGGCTCAGAGGACCCTCATTGTTGAGGACCTGAGTGGCAGGACCAGGCCAAGGGGTCACCCACATAACAACTGGCTGCGACAGATAGAAGGTCATTTACGCAGGGTGGGACTGGTCCACGTATCTTTCTGGGGGGTTGCCAACCAGGGTCCCAAGCTGTTTCGTCGTGTGGTGGGTACGGCAACGCACTGTACCAGTGCATGCTCCCCAGCTTGACTTGCAATGCACGATTTTAAATTAAGACAGGGTGCTCAGGCTCGGAGGGGTGTAGGTGTGAGCGGTGGCATAACATGGTAGTTCTGAGGCGAGAATGAGCAGTTGGTTAGCCAGACATTCACGTGCGGATGTGCGTGGCTGCCATTTGCTTCTTTAACACTCTGAAGTCCATGATTAGCACACCTGCATCCCTATCTGCTGGAAAGGAGTCTGAGAAGGTGACAAGCGAAGTAAAAGAACCATGAAACCATGAAAAGAACTATGAATGGAAAAAGGTGTTGGGGTTTTTGAGCCAGCGTAGCAGCAGCAGTAGTGATGGTGGTGATGATGGTGATGCAGGCGCTCAGAGGCCCGTGAGGATGCGGAAGGACTTCCTGGTGAATCATTTCCCTACATGATAGCCTTGAGAAGTGGGGTGATCATCAGATATCCCCCTAGGGATCTGACAAATGCCGGAAGGGGCATAATGGAAGATGGAGGTCCAGCTCTGAAGATCTTGGCAGACACTGAAGGTGGAAGTCGAGATGTGACTTTGAAGATGGAAACATAGCTGAGAAGACCGATAGGTGAGCTGGGGAGATGAAAAGTGAAAGACATGCCATCCATTAGGGACCATGATATCTACATGGTTTTATTCTGGGTTTACTCAGCCACAGGGAATGCACAAACCAGTGTGTTTCTTCATGCCTGTATAAATACCATACCATACCAAGCCATTTTTATTTGTTGAGCGCTTAAAAACACAGCATTACAACTGACCAAAGCGCTGTACAATTAAAACAAGCAGGACTGAAAGCAAAATATTAAAAACAAGACGTTAAGAGAGAAATTAAAACAGAGATACTAAAAACAGGTCAGGGGACCCAATAAAATAAAGAAATAGCAAGAAGCAAATGGAAATGAGACAGGTTAAAAATTAAAAGCCAATGTGAAGATGTGCGGTTTTAGGCGAGATTTGAAAGTGGCGACTGAAGCGGCTCGCCTAACCACTAAAGGTAGGGAGTTCCAGAGCCTGGGTGCACAGACAGAGAAATCCCTTTCACCACGAGCTTTAAAACGTGCCTTGGAAACGGTTAGGAGCAGCTGATCTGCGGATCTAAGAACACGAGGGGGATTTGACGATGGAGCAAGACACTCAAATAGGGAAGAGTTGCATCAGGAAGGGCATCCGGTATAAAATATTGGCTAATCAATATGTGGACAACTGTTTTGGATGATCTGCTGTGGCAACTCCTAACGGGAGCAGATAAAGAAGAAGAAGAAGAATTAATTGATTAATTTTGCAATTACATAACAGCACCCATTTTTATGGAACTTTTTATTGAGTTATTTATTTAATGAGGAATGCATTGAACTTTATGTATTGATGGACACTGTGGGGAAGTGCAAGGTACTTTTGCATCTCTTGTTGGTTATGTGTTCTCATTGCCCTGGTTCATGACTAACGACGGATCCGGGTTGAAGGATTATGGCAGCTACAGACGCCCAGACCACCAAGCTATTCTTAAGGACCCTAACAACCCAGACCATTGACAAGAGACCCAAAACAGTCTTAGGTGTCACAGACCAGAAAGCTTCAGGATCTGAAAGAACAAGTTCAGTAATATCTGATTGGGTAGTATTTATAGACGAGAATAACAAACAGTAAATCTACACCCACCACAGCATCCTTGGCTTTCACTCTAACACTTAGCACATTTAGTCTGTCTGTCAATTTATTCACATAATGTCTTTATTTGTCGAGTACAACAATTTGTTTTTACCATATGCAATATTTTGTGAGATATTTCTTCATAGATAATACGAGGATGACCCAAAAATAATGAGAATGTTTTTTTCTGGAGGCTGGAGGGGCATTAGTTCCGACTTGTGCCGCTAGGTGTGTGTACTTGACTGCCCTCTGCATCATTTGGCCAAGCAGCATCCATGAATCATCCATTATCAGTATGCTGCTGCTGGAGCATGTGAATTTCCCCTTGGGATTAATAAAGTATCTATCTATCTATCTATCTATCTATCTATCTATCTATCTATCTATCTATCTATCTATCTATCTATCTATCTATCTATCTATTATTTAGTGCCTTTCATATCTATCTATCTATTTATGTATCTATTATATAGTGCCTTTCATATCTATCTATCTATCTATCTATCTATCTATCTATCTATCTATCTATCTATCTATCTATCTATCTATCTATTATATAGTGCCTTTCAAATCTATCTATCTATCTATCATATAGTGCCTTTCACTATCTATCTATCTATCTATCTATCTATCTATCTATCTATTTATGTATCTATTATATAATGCCTTTCATATCTATCTATCTATCTATCTATCTATCTATCTATCTATCTATCTATCTATCTTTTAGTGCCTTTCATATCTATCTATCTATCTATTATATATTGCCTTTCATATATATCATTTATCTATCTATCTATACTAATAAAAGGCAAAGCCCTCACTCACTCACTGACTCACTGACTGACTCACTGACTCACTCATCACTAATTCTCCAACTTCCCGTGTAGGTAGAAGGCTGAATTTTGCCAGGCTCATTCCTTACAGCTTACTTACAAAAGTTGGGCAGGTTTCATTTCGAAATTCTATGCGTAACGGTCATAACTGGAACCTATTTTTTCGCCCATATACAGTAATAGACTGCAGCTCGATGGCCGTGGGAGGCGTAATTGAGTGCCTGCCCATATAAGGTAAATATTTGCGGGTGAAGGACTGTGCTTAGCATATTCATAAGTAAAAATATCTGAATCACAAACTGATGTTAATTATATTTTGTCCATGAATACTTATTAAATAATTCCAAATAGTCTGTTCGCTTCCTTTCATAGCTTTTCTGATGGTTGTGCTGCTTCCAGGCATGTATTTTCATATTAAAGCATTTAACCAATCACATTTCAGCCATCATTTGTTGCTGATCTGATAGGTTGCAGAGGAGGTCAAGAAGCAAACGACGAAGGCACTGAAGGCTCTCACTTTGCAAGAGTTCTAGAACATTTTTGAACAATGGGTATTGCATCTCATGGAGAGCATTTTGAGAGTGATTAAATTTTAGAAAGTTCGGAGAAATATATATATATATATATTTTTAATACTGATTATTTTTGGGTCCCCCCTCGTATGTGCAATTTGACCCATTTTGTGTAACTTGTCTTTGTGTTTAAATGGGTGCATAATTTGTGTAGCTGTGGTATGCATTGTGTGTAGAGTTTAACAAGTACAGAGCAGCTTCTCTATAACGTGTTTATAGTTTAAGTTCTTATTTGCTTACTTAGTGGGGAGCACAGTGGGGGCAACTTATATGTGATTTTACATTTCTATAGCACTTTTGCTGCACCAAGGAGCCTGTATGTCTGGTCACTGTTCAAGGAGTGGATGTAGTTGTGGTCCACTCTTACAAATACTTGGGGGTCCACAATTTGGGCTGCTCTAGGAACACAGAGGAACAATAGAACAAAGGGCAGAGCAGACTCTTCTTCCTTAGGAGACTGCAGTGTGGTTAGTGACATCCTTCACATCTTCTACAACTCTGTGATGGCCAGTGTGGTATGCTGGGCTGGTAACATCACTTCAAGAGAGGCCCACCTATTCAGCAGACTAATTAAAAGGGCAGACTCAGTTATGAGACACTCTGTGGACCCCCTGGAGGTAGCTGAGGATAGGAAGGAAAGAATGAAGACAAAGCTGAGTGCCATTATAAACAATGCTGCACATCCTCTCTGTGACACACCAACACTGATAACTTTCAGGCAAAGAATTATTCAGCAGACGTTCATCATAAAACGAGACTAAAGGTCCTTAAAGCCAACAGCAATACGCTTGTATGGCGCCTCACTGGGACTGGGACTGCCAGTGCAGAGAGTGCCTTTCTTTTGAATTTTCTTGCTTTATAGACATTCTGGTGTGTGTTAAGACCAAAGTGTGCTTATTTGTTTGTTTATTTACTTATTTATTTATTTACTAGGGGGCTTAACCCCTGTTCGCTTCACTTGCCAACCATCCATTTCTGCACTACACACCAGCCACTTCGTATCTCTGCCACTCGTGTTGTGAAGACGTGGTCGCTCTTAAATGGTGATACAATGGGAAACAAATACAGGATTTTTGTTTTTACCTCCTCTTTGCTCCTTCAGCTACTGGCTTGTTGCTACCGCCATGACGTGTGATCTGCATCTCGTGTGGCACTTCGAATGTTTCAAAGCCTATACAGCAGCTGTATTACTCTTTGTCTTTTATTTCCGGCCCCGGGCCTGCTTTAATCTCTTGCCACAAACTCTCGTCTAGCGGAATGTGAGTTCTTGATATTTTTTAGTTTATAATTTGAAAACGGAATAAGAATCTGAAAATCTAACAACATCACATCAAGGCTCGTTAAATTCTGAAAAGAATGATACCAAACATATACAGTAATCCCTCCTCAATAAGCCCGGTTTAAAGCGTGGCAGAACCCCAGCGATAGATGAAAATCGTCACAGAAACCATATTTTGTGTAGTTATTTTTATATATTTTAAGCCCTTATAAACTCTCCCACACTGTTAACATTATTAGAGCCCTCTAGACATGAAATAACACCCTTTAGTCAAAAGTTTAAAATGTCCTCCATGACAAGACAGAGATGACAGTTCTTTCTCACAATTAAAAGAATGCAAATAGATCTTCTCTTCAGGAGCAGAGGATTTCAGAGGGAGAGAGAGAGGTGTGGGAAAAGCAAACAATCAAAAAGTCAATACTTGTGCTTTTAAGTTTGCGCTGCATTTTTAGAGGAGATATGTAATGGTCATGGGAGACTTATCTAACTGTAAAATGATTTTGATAAATGTTTATGCACCTAATGTTGATGATAAGGAATTTATACAAAATTTATTTGCATCCATTCCCAATCTGAACACTCATAAAGTTATAATGGCTGGGGACTTTAATTGTGTTTAAATCCATTTTTAGATAAGACTTCCTCCACAGGGGAACAGTATCTAACACTGCAAAGATAATTACAAAGTTTATAACTGATCACAACTTATCAGATCCCTGGAGGTTTTTAAACCCAAATTCAAGAACATATTCTTTCTACTCACCAGTACATCATTGCTACTCAAGGATTGATTACTTCTTTATAGACAATAACTTCTTGCCTAAGATTAAATCTTGCAAATACGATGCTATTGTTATTTCTGACCATGCACCTATGATCTTGGAGCTAAAATTACTAAGCCCCATACACTCACCGCAGATGGCGCTCAACCCGCTTCTATTAGCTGACGAGAATTGTACTGAATTTATATCCAAACAAATCAAATTTTCTAGAGACAAATACATCCCCGAGATCTCTGCAGGAATACTCTGGGAAACTCTTAAGGCCTTCTTAAGAGGACAGATTATCTCATATCTTTCCCACAGAAATAAATCCGAAGCCAAGAAAGTAGCAGAGATAAAAAGCGAAATTACTAAAATAGATGAAGAACATGCCAGACTACCAAGTGAGACTCTACATAGGAGGAGGCAGGCTCTACATTCAGAATTAAACCTCTTGACAACTAAAGAAACTGAACAACTAATTTACAAATCCAGACATCATTACTATGAACATGGAGAGAAAGCTAATAAGCTTTTAGCTCAACAAATTCACAAGCAAGAAGTGCAATGCAATCTCGTAATTACTAACACTAATGGAGATAAAATCATCGAACACAAAAATATAATGCACACTTTCAGAGACTACTATAAATCCCTATATACTACTGAGTTTAAAGAAGACAATACACAATCTAATGCATTTCTGGATACATTACAGATACCACAAATAGACGCTATTAGTGTGGAGGAACTTGATAAACCTCTGGCGTTATCAGAATTACTAGATGCTATAAAGTCACTCCAAGGTGGAAAAGCAGCAGGCCCTGATGGCTACCCTGCAGAGTTTTACAAGAAATTCTCCGCTCAGCTAGCTCCCTCCTATTAGCAACATTTACAGAAGCCAGAGATAACCAATCTCTTCCACAAACCTTTGCCAAGCACTAATCACTGTCTTTCCAAAACAAAATAAGGACTTATTACAATGTGCATCATACAGACCAATTTCACTTCTGAGCGAGATTAAAAACACTCAAAAATCAATAGAAGGATGGCTTTTGTGCTTTTAAATATGCGAGCAAACTGGATTTAAGGGGCGACATTTTTCTTCAGGATCGTCAGTATCTTTTAAGCAAACAGCCTCTGTGCAAGCAGCCCAAACATCAGAAATAGAGAATGTCAGAGATGGTGAGAGAGCATTCAGAGACATGGAAACAATCAAGCATTGGAGAAGTGGGAAGCACCCAACATAGCATTGAGGAGTTTTAGTTAATGTGTAATACATGCTCTGATTGGGTAGCTTCTAAGCCATCCGCCAATAGCATCCCTTATATGAAATCAACTGGGCAAACAAACTGAGGAAGCATGTAACCTAAATTAAAAGACCCATTGTCCACTGAAATCCACGAACCAGAGAAAAATCTGTGATATATATTTAGATGTGCTTAAATTTAAAATCCGCGATAGAGTGAAACCATTAAGATGACATGGTACTGTATATATCAAAGGATTACTGTATATGTAGGTTTTAAAATAAACCCGATTTAAAGCATGACAATAAAACGCCACATAAAAAGTCACATAAAATTGTTGTACAAAATCGCACTTTTAGGCTTAAGATTTTATATTTATAGAGTAGATTTCTACCTACTGTATTTATTTATTTAAAGAGTTTCTGTAAAAAGACATTAGAAGAAATGGCCAAGCAGTGTGGTAGAGAGCAGGACTTTAGAGACCTCCAAACTCAATTTGATGTTGTTTTGTAACATATACTCTTAAAAAGTGAGGTGCCAGAGCAGTTCTTCAGAGTAATGACAGAAGGGAACCATTTTTGGTTCCCAAAAGACCCCTCCACTTGATGGTTCCAGTGAAAACCTTTATTTATTTGTATCTGTAAGAGGCTCCATAACCACGAACAGATGGTAACCGATTTGTGAAATACCAATGGCTTTATGATTTCAAAAGGACTCTCTCTGCATAGAATAACAGAAGCAGGTCTACATGATCTGTTACTTTCTTATTATGTTTCCTATGATAAATTAAAGATGACATTGTTTTCTACATATTAGGACGCTTTTCAAATCACAAAGAACCAACTTCATATACAAAGAATCCATCCCAGAATATGACGGTGCTTTGTCAAGCAGTAGTGCTACGAGGAACCACACAACCCACTAAAGAACCATAAAGTGCCATGAAAGAGCCAGCAGTGGGACTGGTGAGCTGTGCTGGGCTGAAGACCCCATTCTCATCATAAATGTTCTAATGTTGTTAAAAAAAAAAAAGTTAGTAACAAATGATGAAATTATATTTAACTATGGTGGCTACTTGAGTAAATGAGCTTCTGACGGGTGACTGGCATTGTGACCTGGGCATGTGCCAGGACTGTGTAGCTCAGTCCACTTTGGTTGTGGAGGCAGATGTGTTTTGTTACAACAAACTTCCTAATTAATTACCAGTTTTTCCCCTTTAATGGATTGTGTGTGCGTTAATTGGACAGCTTGATCCTGCTTTTGTTTTGTTATCTACGGTGCCCTCCATAATGTTTGGGACATAAGACACATTTTTCCTTGATTTTCTCCCCTGCTCTCTCTGTTTAAAATGACAAATCATACAATTCAGACTCTACAATTAAAGTGCACATTGTAGAGTTCCATTCAGGGGGATTTGCGCACACTTCAGTCTACACGGCCCCCCGTTTCAGGGCACCATCATGTTTGACACACAGCAATGGCAAGTCTATTAAAGCCGCCATATTTAGTTCTTTGTCGCATATCCCTTGCAGGCACTGACTGCTTGAAGTGTGCGACTCATAGACGTCACCAGGTGCTGAGGATCTTGTCTGGTGATGCTCTGATAAGCCTCTTATGCAGCCATCTTCAGCTCCTGTTTCTTTTAGATGCTTGTCCCTTTAATTTTTCTCTTCAGAATATGGAAAGGCCTGCTCAATTGGATCAAAATTAGGTGACTGGCTTTGTCTTCATTCTTTAGAGGGTCTCGCACTGGCCTCTCGTTCTCAGGTTTTCCTGGTTTTTCACATCTCCAGTGTTTCTGCTTGTCCAATGTCAGGCGTTCTTGACTTCCTTTTCACTTTGTGTTTTGCGTCCCAGGCCATTGATTCCAGACCCTCTCCCAGTTTCATTTACCGCGTTACCGTTACCTCATTTACCGTTTCTCAGAGGCTCTTCGCTGGAGAATTAGAGGTAGAAACGAAGCCGAAGGCCTCAGAACAAACCATGACTGTTTTTCTTTTGTCGTCTTATTTCAGATATATTAGGGTCTCAACATTGTCCCCCCACTTCTTGTCAGTGCCAACTTAGCCTCGAGTCAGTCTTTCACGTAGTTTGTTGAACATCTCTGAAAGGAAAAGGAGAGACGTTAGCAGTTACTTATTACTATTAATTCTGCTGTCCTACTAGGTGCCCCAGCTCAGTACCTGCCTACACAGCAAAAAGCTTAGGAAGGATGGCTAACTTTCGGACGGAATTCTGTATGAATTATTTCTGTCGTATTTTGTTATGTTCTCTTTTCCCTTACACATTTCTAGTTTGCTTAAGCCAGCATTTCTCAACCTTTATCAATGTGTGCCCCATATTTTCGTATTAGTTTTTGTGGCATAACCCCCTCCCCTCACAAAGATTTTTGATTATATTGAGATCCACCCCAAAACACTAAATTTTAATTTGGGCTCAAGTCTGGATCAGACTGGGGCATCGCTAATATTTTTTTATCATCAAAATATACAGTCACACATGTGACACATTTAAAATTAAAATCCATGTGATAAAATATTCATAAAATTCAAACATTTCTTCGATTTTCATTAAATTGCAGAATGTTTTTTAGTAATTTTAATAATTACACATTTTAAATTATTCATTTCTATAATAATAAAAATTAAATTACAAATATTATAAATACTCATAAGAATACCATCACTTAGTATTTCTTAAAACAATAACTGACATATTAGAAGTTACGTATAACGCTAAGAGAGAGGGATGAATTCTGATGTTTGTTTACGGGCGGACAGGCCTATCGATACACGAGTCTTGATGAGTCTTGAAATGACAAGTGACGCCACTAATTGTAGCAGCCATCGATTTAATTGAATCGACACGCACCGAGTCGCAGACTGGTGCCTTTATATTTATTCACGTCTCAAACTTTACATTCTTTCTCAACGTTTTCATACCATCACAAGCACCGTAAAACTATTAAAATATAAACCTACATTTTTACAAACAACAGAATAAATGAAAAAATGAAACAACATATAATTAATTGCGTACCTCGCTCCATTTACCAAGGGTGCAACAATTTTAAAGATGACCATTTTAGAGATCAGCGTTTGCTTTCCGTTATTTACTCACAGTTGCTTCACACTTCTAGCATTCTATGTTATTACGTCCCCTACGTGCGGAATGATTTTTACGGTGTGGTCATTTACACTAATACCACAGAGCGTATAGTTGACCCACTCTTTTTGATTTTCTACCATAAACAGTTGCAATAAACAAGTTTGTTTCAATAAATACAGTATCTTCAACTTCGATTTCCATTTTTTTGCTCGTCCCCCTTGCAAATTTCTTGCTCCCCACAGGTTGGGAAACACTGGCTTGAGCTATTTCTTATGTTAGTTATTTGGTTTGGTGGATCTAAAGTTGTTATAATTATTTTGTATGTTCCATATTGTTGTTACGTTATTCGACACATCATCAGGGATGTTCCTGGGGCCGCAGGGTTCTTTGAGTCTTACAACATCAGACATGTAAACGATGTCCAATCATTTCAGTTGGCCACAGGTGGACACCAATAAAGTTCTGGACACATCTCATGGAGAAGTAAAGAAAATAGGAGCACCTGAGCACAATTTGGAGTGCCACCTACAGTTTTCACTTTTTGATTTTTAATAATTTTGCAAACCATGTTTTCACTTTGTCATTATGGGAAATTGAGTGTAGATTAGTGGACAAAAATGGCAAACTGATCCATTTCAAATGAATTCTGCAACAACATAATGTGTGCAGAAAGTGAAGGGGTCTCAATATTTTCTGGATCCACTGTAAGTACTGTGAGGTTCAGTGACTCCTTCCTTTACCTGAAAAATCTCAGACAGTTAACCATAAGATTGTTTAATTTTATTAATGCTTCAAAAACTGCTCTTGAAGTTCTCCGCTCCTTTGTTGTTTTATCTCTAAAAGTTAACTTCGCTATGCTTTCTCAATTTACAGTTAGACTGCTAACTCAAGCCTGGCTAAAATTAACTAGATGTTTTTAGCTTACCTACAGTTCCTGCACTGAATTATTTATTTTGCTGCTTGTGAGAATCGCTGTAAAATACTTTTGCCTCCTTCATAAGAATTAAACATTAAGTCCAACCCAACAATGAAGAGTTCCAAGAACTTCCAAGCCTAAAGCAGTTGATGCCTTAAACGTGCACTGCAGGTGACATCAGGGACTGCATGTGAGGACCTCTAGAACCTTCTCTCTTCATAATGGAGTTTTGTCACATTTTGTTACATACTAAGGCCAGTCTATTTCAGCATACACTTATTCACATGACATTGGTTTCATTTACCTTGTAGTTGCTTTCTGAAATCTGCAAAGAGAAGAAAGAAAGAAAGAAAGAAAGAAAGAAAGAAAGAAAGAAAGAAAGAAAGAAAGAAAGAAAGAAAGAATGTTAATACAGAACGACTGTCACTTGTGGCATCTTCTTCATAATGTTCAGCCACCACACAGGTCACTCATAAAAATGTGTAACAACTCCCATTTCATTTACCTTTTAAGTTTAAAACCTCTGGTGTTCTTACTCTTAAAGTGTAGGCCACACCCATGGGGCGTGTCTTTTGTAACCCCACCCCCTGAAGTATTGTGGCTCCGTCAGTGACAAATGTCCAACCCAATGTGTTCTGATTTGGCTTTGTTTTCAATTCTTGGTTGCCTTATATTCAATTTTTTCTTATTTTTTCTTTTTTGTTTTGTAGTTTTGAAGAATCTGCTTTAGAGGATGGCTTTTTGCTTAAGCACCTATTTAAAGAAGTTCCTTCTACCAAGCATTTTTCATTAAAATTGGCCTCATCTCTCTTTTTTTGACAGAATACTGTGGCTCTCAAGTTCATTCCCAGGACTTTACCTCACTAATCATCCATGTCCATAGAAACTTTCCGGCCCCTGGGGCGGAAAAGTTATCCCCAAGTTCTGTTACAATTGACATTATTGAATGTTGATGCCCAGATGTGAACTGTTATCTCTGTTCTGTAGACAACTAGATAATAAAAAATGTCACTTTGATCACTGACAAACTGTCACTGTTGATCAGCGAAAATCTGCAAAGAGTTTTTTGCATCAAAATTTCTGGGTTCACCGGTAGCCGTCTTTGCCAGATTTTTGGCCAGCTGTAGGACAAACTGTGCATTGCCCACTCTGAAAGGTTTTCGTGGTGCACAAGGCCTGTTACAAAAGCAGACTTAATAGGCCTCCAGCTGCACAAAACCAACACTGGCATTCAAAACAAAGTGACTGAACTCCAGCTTGTACCAGGATGTGCTGGCAAACATGTAAATCAGAGGTGACCTGACCTGTCTACAAAGGCCCATCCTGAGCCTGAAGACACAAAGACAAAGACTTTGTCACACAAGTATGTATTTGAGCCAGCTTAAGGGCCTAATGAGAGTAATTCCATGCCAGACCAGGAGGTGGCAGAGTGCACTAACTCTTTCTCTCACTTTCTCTCACCAGTTACAGGAAACCTTCCGGTCCCAGCCCCAAATACGCCACTTCCAGTTCTGGCCCTATTGATGATATAATTTCCGGTCACAGCCCCAATACCACTACTTCTGGTTCCGGCCCTATCGATGACATCACTTCCTCCACTCAGCCTTAAAGCCACCATCTTTGTGACAAGCAAATGAGTTCTGTTCTGGACTCTGATCTGTGCACTCCAGCACACTTATTCATTTAATTTACAGTCAGGAAATAATATACGAGTAGCAGCCACAAACTATGATGGAAAGAAGAACCCAAATTTGAAGACACTGGTTTTGTAGCTGGAAGTGATTTTAATCCAATCAGGAGAAGGTTCAGCAACAACTGGAAGAAGCCTGACCTCAAGCCCCACTCAAGCTCCACAGCTTCCATCCAACAGGCATGAAAGAGGTGAACATGCAGCAGGCGTCATTCAACCAGAGACACACCAAAGACATACCGCTGCTCCGGCACTAACTCATCCATCGCTACAGGATGCCAAAATGTTACTTTTTACTTTATTATGCCATCTGTGGATCTCCTGGTTGGACTCCCAAACCTTTTTGACAATGTTGTTTGTCCTTCACACCAAAAATGACTTTTCAGTTCATTGCCACCATCACAACTAGCATTGGTGTTTTAGGGGTCTAGTTCCTCTTCAGCTTTTGGGTAGCTGCTGCTATGCCCCTCTGAAGGTGGTGCCCACCATATAAGGTAAGCAAACAAATGCCACAGACAAATAGGTCACAGTGCCCCCACTTTGAAAATTGAATTTAAAAACAATTGAAAATTCAATTTTAATAAATTCAAATTGATAAATTAATTAAATTCAATGTCTTTACCTTGGGGAAGAAAGCTATGGATTAGTGGGGTGGATGACTGAGATTACTGGACTGCCCACCTCTAATTTTAGTGGAAGGTGCAGCCTGTCGTGTTAAATGGTGGTAACTATCTATGCTTTTTATTTCTCTCTTGTTTATGAATATTTTCATTGTCTCCATCAACATTAGGACCTTAGTTGAAGATGTTCTGGTTGTTTAAGGTGCCACATGAGAGGTTGGGCATCAAGTTAAAAGAAGTGGGAGTTCAGGGTGATGTTTTTAGATGGGTGCAGAATTGGCTGAAACACAGGAAGCAGAGGGTGATGGTGCGAGGAACCTCATCAGAACTGGCCGATGTTAAGAGTGGTGTTCCACAGGGGTCAGTGCTAGAGCTGCTGCTATTTTTAATATATATAAATGATTTAGATAGGAATATAAGTAACAAGCTGGTTAAGTTTGCAGATGATACCAAGATAGGTGGATTAGCAGATAATTTGGAATCCGTTATATCATTACAGAAGGACTTGGATAGCATACAGGCTTGGGCAGATTTGTGGCAAATGAAATTTAATGTCAGTAAATGTAAAGTATTACACATAGGAAGTAAAAATATTAGGTTTGAATACACAATGGGCGGTCGGAAAATCGAGAGTACACCTTATGAGAAGGATTTAGGAGTCATAGTGGACTCTAAGCTATCAACTTCCCAACAGTGTTCAGAAGCCATTAAGAAGGCTAACAGAATGTTAGGTTATATAGCGCCTTGATCTGTGGAGTACAAGTCACAGGAGGTTATGCTCAACCTTTATAATGCACTGGTGAGGCCTCATCTTGAGTACTGTGTGCAGTTTTGGTCTCCAGGCTACAAAAGGACATAGCAGCACTAGAAAGGTCCAGAGAAGAGCGACTAGGCTGATTCCAGGTCTACAGGGGTTGAATTATGAGGAAAGATTAAAAGAGCTGAGCCTTTACAGTTTAAGCAAAAGAAGATTAAGAGGTGACATGATTGAAGTGTTTAAAATTATGAAGGGAATTAGTACAGTGGATCGAGACTTGTATTTTAAAATGTGTTCATCAAGAACACGGGGACACAGTTGGAAACTTGTTAAGGGTAAATTTCGCACAAACATTAGGAAGTTTTTCTTTACACAAAGAACGATAGACACTTGGAATAAACTACCAAGTAGTGTGGTAGACAGTAAGACGTTAGGGACTTTCAAAACTCGACTTGATGTTTTCTTGGAGGATACAAGTGGATAGGACTGGCGAGCTTTGTTGGGCTGAATGGCCTGTTCTCGTCTAGATTGTTTTAATGTTCTAATGTTCTAATGTTTAAGTTGTTACAGTCGATCCTTGATATACGACCGGCCTGACATGCGAACAACTTGATTTACGACCAGAATTTTTGTTTTGATTTACGACCAACATCTTGCGTTACGACCCGAATGCGGTCACGTGTATCTGCTTGTGCGATTGTAAACAAACAGCCGAGCGTCAGTCAGAACCCAGATACATGTGTTTGTGGACGTAATTTCGGTCAGTGCAGTGATTTATCTATATATATAATTCACTAAGACCATGGCAAGTAAGACGCATAATTGCTAAGGAAGGAAGAGAAGGTAACGAAGGTAAAGAAAGCGATTGTTAAGGGATGTTAGCTAGCGGGCTGGCGCGGCACATGATGATGTCATCAAGCTGAGTCAGCACCCGCTTGCTTTGGAGTGTATTATTACAGCAGTTCACAACACGACCAGCTTTGAACTGAGTGCTCGACTACTGTCATTATTAACTTGAGAAACAGCGATCACAATCAAAACAAAGAAGGAAATTGTGTGGAAATATGAGAGTGGCGTTCGTGTGACCGATCTCGCTTATATGTACAGCATGTCGAAATCCACCATCTCGACAATTTTACAAAGAAAAGATTTGCATAAGGAGGCTCCTTCTAAACAATAACCACCTCCCGTTTCATTCTCCTCCTCCTCCCTTCCTGCAGCCCAAAGATGTCAAATTAAATGGTGAGTACAGTATGAAATTGTTGTTTCTGGTAGGCTAGCCACTTTTTATAACTTTTTGGTTAGTACATCAGAAAAATTATTGGTGTTTTGGTAAATTCTGCACATCATACAACCCTTTTTTATTATGAAAAGGTTAAGTAAGTGTTGCTGTGGGAGGTTCGGAGCGCATTATGGGTATTTCCATTATTTATTATTGGAAAAATAGTCTCAACTTACAACCAACTTGAGTTACAACCAGCCCTCGCGAACGAATTGAGTTCATAAGTCAAGGGTCCACTGTATTTCCTAATGAGCACACTAGTGGTCTAATGCTGTTGTAGTTGCTGCCTTTGATCATTCCATGTCATTTATCCAGGTGTCTGTACTCCTCATAGTTTTGTTTTTTTTCTGTCCTCCCTGGCCATAGGACCTTACTTTTATTCTATGTCACTTTGTGTTCCCTAATTCTATTTTCTAATTTATTTTGTCTTTTTTCTCTTTCTTCATTATGTAAAGAACTTTGAGTGACATCATTTGTATGAAAATGTGCTATAAAAATAAATATTGTTGCCATAATAATAATAATAATAATAATAACTAACATTTATTTATTGCTTTTCTCACTATTCAAAGCACTTTACACAGTGAGTGACCAGCCACTTTAACTGACACTAATGTGCAGCCTCCACCTAGATGATGTGACGGCAGCCATTTTTGCACCAGTATGCTCACCACACGTTAGCTGTTAGGTGGTGAAGGTTGAGATCCAGTTAGTCAATTAGAGACAGAGGATGATTAGGGTGCCAGAATGTCTAGGCCATGGTGGATAATTAAGCATGGACATCAGGAAACACCCTACTCTATGTGATGGAGGCTCATAGATCTTTTATGACCTCGGTTTTAAATCTCATCTGAAGGAGGGTGCCATTTTTACATCACATTGTATCCATCACTGTACTGGGGCATTGGGATTTCACACACAGACCACAGAGGAAGCGGCCCCTGCTGGCTTTATCAACACCACTACCATCAATAACTCAAACTTTTCCTGATTGTTCTGTCCAGGCTTGAGCAAGCTTAGCTTCAAGTGGCTGACCTCTTCTGAAGTTATTAGGATACAATTGAACTACATATAAAGAAGGATAACAAAAGAGCATTGAGTATTATGGAAAAAATTACAAATACATCTAAATTTATTATCAATAAAAATGTCACACTATTTTGCCTTTCTGAATGCAGAATGGCAGCACGGTGGTGCAGTGGGTAGCGTTGCTGGCTCACAGCTAGGAAACCCGGGTTCGCTTCCCGGGTCCTCCCTGTGTGGCGTTTGCATGTTCTCCCCGTGTCTGCCTGGTTTTCCACCCACAGTCCAAAGACATGCAGCTTAGGTGCATTGGTGATCCTAAATTGTGCTTGGTGTGTGTGTGTGTACGCCCTGCTTGGGGTTTGTTTCCTGCCTTGTGCCCTCTGTTGGCTGGGATTGACTCCTGTGGCCCTGTGTCAGTATAGTGGGTTGGATAATGACTGACTGACTTTATTCTGGTCAAATCTCTCCACTTTTATTGTTCATTACAGTGTTGCATCCTAAATAAATTAGCAGGGATGCACAGGGGGACAATATGCCTGAGGGGGCATAAGCACCTGAGATTAGAGGAAACAAAACTTCATTAGGCGGATGCAGCACTCAGGTTCACACAGTAACAAGTCAATCAAACACAAAACCAACACATAGCACTCAATATCCAGCATAATGCAATGGCAGACCATAAAATAAAATAAAACAATAAATCGATACTAAAGTAAACCAGATCAGCCTACCACTGAATGACTTTAATACTGTTAATACTTATCTAATGTTAAAATGCTCCCAGGCTTTGGTCTTGTCACATCCGGACTACTGCAACTCTCTGTTGGCAGGAGTCCCAGCTTGTGTCACCAAGTTGGTGCAGATAATTGAAAACGCAGCAGGAATTCTGGTGTTCAGCCAGCAGCGACGGGCACACGTCACTCCCCTCTTCAGATCACTACATTGGTTTCTTGTAGCGGCACATATTGACTCTTGCCTACAGAATAGTCAGTGGGTCAGTACCTATGCATATGGAGACACTTGTGCGGTCCTATGTTCCTTCTCACTCACTCAGGTCGGTGTCTGGTGATATTCTGTACTTACCCCTACTCTCTTTTCTGTTTCTTTTTCCGGTTTCTTTGTGGTGGTGACCTGCGCCACCTCCACCTACTCAAAGCTTCATGATGCTCCAACAATGATGGATGGATTAAAAGGTAGAAGTCTATGTGACCATCTTCATTAAGCCCTTCCATGAGAACCCTAAATGCAAAGAGGACTGTTTCATTTATGTTAGTTAGAATGCCCAGAGGGGACTGGGTGGTCTCATGGTCTGAAATCCCTACAGATTTTATTTTTTTCTCCAGCCGTCTGGAGTTTTTTTGTTTTTTCTGTCCCTCCTGGCCATTGGACCTTATTCTTATTCTAAGTTAATTAATGTTGACTTATTTTATTTTCTTATTGTGTCTTTTATTTTTCTATTCTTTATTCTGTAAAGCACTTTGAGCTACTGTTTGTATGAAAATGTGCTATATGAATAAATGTTGTTGTTGTTGTTATTACCTCTGCATGGTGTCAAATCTCAGTCCAGCTCCTAATTGGTGAAATAAGCTGCCCACCTCCGTCACTGAAGCTTAAGAGACTCTTATTTGGTGGATTTCGGTCCACCTGACCCCTGTGACCCTATAGTTAGGATATAGCGGGTTGGATGATGGATGGATGGAGAATAAAATAAGAACATAAAACAGTTAAACAAGGAGATCAATTATACTGTAAGGAAAGTTGACTGATGGAATGAGAATTCGGTTGCAGCCACAGGACGTCACTAGGAGTGAGAATGGCATGCACTGATGTAACCTGCTTGGCTTGTTTCTCATCTATCATCGGTGGAAATCTGGCAGCTCATATATGGAAAGCAGCCAACATACCATTGCTCAAAACCTTTAGTTATATGTAAGCAGGTAATACATCTGCTCAAAGTAAACATATGAAGGCAAGTTAAACAAAAAAGGTGTGATTATAACACTGGTGAGGCTACAAAAATGAGTAAGGCTCAATAAGTCTAACTTCATATTGTTGTAATTCATATTTGCTGCTGCTTTTCAATTTGATAGGGTCAAGTGGATGGGACTGGATGGTTAACTGGCCCTGAAATTGTTTCAAAAGTCAGATGGCCAGACTTTTTGTTTTATTCTCCCCATTGGCCATCACCCATAAAATTTATTTATTAATATGTTGACTACCAAATACATGCCACCTACGAGTTATCTTATAAACCGTCTTCGGGTCAGCATATTGGTAGGCAGAGGATGTACAGTGCCTTCCATAACATTTTTCGCTGATTCCACCCTCAGATCCACCATCTGAAATTCCAAATCAAACACTTCAGACCTGATTAAAGTGCACGTTGCAGAGTTTTATTTAAGGGGATCTGCATACATTTCAGTCACACCACACTTTTTCTGCACGGGGGGACCTGCAGACAAATGGCATCACAGGTGTTTGTGATTCCTCAGGTATGTTTCATAAGGTACCTCAGCTTTCTTCTACCCTTTGGAGTCTGTAGTTGCCATTGTTCAATATGAGGACAACAGTTATGCCAATGAAAGTCAAAGAAGCCATTATGAGGCTGTAAAACAAGAATAAAACCATTAGAGACATCAATAAAACCTTAGGGCAGTGGTTCTCAAAAGTGTTCGTCGGGCCCCCCTGGGGAGGGCGCGAAGAAGTGAAAAAAAGAAAACAAGAATCGAAAATATGAAAACTACATCTATTGAAACCAAAACAAATGAACTTAAACTATATTCTAATACTAGAAAAATAAATACAGAGTTAGATAAATGTCGATAAAAGTTAAGTAGTGTGAACTTGGCCCGGACACAGACAGGCGGACATGTTGTTTAAAACCACCACACGTTTATTAAACACAATTATTTACAATAAAGGTCACTCAGACCCAGTCCAATGGTCACACAGACCTTAGTCACGTGCACAAAATGAACCCCACACAGTCACAATCCTGGCCACAATGCCTTGTCTTCGGGCCGCCTCCACAGTTCCTCTTGCCTCGTCCGCGGAAGTGCCGGCTGTCCTCCTGACAGGTCTTCCCCCCAGCACTTCCTGGTGTGGCGGAAGTGCTGGGGCAACAAGTCTCCAAGACATCGGGGCGCCTCCTGGCGGTGACCACGGGCCCCTACAGGGAAAGGCTTCCATGCCCTTGACCCGTGGCCCCCAAAGCAACCCGGAAGGCGAACCCCACGTGACCCAGGCAGGGCTCTGACCCTCTTCCGGTCCCTCCTGGCGTCCCGGCCGGGTCATGGCCTCTGGCATCCCTGACAGTAGGTATAATAAAATATGCATCTGTGATATATCATTAATTAAAAAAGAACAAATTGGTATTAGTGGGCTCCTTTCAAAAAAATATTAAGGGTGGCGCGATTAAAACTGTTATGAAAACTCGGGTCGCAAATACGAAAAGGTTGAGAAACACTGCCTTAGGATGACGTAAACTGTCCAGAATATCATGAAGAAGAAAGAACACACTGAGGAGCTCAGTAATCACAAAGGGACTGGTAGGCCAAGGAAGACCTCCAATGCTGATGACAGAAGAATCTGTGGTCAAGAAAAAGCCCCAAACGCCTGTGCGACAGACCAGAAACAGACTTCAGGGGTCCGATGTAGATGTCTGAGAGATGACTAGCAGCAGAAGACTTCATCAACAGAAACACAGAGGCCACACCACAAGAACAGGATGGCCAGGTTACTGTTTGCAGAAAAGGACTTCAAAGAGCCTGCAGAATTCTGGGAATAAGTCATGTGGACATACGGGACAAAGATGAACCTGCTGTATCAGAATGATGGCAAGAGCAAAGTTGATAAGGAACTGCCCGAGATCCAAAGCAGACCACCTCATGTGTTAAACCAGAAGCTGGGGGTGTTATGGTTTGGGTATGTATGGCTGCCACAGGTCCTGACACACTTCTCTTTATTGATGATGTGACTGTTGACGGCAGTGGCACAATGAATACTGAGGTGTAGAGAAATATCTGATCGGTTCAAGTTTCAGTAAAGACCTCCAAACTCATTACACGGCGCTTCACCCTACACAAGATAATGATCCAAACAGACTTCTGAGGCAACACAGGAGTTTGTCAAAGCTGAAAAATGGAAAATTCTTGAATTGCCAGGCCAGTCACCCGATTTCAATTCAACTGAGCAGGCCTTCCACATGCTGAAGAGAAAACATAAGGGTGACAAGCCCCCCTTGCAACAAGCAGGAGCTGAAGATGGCTGCATTAGGGGCTTAGCAGAGCATCACCAGGGAAGATCCTCAGCATTTGGTGATGTCGATGAATGGCAGACTTATCATTGCATGCTGAGATACGCGACAAAGTCCTAAATATGACAAAGGCTTTAATAGACCTGCCATTGCTGTGTCCCAAACATTATGGTGGCCAGAAATGGGGGAACTGTGCAAAAAAAGTGCTGTCATTTCTACATGGTGTGACTGAAATGAATGCAAATCCCCTTAAAGTAAAGACTGCAATGTGCACTTTAATCACATTTGAAGTGTGTAATTTGTCATTTTAAACTGCAGACTGTGTACCACACTACTTGGTAGTGTATTCTATAAGTATCTATGGATCTCTGTGTAGTAAAAACTCCCTAATGTTTTGGTGAAATTTCCTGTTAACAAGTTTCCAACTGTTTCCCCGTGTTCTTGATGAACTCATTTTAAAGTCACTGTTTCAATCCACTGAACTAATTCACTTCATAATTTTAAACATTAAGTCAGGTCTCCTCTTAATCTTCTTTTGCTTAAACTGTAAAGGCTCAGCTCTTTTAATCTTTCCTCATAACTCATCTCCTAGAACCCTGGAATCAGCCTAGTCGCTCATCTCTGGACCTTCTCTAGTGCTGCTATGTCCTTTTTGTAGCCTGGAGACCCAAACTGCCTACAGGACTCCAGATGAGGCCTCGCCAATGTATTATAAAGATGGAGCAGAACCTCCTGTGACTTGTACTGCACACATCAAGGCGCTATATAACCTGACATGCTGCTAGCCTTCTTAATGGCTTCTGAACCCTGTCTGGCAGTTGACAGCTTAGAGTCCACTTCTTCTTCTTTCGGCTGCTCCTGTTAGGGGTTGCAACAGAGGATCATCTTGTTCCATTATCTTTCTGTCCTCGTCATCTTGCTCTGTCACACCCATCACCTGCATGTCCTCTCTCACCACATCCATAAACCTTCTCTTAGGCCTTCCTCTTCCCTGGTAGCTCTATCTTTAATAGTTTAGAGTCCACTATGACTCCTAAATCCTTCTGATAAGGCATACTTTTGATTTTCAAAACCAACCACTGTGTATTCAAACCAAACATTTTTATGTCCTATGTGTCATATGTTACATTTACTGACATTAAATGTCTTCCGAAACAAATCTGCCCAAGCCTGTCTGCTGTCCAAGTCCTTGTGTAATGATATAATGGATTCCAAATTACCTGCTAATCCACCAATCTTGATATCATCTGCAAACTTAACCAGCTTGTTACTTATTTTCTTGTCAATATCATTTATATATTAAACATATCAGTGACCTCGGTACTGGCCCCTGACGGACGGCACTCATAACTTCACCCAATTCTGATAAGGTTCCTTGCACCAACACCCTCTGTTTCTTGTGTCTGTGCCAATTCTGCACCCATCTACAAACAATGCCCTGAACTCTCACTTCTTTTAGTTTGATGCCCAACCTCTCATATGGCACATTATCAAATGCAGATCTGAACATTTTGGAGGTGTGCACTGCTAGAACTTCATGGTGGTGTTCTTCCACCATCTACTTTTCTAATGCAATGGTCCTCCACCCTGTGTGCAGCGGGAACCAGCCACTGCCCCATTTTAGTCTTCAGCACTAAGGCAGGTAGGGTCCAAGTCTGAGTGAACAACACTTACACATCATGATTGCGATGAAAACAGTCAAGATGAGCAGCAGCGCCAGAACGAGGAACACGCGCTCGTTCACTGTAAGGTCAGTTGTCTGGCTGGTAATCATGTTTGTAGTTTTTGGACTCTTTGCTTCTGGCCCTGTAGAAAAAAACAAAAATATTTCAAAATGTCTGCCTGCTCACAATGCAAAATTAGTTTAGAAGCGTTCGGGAGTGATGCCAATAGAAAAGTATATTCTTAAAGTTAATGATTTATCCGTTAGGACTTGATCCATTAGGATTAAAAGTGAAGACGGAGGTCAAGAATTTAGGGGTAACTATTGACTCTGACCTGAATTTTAAATCGCATATTAATCAGAATACTAGAACAGCATTTTTTCACTTAAGAAATATGGGATAAGTTAAACCTCTTAAAACATTATAAGATGCTGAGAAATTCGTTCATGTTTTTGTTTTCAGTCGACTAGATTACTGTAACACACTCCCCTCAGGACCACCCAAAAAAGACATCAATCAATTACAATGAGTGTAGAATGCAGCTGTCAGAATCTTAACTAGGAAAAGAAAATCCGAGCACATCACACCAGTCTGAGCGTCACTACACTGGTAGTGAATTGACTTTAAAATAGTGCTTATAGTATCTGGTATCTGGTGTGACCCCCCAATAACTCAACTAAACATTTCCGGTAACTTTTGCTCATTCCTGCATACCGCCATTCCTCCGTTAAGAAAAGCTTCAGCTCTGGGATGTTGGTGGGTTTCCTCACATGAACTGTTCACTTCAGGTCCTTCCACAACATTTCGACTCTATTAAGGTCAGGACTTTGACTTGGCCATTCCAGAACATTCACTTTGTTCTTCTTTAACCATTCTTTGGTAGAACGACTTGTGTGCTTAGGGTCGTTGTCCTGCTGCATGAACCACCTTCTCTTGAGATTCAGTTCATGGACAGATGTCCTGACATTTTCCTTTAGAATTCTCTGATCTTATTCAGAATTCATTGTTCCATCAATGAAGGCAAGCCGTCCTGGCCCAGATGCAGCAAAACAGGCCCAAACCATGATACTACCACCACCATGTTTCACAGATGGGATAAGGTTCTTATGCTGGAATGAAGTGTTTTCCTTTGTCCAAACAGAACGCTTTTCATTTAAACCAAAAAGTTCTATTTTGGTCTCATCCGTCCACAAAACATTCTTCCAATAGCCTTCTGGTTTGTCCACGTGATCTTTAGCAAACTGCAGACGAGCAGCAATGTTTTTTTTTGGAGAGCAGTGGCTTTCTCCTTGCAACCCTGCCATGCACACCATTGTTGTTCAGTGTTCTCCTGATGGTGGACTCATGAACATGAACATTAGCCAATGTGAGAGAGGCCTTCAGTTGCTTAGAAGTTACCCTGGGGTCCTTTGTGACCTCGCCGACTATTAAACGCCTTGCTCTTGGAGTGATCTTTGTTGGTCGACCACTCCTGGGGAGGGTAACAATGGACTTGAATTTCCTCCATTTGTACACAATCTGTCTGACTGTGGATTGGTGGAGTCCAAACTCTTTAGAGATGGTTTCGTAACCTTTTCCTGCCTGATGAGCATCAACAACTCTTTTTGTGAGGTCCTCAGACATCTCCTTTGTTCGTGTCATGATACACTTCCACAAACATGTGATGTGAAGAGCAGACTTTGATAGATCCTGTTCTTTAAATGACACAGGGTGCCCACTCACACCTGATTGGCACCCCATTGATTGAAAACACCGGACTTGAATTTCACCTTCAAACTAACTGATCATCCATGAGCTTCACATACTTTTGCCACTCACAAATATGTAATATTCGATCATTTTCCTCAATAAATAAATGACCAAGTATAATATTTTTGTCTCATTTGTTTAACTGGTTTCTCTTTATCTACGTTTAGGACTTGAGTGAAAATCTGATGATGTTTTAGGTCACATTTATGCCGAAATATAGAAAATTCTAAAGGGTTCAAGCACAACTGTGTACTATATATATGTACACTATATATATACACTATATATATATATATATATATATATATATATATATATATATATATATATATATATATATATATATATATATATATATATATATTGTGAATGCTGGCCCCGGCACAGACAGACGGACGACATATTTTCACCCAACACACTTTTATTTACAATATTTACAAGTTCCATAAGTCACGTGCACTCACACAACCCCAGTGCCCCTGGCACTGAATCCCCCAAAGTCCAGGGCCCACAGTCTCTGTGCCTTTGTTCCTGGCCGCCTCCTGTCCTCTCTCCAGCTCCGTCAATACTGCCTCCCAACTTCCACCAATGACTGGAGGGAGGCGGCCCCTTTTATGGGAATCCGGATGGGCTCCAGCTGCTTCCCGGCACTTAACGTTGGCCACACCCCTGTGTGGTGGAAGTGCCGGCTGCGCACGGAAGCCGTCCGTGTCTCCCCGGTCGTCTTCCCCCCGGCACTTCTTGGTGTGGCGGAAGTGCCGGGCTCCCGGGATAAATAGGCACTGGGGCGCCGCCTGGCAGTGGCCACGGGTCCCTACAGGGCTGGGCTTCAAAGCCCCCTACCCGAGGCCTCCTGCATAAACAGGACGGACGCCCCTTCTCGGTCTGGAGGAGGCACACGCCCTCCTCTGGTCCTCCAAGGCATCCCGGCCGGGAGGACCACACGGGATGAACCGGCATCGGGGCACCCGAGGCCCCCAATATAACCAGGACGGACGCCCCCTCGCGGTCTGGAGGAGGCACAAGCCCTCCTCTCCTCCTCCTGGGCGTCCTGGGGACCACAATATATATATATATATATATATATATATATATATATATATATATATATATATATATATATAAATCCAACGTCTGTCTGTCTGTCTGCTTTTCACGAGAGAACTACTTAACGAATTCAGATCTGGGATTTTTTTTTCTAGAATTTGCTTGAATGTTCCGGTTGATTTTGCGACTTCTCTCATCTTGTTAAGTATCTTAGTTTGCTTGCGGTTACGATTTCGCAAATCCAAGAGAGATGCAGTGGGCTGATGGGAAGGGGGTGGTCCCTCCTCAGTCATGCGCCAGCCTCCATTCAAGTCGCTCTACCTGTCGCCACATGTTGCTGCTTACCTCGCCTCCGCATAGCTAACGAGATCTGTTTGTTCAACAGACATCTAGAGATTGTTAAGGAGTAACGTTTGACGTTTTTGAGAGAGAGATCAGAGCTACGTGTGTTTTAGAAGGTAGCTGCTGATTGCCAGACATATCACAGTCATTTGCTCTTCTTTCCACACGGGGGACGCTCTCCCATCAGAGCTGAACACGATCAGACACAGTGCCATCGTTTGATGTTCGAGTGTACCTACCTTCTGCTTGGACAGAATTACAGTTTTTTTTAATTGATTTTTAAAGTTTGTCCTATTTCACTACTACGTGGGCAGAGGCATGGGAGACAGCTAGTATATTATAAAATTAATTTAAAATAAATCAATGTAATGTAATGCATGGAAATCTATTAAACAAATAGTCATTTGCATAACCTTTTCTAACCTACTCAATGAACTTTACATAGAGAGAGGAGGCTACTTCAACCTCTATGACCATCAGACTAAAAACCATGTTACACGGCACGTTATCAAAAAGACAATAACTCCACCGTGACACATGGTGATGGCAGCATCAGGCTGTGGACATGGTTCTCTGTGCCAGGCCATTGGAAGGATTGTGAGGGAAAAATTAAAAACTAAATACAAGGAAATCCTGGAGGAGAACCTGATGAAGTCGGTCAGAACCCTGCACTCTGGGACAAGACAACAAGGCCAAGCATAAAGCCAAAGCTACAGAGAAATGGCTTCAAAACAACAATGCTGAATGTCCTGGAGTATCCGAGTCAGAGTCCAGTGCTCATATTTATCAAGTGTCTCAGAGTAGGAAACTGGTCCAGACTAGCTCAGAGTGAAGGAAATTTGGAGTAGGAGTAATAGCATTTTATCCATTTTTCAAATTGAGGAAACCACATCTAATTCCATCTGGGTAATTAGGAGTTGCTTAATATTGTGAAGAGGCTACAATTACATGCAGCTTAGTGTATTATGCTACCATATTGTATTATCCTTTTGCTCCTTCTTCTACTTGGATTATTATTATTATTATTATTATTATTATTATTATTATTATTATTATTATTATTATTATTATCCAACTTAATAAAAGGATATGAGTCTGGGTGTCTATGTGTCCATCTAGTTGCTATGTCTCTGCCATTCGAAAAGTTGGCACATCACAAACATATTTAGTAATAAAACGCATAGCATTATTCATTCCAACAGGTGGTGCATCACAAACATTAACAACTGCTTTTACGAATTCCATACCAAAAGACATATAGCATATACAAATGCTAAATGTGGTGCACTACAAACATTAACATTGAGGTCTACATTGACTTAGATTTCATCCCAGCCTAGACTGATAGCAGAAATAGTCATTATTATCCACCCATTATCCCACCCGCTATATCCTAACTACAGGGTCACAGGGCTCTGCTGGAGCCAATCCCAGCCAACACAGGTCGTAAGGCAGGAAACAAACCCCGGGCCGGGCGCCAGCCCACTGCAGGGCACACATACACACACACAACTACACACCAGGGAAAATTTAGAATCGCCAATCCACCTCACCTGCATGTCTTTGGACTGTGGGAGGAAACCCATGCAGACATGGGGAGGACATGCAAACTCCACACAGGGAGGACCCGGGAATCGAACCCACAGGTCTCCTTACTGCGAGGAAACAGCATAGCTTCATAACTTCTTCTCATATTCTACTCTGAGGTAGGAGAAGTCTTAGTCTAACCAGACTTTTACTGCAATTCCTAGGAGTAATTCTGAGGTGCTTCATATATACGAGCACAGATCTTCATCCAGCAGACAATTTATGGCTGGACTTGACTAAGGCTGTCCACTCACGATCCCCATGACACACGACAGAGCTGGAGAAGAATGGAGAAAAATGGAAGAGCTGACAGAGAGCAAACTGACTCAAGTCTGTCATGGCTTCCTTTTACTAAATACTGACTTGAAGGGGGTGTATACTTACGCAATCAATGACATTATGTTTCATATTTGTAGTTATTTGATATCACTCTGCCTAGGTCTGTTTTCACTTTGACATTAAATGTCACATCATGCGGTCATCACAAGATATGACCTGTTGTTGACATCATCAAGGGGTGACATATAACAGTGGAATCTCAGGTCACTACTGTAATTCGTTTCCAAAACTCTGGTCGTAACCCGATTTGATTTGTGACCCGAACTAATTTCCCCCATTGGATTGTATGTAAATACAATTAATCTGTTACTGACCGTACAAACTGTATGTAAATATATATATTTTTTAATATTTTTATGTACAAAAATAGTTAATTACACCATAGAATGCACAGCTTACCAGTAAACTAAATGTAGAAACATTGAATAACACTGAGAAAACCTTGAACAGAGAAAACTAACATTGCCAGAGTTCACGCTACAGCCTTATGAACTGCTCGCTGTAAACACTTTTTTTAATGAGTTTTAAGCACATGGAAAAAATGAACATTTGAAAAATCTGTAATTTTTACAAAAACTAACCATAAACAACCAAGAAAACTAACCTTGGATGAGTCGAGTTCTGACATGAAGGAAGTGAGTAGGAACTGGGTGCAGAGGAGATTACAGTTTTGAGGTAGAGTCCGACTCAGCGATGGAGGGCGAGAACACGCATGTCTGACCAAGAACAATGTACAGGGAGAGACTGAACACGTGCAGAAATCATTGACGCGTACGAACTGGAAAGGAAACTGGCTGGCTGCCAGTGTTTTTGTTCGCCACCCGAGTGTGTGGTCATGAACAGTTTGGTGAACTTTTTGGTCGTAACCCGATTTGTACGTGTTCTGAGACGTTCGTGACCCGAGGTTCCACTGCGACAGAAAAAATGTACAAAATGACCAAAGCCATCTTTAAGGAAACTGAAGAAAAAATGGTAAATATGTGTAAGCGTGTCCAGATTTGAAACCCTGCTAGACAGTATAGACCACAGCACCAATGGCTCACGCCCCTTGACAGCTGGTGTGAGGAGTCTGCATGTTCCCCTCATGTTCTTGTACTTTATAAATTTGTCTTAAGTCAGTGAGTTTACCCCCTTGTGGATGGGCAGCCCTTTCACCCTTCCATTCTTAATATTCAGCACTCTGACCTTTTATCCCCTTTGATGGTCAGTTAGTCTCCTTGCTGCCCATTTTAACTCTTATATCCCAAAATTGCTAGTTGCTCTTAACACACTTTGGCACACCCCTAAGCACTTGAAAGAGGACATGAATGCCATTTTGATGCATCTTACCTCTCAAGATTTGAAGAAGTGAATGTTCTGTCCAGTATCCAGTAGACATGTAAGCCTGACATGTATACAGCCCAGCATCATCCAGGTCAACGTTCCTTAGCAGCAATGAGAAGTTTCCACTTGGCAGCTCCTTCACAAATACCTCCGTCCTTCCCCTGAAGCGTCCATCTTGGTGCACGTGCACATCAGCACCCTTCTCATGCCGGTGAACCACCGTGGTCTTGTTGAAGAGCCAGTCAAGCACCTGAAGCGAAATCGACATGCTAGCCTTCACTGGAAAGCTGCAGTTCAGAAGGACTGTGGAGCCCACAATGGCTTCTACTTCTGGAACTTCATCACCTGAGTCAATGTCTGGAACAAGAAAGAAAAGTCAGCTTTGACAGATCATGTGGGACCCTAAGACAATGTCACCAACAGTTTTACTACCTTGGCATTACAGTGCCTTCCTGCCTCTGCAGTTCCTTCTAATAGTTATGATGTTCATATCCTACAATCTCTGCCACAATTATCTCCTTTGTCAGAACACCTCTGGTCCTCAGACAGACCCATCCATGTCCAGTGAACCGCCATCAGTGGTCCACATCCTGGATCTGTCCACAACCTCAAGTCCTGTGATGTTCTGAACTCACACAGAACAGTAAGAAGATAAAACTCATTTAGCTGGATAGCCAGACACTGCCCTTGTGTGCCTTAGCTCATCCAAATCAAATCACCAATGTAAAGACGGGATGCCATCATTAGATTGTGAGGTCATAAACAGTGTCCTTCAGGGCTCAGGACGCAGACCATTACTGTGGTCACTCTGTATGCTGTGATTACGAGACTGGACAGGTGGAGTGTAGATAGATAGATAGATAGATAGATAGATAGATAGATAGATAGATAGATAGATAGATAGATAGATAGATATGAAAGGCACTATATGATAGATAGATAGATAGATAGATAGATAGATAGATAGATAGATAGATAGATAGATAGATAGATAGATAGATAGATAGATATGAAAGGCACTATATGTTAGATAGATAGATAGATAGATAGATAGATAGATAGATAGATAGATAGATAGATAGATAGATAGATAGATAGATAGATAACATTTAATCCACACTAATAAATGGATAAGTGTCTATGTATTTGTCTCTGAAGCTGTCCATTTGATATATTTCTGTCATTCCAACAGATGGCACATCATAAACATTAACACTGTTTTTATGAATCCCATACCAAATGGCATATAACACAGATGCATAATGTATTTGTATTGCATTGTTAATTCAGCCCATCTTGATAATCATAATTCTTTACATTTATATAATGTTTTTTCTCAATACTCATTTACTTCTGTGGGTGCAGAGCCACTTTAACCACCACTAATGTGCAGCACTCACCTGAACTATGCAACAGCAGCCATTTTTGTGCCAGTATGGTCACCATAAATTATCTGTTAGATAGCCAATTAGAGAAAGGGGATGATTAGGGGGGCAGAATGATAGGCTGTGCTGGGCAATCTAGCCAGAACATTGGGATACACCCTACAGTTCACAAAGGATGCTCAAGGATGACAACAGAGAGTCAGAACCTCAGGTTTATGTCTCCTCCAAAGGACAATGCCATTTTTACAGTCCAGTGTCCCCATCACTGCACTGGGGCATTGGGATCCAAATTCACACCACAAGGTAAGCGCCCCCTGCTGGCCTCACCAGCACCTCTTCCAGCAGCAAGCCAAGCTTTTTCTAGATGTTTTCCCATCTAAATACTGGCTGGGCTTGAATATGCTTAGCTTTAGGTGGGTGACCTCTTCTGAGGTACATCTGGTATGGCTGCTAGATAAGTAGCACAGCTAGTTGATGGATAAAAAGTTTGGCAATTCATTCACCTTCAGCCTATCGCGCCCTTCATTTCAGACCTGACATATGTTTCCTTAGCATTAAAAATCTCAAGACTTCTGCTTGCACTCTGCTGTTGACTTTGACCCTAAGCACAAACATTTACATTTAACATGTAAGTCACCTTTGAACTGTTAAGTGAATTAAATATTTTTCTCACCAATGCCAAACATCAGGAAGAAGAATCCGAGCAGAGATGTGACTAACATGATGTTGAAATCTGAAAAAGACAAAAGACAAATGTAACCTTGTTGCCCTGCAGTCAGTCACTTGTGAAATTAAACTGTCTCGGGGACTTTGAGTAAAGGTGACCCGTGCCAGGTGACCTCAGACTGGATGACAGCTCAGAGCTCAGGTGTGTTCTGTTTTCCCGATGTGTCCTTCTGTACGTTACAGTCTTGTGTCACAGGTGCTGTCCGTCAAATTCTCTTTTGAATCAGAGGGACGCTGTCAGGTGGGCTCTGGTGAAGCACCAAAAAGAGAAGGCTAGGAACAGAGTGGGCCTGCAGTGAAGTGAAGAGAGGCTGTCCTCTGACGTACAGCAGAAGACGCTTGATTTTAAACACACAGTCATTCATTGTTGTTCATTCCTGCTATAGACATGGCAGTCACACAAGCTGTTCCACACCCCTTGACTTTATAAAAATTCAAATGTATCCTACAGAGATCCCTGTTTGGTTAAGCACACAGGCAAATAAACTTTTTGAGCACACAGAAAAACAAAAAAGGGTACGAGAGTAAAACGAGAGACAAGATTTACGGTCAAGAGAACAAGCAAGAGGTCAAAACCAACGGTAACACGTAAGTCTTTTTTGAAAGTTTTTGGTATCCTCAGATCAGAATGAAGAAATAGCTTCCCAGCTGTCCTTTTACCCCATCATGTCGATTAAGCACAGGTCACGACTTCAGAGGCCACGTCCCTAGAAAGACAGGGATGCAGATCTAACAATGGGATCACAAAATGGCGGTGATTGAGAACCTAAAATGGTGTCCACTGGAATTACAAAATGATGGCAACTGAGAACCTAAAATGGTGTCCACTGGAATTACAAAACAAAACACAACTTCTGAATCATTTCAAAATTTAATGAATAAAAAGAACAGAATCCTTGATTTCAATAACCTCCAATACAAGTACAACAGTATGCCGAATAAAATCCAATTATGGCACTGCCTCATTAATAGAAGAGAAGGTGTTGTGCCCCCTTCTGGCTTAAGGAAGAAGTCCCAAATTCAAGGCCAACACTACATAACCCCTGTGGACCCTTATTATTCACCTACTTAAGCTCCAAATGTAAAATCAATCAATCTATCGATTGCAGTGGGATTACAAAATGGTGGTGACTGAGAACCTAAAATGGCGTCCATTGTAATTACAAAATGATGGCAATTGAGAACCTAAAATGGCATCCAAGACATCAATCAAATCCCAAGTCCCAAATTCAAGGCCAACACTACATAACCCCTGTGAGCCCTATTATTCACTTACTTAATCTCCAAATGTAAAATCAATCAATCGAGTGCAGGTAAACATGTCATGCTCTACTTATAAGAGGCTTGGTGCGCTGTTCAGCACTGTAAGGCGCTATATAAAATTGACAAACCCTTATTTTTGTTTGTTCTGCTTCCTTCCAAATGACTGTCTGGACACTCCGATGTGTTCTACTTGTGTGTTTGTATGTGCCTTGTGCTTGACTAACGTCCCTTCAAGGATGGACCCTGCCTTACACCCAATGCTGTTGTGGTAGGCTCCTGTTTCTTGTGACACTGAACTGGACTAAACCAGTACTAATCATGGATGGACAACTGTCCATTTCTATCAAATGGTAGCTGAAAAAAATGTGAAATCTTAATGGGGCAAACGTAGACACCACTGACAAGCAGTGTGACCCTGAGCGAGTCATTTCACTATCAGCGTTCACACAGTTCGGTAAATCATTTCCACTTGCGGTGGGCTTCACTTGCTGTATGCAACCACATTTATTCACTTCCTGCTGGATGTCACACTAGGCATTCAGACCCTCGACTCAATGACAGATTCCATCTTCAGATCTCTGTTTCCATGTCTTGCATTTGGAAGAATAGAAAAGTCAGTCAGTCGGTCATTTTCCAACCCGCTGTATCCTAACTACAGGGTCACGGGGGTCTGCTGGAGCCAATCCCAGCCAACACAGGGCGCAAGGCAGGAAACAAACCCCGGGCAGGGCGCCAGCCCACTGCAGAATAGGAAAGTCTTAAAGGTTATACTGATCCTTCAATTTAGTGGTTCCCAACTCCCTTCATTTAGGCTGCAGGTCTATAAGACTGTGTTTCTTGCATAGGGGTTAGGTAGTTCCCCTCATAATTTTCTGGTCCTCAGGGCCATTTTAGTTTAATTTATTTTTTACAATGAGTTTGGTTGTTCTCCTCACCCTTTTAAGTTTCAGGCCATTAACGCATTAATTTTGTGCCACTGATCAATTTTCAAAACTCCGTAAGCAGTTACTCGTAGCAGGGACATTCTTAGGCATACGTGAACTACGCATCCACGTAGGGTCCTGACCGTGAGGGGGGGCCCCCGGCCCTTCCCCGACTTACAATTTTTTTTTTTGTCGGACTGTGGGCCCTTGTCATGCCCCTGGCACTGCAGCCGTCTGTGCCAGTCCCTCACGTCGTGTGTCACGATACCCTCCTCATTCTAAATTTTATCGTTCTTTTCCCGGTGTTTTATTAGAACACCTTCCTGAGCTCAAGCCCCCCCAATCCCCCAACCCCCCAAACAAGGCCTGCACATTTTTGAACCATGTAGGGCCCCCAAACTGCTAAGAATGGCCATGCTCGTAGCTTACATCCTAAATAAGGGTGATGTAATTAATTACGAAAAGCATCAGGGGCCTCATGTACAGAACATACACTACAACATGGCGTACGGACAAGACTGAAACTGTGTATACACAGATGCGTAAAACTGTGTAAGCAAAGTACCCTGCACTTTCCCTTTATAAGTCCCAGTCAACATGAATTTCAACATACATGCACATGCCTACAGCCCCACTCCGACTCCTCCCAGAATTACTGTGACCTGACATTGGCTCGATAGACATATGAACGCCAACAAAATAGCACCGATTAAAACGCGGCATCAAAATCGCGCCGACAAAATCGCGAAAGATTCATTAAATATGAATTACTAGTGTAAAGCATATATAATAATGTTTACTTAAGAAGGCAATATTATGAGACACGGCACGCAGATAGTCCTTAAGATCACGCCCTGCATATGTAGGAAGAATTGCAGCAAGATGTCTTTGATAGTTGAGTGTATTTAGACTTGCTGGCTGCCTGACTGCTGGTAATTCCGCTTTGTATACGCCGCGTTATGTCAACCCTCGACTGAGTTATTTGTTCGCGGCATGCCATCAGCAGATATAACAGTTATAACCTAGCACATAATGTGTACATAATGCGCACGTACGCGTCCCACTCTCTTGGCCTCTCTCGCGATTTTGTCGTGGCGATTTTGTCGGCGCGCATTTGTCGAAAACCAATTAGCGGGTTTGTCGGTGCTCATTTGTCTATCGCTCTTTTGTCGGTGAACCAGAATTACACCTATTTGAATATGCAAATCAATATAAATAGCCCCTTCCATTCAATGTTTTGTTAAATGGCAAAAGCAAATGTAAAAAAGAACAATTTCTGTAAATGCGAAATGGAGGTCCTGCTCAGTGAAGTGGAGACAAAGAAAAACATACTATTTGGTGGCTTAAGCAGTGGTATAAGCAACAACATGAAATTGATGGAGTGGCACAGCGGGGCAAAGGAACTCAAAACTATTATTTCAGACAGTGCATGAAATAAAAGTGGTCAGATATCAAAATGATGTGAAAAGGTGAGTCACGGCCCACCGTTTGTCATATGTAAGGACCACAGAGAAGAACAAAAAAAAGGGACACAGTGAATAAAAAAGGTCTATGTTGAGATTAAAGTCAAAAAGTCAACTTTAATCTCAAAATTTCAACTTTAATCTTGCCGTTTAATTTGTCATTAAAGTAGAACGTTGTAAACTTCATCTTAAAATCAATGTTTAATGTGCTAGAGTTTCTCAAATCCCATCGTAACTAAAGTAGCACATTAAAAGCTTTGTATTCTAAGTGTTCCCTAACCTAGTTGTTAATCACTCTGTGCTTCTTAAATGGGCTTTCTCTTACACTGACAGGAGCGCTCAGGCAGTGATCGACACACAGAATACATTACATTCATGATATTACAGCTAGCTGAAAATTTTAGTGATCAAGATAAGATGAATACTTGATGTCATTTTCATGATGAAATGCATTAAAGCATGCATTAAACATGTGGGGGCACGATGACATAGCGATAGCGTACAGTAGTTGCTTCTCAGTAAGGACTTCACGTCCTGGGTGTACCCTGCCTCGAGTCTGTATGCTTTCCTGGTGGACTTCCTTCCAAAATCGTGCAGATTAGGGGATTTAGGGATGATGATAAATTAATGATACTAGTATATGTGTGTGCTCATGTTCACACTGGGGTGAGCTGGCGCCCCCATCCAGGGATTGTTCGTGCCTCGCACACAATGCTTGCTGGTACGGACACAACTCCGAATGGATAGATGGATGGAATAATTAAACATGTATAATGAAGATTTGTTCAATGTTTAGATGACACAATTGGCTGCAAGAATCGCAAGCCTGAGCCAAGGAGAAGTTGCGAACCTGACATTGTGGTGTCGGGAAAACTGCCTCCAGCTCAACGTCAGCAAAACCAAGGAGCTGGTGGTGGACTTCAGCAGGAGACTATAAGACCCTCATCATTAACGGGACTCCAGTGGAAAGGGTGAACAGTTTTAAATACCTGGGGGTTCACATCTCTGAGGACCTGACATGGTCTGAACACATCCAAGTTCAGACCAAAAGGACAAAGTGGAGACTCTGCCATCTCAGACAGCTTAGGAAGTTTGGGGTCTCTTCAGGGATTCTAAAGACTTTCTACTGTGGTGCTATGGAAAGTATCCTGACACAGAACATTACATCCTGGTTTGGAAACTGCTGTGTTCAGGACCGTAAAGCCCTACAGAGAGTGATCCGTGCAGCAGAACACTGCTGCAGGTTAGCTCTACCATTTACACCAGAAGATGGAGGACCAGAGCTCTCAGGATTATCAAAGACTCCTCTCATCCCAGCAATAGCCTGTTTCATCTGTTAAAATCAGGCAAAAGGTTTTGTAGCATCCTGGCCAGGACAGAGAGACTCAGAAGGAGTTAAATAAGAACATGCCATCTCATCCATGACCCTCCTCATACTTAGACTGGACTGGAATTTGTACTATGCCGTCTACCCTTACCTTGTTTTGGAATTGGTCTGTCATTTAACTGTGCACCTGCCTAACTTTGGTTTTGCACAATAATTATTGCACTATTGCACATTAATACTTAATTCTACTTTATTCACTTAATTTTACTTATTTATTGCTAGCAGGAGTATCCGGCGTTGCCCGGGAATGTATAACCGATGAATTTCCCAAATGAAAGAAACAGAACATACAAATAGAACAAACAGTTTTCTGATTAACATTTTATTGTAAGTTTATCCACTCTGGATTCTTTCTGCTGTGGTGTTTCCTGACGACTTTGAAATAGACTTTCTTGTGGCATCTGAAGTGGACCTTCCAATTCTATGTCTTTTTTTCGCTGGCATGGGTATATCAGCGGAAAGTAGGACAATTATAATGTGTTACATGGTAATACGTACGGAATAAGCACCACAGTGAGATGAATTTACTTTATTTACAATATGTCGGAAAGCGTTTGTAAGGAGCGTCTGTGTTGAACCCTGCTGCCATCTAACGGACATTGGCGATAGTAACTATAGAGAGAAGTGACATACAACCGGTGCTGTGTCTGGGGAAAATGGTGGGGGAAGGATGCTGTCTTTTTATGACGAGTCTCTGTTCAAAGGTGCTTGTATATAACGGACATTGGCGAATAAAATACAGCACTATCAGTGCATGTGGGAGTGTGATGTGTAGAAATGCGGGTGTGTCAGCCGGTGACGCGCACTGGGATGTTCACATTTTACATCCAAATGGCAGTTCCCCTTCACCCGATCAAAGCAGTCGGCCTTCTCATACTTGGACACTTGTACCATCTCTTGGCAATTTAAAGAAACATAGGCAAAGAGCGACGCAAAGAGACCAAAACTGCCGCTAGATAGCGCCGCGGTGAACATCTGCTGCAACGTGAGGCCATCTTGTCGATGATAAGTACGGGGACGTGTACCGAACGTTGTGTCGGTGAAAAGGTGCCCTGCACTTCACCACGAACATTTTTCCCAACCAAACATACCCCATGACCTTCTCCTGGTCACAAAGGAGCCCCATCCTCAGTTTGGTGCCGATCGGACGCCCGGTGCAGATTTGTATGGCGGACAAACATACACGCATACACACACACATACACACATACATACATCGACTCTGCTTTATATATTAGATGTTCGATTATACTGTTATCTTTCAATCTAGGACTTTTTTGTTAATCTCACTGATTCTTCTAACTTTGCACAGTTTTGATAAGTGGATCAGGATGCATTTCACAGCGTGTTGTCCCTTATAGCTATGCATGTGACAAATAAAGAATATTCAATCTTGAGGAGACAACACGAGAAAGATCCAGTGACTGCATGGTTTTATTCTGTTTTTTTGTCATCGGATTATTTATTGGATTTTAACTAACCTGTTTTTAAGGATTATTTATTTATGTATTTAGCACTTATGACAACAGACAGAACTCCTCATATTCTGCAATATGGTCATATTCACGTCAAAAGACCTGCAGGAAGAACAAAAAAGCTTTGACTGGATAACATTAGAGATGACTGTAAAGTAATACATTTGTTTGTAGTGAAAGCTGAACAACTGCTACAGGGTAGACAACAATGGAGAGTTGCTGTGGATAAGCTGCCATAGTGTGCACTGGCATCGGAGTAGACAAAAGAAGAAGAAGAAGATTTACATACGTGTTGAGGGAGTACTGCAATGTTTCAACACTTTGTGGAAAACAAAAAGCAGTGCACTTTACACCTACTCTACCTCTTGACTGTCCTCATTTGTGTGGCTCATCCTCAGTTATGTTATCGACAGATCTGGGTTCAAGCTGCCAAGGAGCATGGAGCTAACCCGGACCATCACGCAGATCAAGGTAGAGAGTGTTTGCCATCAAGAATTCAGGGATACGAAGATTAGCACAAAAGTATAACTGAAAGACGTCGGCAACTAAGGAACAAACAGCTTAAAAAACGGAGAGCTTTAACTACCTTGGATCCAAGCACATACTGTAGTGGGTGGTGACAACATGATGGGCACATCAACATGAATAGCTATAGCACTAAATGCTCGGATGGCTTCTGGAAGAACATGAATAGGGGCGGAGAGGTTCCTGTTCTCGTCACTTATACTAACAATCGCTCCAGAACCTGGACATTATGAAAGGCTGAAGAAAAGAAGCTCCTAGTTTTTGATATGATGGTTCTTCATTTTCATCTACTGGAAAAGATCAAGAACAAAGAGATCAGGAAGTGTCTAAACCAGAGAGAGAGAACCATGAAGTTGTTACATCTAAGAAATCATCAGCGGCTTACAGTGGAAAAGAACAGGATTGCAAATATTGTACTTCATGGCCATGTTGAAGACTCCATAGGAGAATAGGAGAAGACGCCCGAGACAGATGTGGTTCCAGTCAACTCTGGCAAGATATGACAGTTTGAGCCTCCGTGCCCTTTTGAGGACTGCACAGGACACAGCTCAATGACGCTCGCTTTCAATACATTTAAGAGCCTATGTCAATGAAGAGAAAGGAACATTGTACAGAGATATGGCAAAAAAGAAGTATGTCTATTGATACCACCCAACCAAAGAGTGACGTTATTCTACACGATAAACCACAAACCTGGAGTCTCTCATTAAATACCAATGCCTGACACGTTGTGTGTAGTGATTGCATGTGTCAACACATTTCTGAAGTCGCAGGCCACATTGGTGCAAGCCACACAGGATGCCAGTCCAGTCCGTCACCATGGGGCACACCTACACCAATGTCAAGTCACGCATTCACCTAACATGCATGTCATTTGGGATTCAGGAGATAACTCACATTAGCACAGGGAGAACATGCCAGCTCCACACAAACAGATCAAGAGTCAGCTGTTGTGTGAACCCTGCTGTGTGGCACTGTGCCGCTCCTGTACTGATTCCAGCTCCCATCTTCAGAATGGCGCATATCTCTTATTTACACAACGTTAACAGCACAGATAAGGCACAACTGGGATTTCAATCCTGCGAAGTACTGTGGGTGTGAACGATAGCTGACTGATGGAGGAAGAGATAACAGGAGAGGAAAACAAGACTCTGGAAGCCATGACTTAGAGGGCCAAAACAAATAAATAAACTGGGGATACTGAAGGCACAAAAGCCCTTGGGGAGAGTGTAGCCATCTCTGACTTGGCATCACAAGTATGAATTTATGCCCAGTCACTATCTGTGTGGATTTTGAATGTTCTCCCCTTTTCTGAAAATGCAGTTCATCTCAAAGACGTTGTGACTCCAAACCAGCCCTGTGCCCGTGTGTGTGTGTCTGAGGTCTGTGAAGAGGCAATACCTGCTGTGCCTCTGATGCTACTAGGATAAGCTGAAGATCCCAGGACCCCAGACTAGATTAAACGAGAAAGTGTCACTTCTATGTTACAAAAGCACTGGGTGGCACAGCACTGTTTCTATTTCCATGTTTATGTCCATTTCCATTTATTTACTTAGCAGAAGCTTTTGTCCAAAAAAACTTGGAAATGAAATCATCATAATCGAGTAAATAACAATCTGGAGGACTGTTAAGACCAACTGTGACAGGACAAAGTGACAAAATGAATCATCACAAGTAAAGAGTTCAGAATAAAATACAAATGACTTAGACTTGCTTAGCAACAAAACAGCTAATGTCAGGTGGAATGAAATTCACCAAATAAGAGTCTCTAAATGCTTCGGTGAGGGAGGTGGGGAGCCTATTTCACCAATTAGGAGCTGGACTGAGATTTGACACCACACAGAGGTAACATCACCAGACACCGACCTGAGTGAGTGAGAAGGAACATAGGACCGCACAAGTGTCTCCATATGCAAGGTACTAACCCACTGGCTATTCTGTAGGCAAGAGTCAATGTGTGCCGCTACAAGAAACCAATGTACTTATCGGAAGAGGGGAGTGACGTGTGCCCAACGCTGCTGGCTGAACACCAGAATTCCTGCTGCGTTTTCAATCATCTGCACCAACTTGGTGACACAAGCTGGGACTCCTGCCAACAGAGTGTTGCAGTAGTCCAGATGTGACAAGACCAAAGCCTGGGAGCATTTTAACATTAGATAAGTATTAACAGTATTAAAGTCATTCAGTGGTAGGCTGATCTGGTTTACTTTAGTATCGATTTATTGTTTTATTTTATTTTATGATCTGCCATTGCACCATGCTGGATATTGTGTGCTATGTGTTGATTTTGTGTATTTGTGCCAGTGACATGTTTGATTGACTTGTTACTGTGTGAACCTGAGCGCTGCATCTGGCTAATGAAGTTTTGTTTGCTCTAATCTCAGGTGCTTATGCTCCCTCAGGCATATTTGCTGTGAATCAAAAAAGCTGTGGCTTTATCTCAGATAGATAGATAGATAGATAGATAGATAGATAGATAGATAGATAGATAGATAGATAGATAGATAGATAGATAGATAGATAGATAGATAGATAGATAGATAGATATGAAAGGCACTATATAATAGATAGATAGATAGATAGATAGATAGATAGATAGATAGATAGATAGATAGATAGATAGATAGATAGATAGATAGATACTTCATTAATCCCAAGGGGAAATTCACATAATCCAGAAGCAGTATACTGACACAAAAAACAATATTAAATTAAAGAGTAATAAAAATGCATGTAAAACCAGACAATAACTTTGAGTAATGTTATTGTAATCACAAATTATCCCCCTGTGCATCCCTGCTAATTTATTTAGGGTGCAACACTGTAATGAACAAAAAAAGTGGAGAGATTGACCAGAATAATGTCAGTCAGTCAGTAAATCAGTCATTATCCAACCCGCTATATCCTAACACAGGGTCACAAGAGTCTGCTGGAGCCAATCCCAGCCAACACAGGGCGCAAGGCAGAAATAAATCCCAGGGAAGGTGCCACCCAACCGCAGGGCACACACACACCAGGAGTAATTTAGGATCTCCAATGCACCTAACCTGCATGTCTTTGGACTGTGGGAGGAAACCCATGCAGACAAGGGGAGAACATGCAAACTCCATGCATGGAGGACCCGGGAAAGTGAACTCAGGTCTCCTAACTGCCAGGCAGCAGCGCTACCCACTGCACCACCCCATATGAGATATATACCAGTGAACCCCCGATTCTCTAAAGAAGCGCAAATCCGAGAATGGCAATCACTTTCTGTTCCCTCTGATCTTTGGAAGGATGAAAAATCATGGAGGGTGGGAGCGTCCTGGGAAAGTTTTCATTTAATGAAATAAATATATTTGTACTAAAATTAACCAGTTTATTAAAACTAAAATTGACATTTAATTGTTATATCATTTAAATCCAAAATGTGTTTGAGTTGCTGAACTCATAAGTAAAAAAAATATTGGAGTGCAAAGGTTTAAGTGAAGTAAATTGGAAGTAAAAAATTCATGTTAGGAATCATAATTGAACTTACTTTTAACACTGAATTACCATGTAATGTGAATTACCCTAAATTGTCCCTGTGGTGGGCTGGCACCCGACCCGGGGTTTGTTTCCTGACTTGAGCCCTGTGTTGGCTGGGATTGGCTCCAGCAGACCCCCGTGACCCTGTAGTTAGGATATAGTGGGTTGGAGCGATTTTCATGAAGTTTGTTCCTCATTGTTCGACTAATAATACTGTAGGGTGAAATCACCCTAACTTACCCCCATCTGGCCCTATGAGCCACTCCCAGAAGGTAAAAAATTTACAAATTTCAGAAATAAGCATATGGGGTATCATTTCAAGATCACCGATTATGAATATGACTTTATTTTTTATTTTTAATCCTTCACTAACCCCCTATGCAACCCCGAATTAGGGCAGCTTGCACTAACTCGGATATTTTGTGTTTTTGTCAGGCACTAAACCTCGTTATAGCTCATTTGGTACTACCGATATCAAAAGGCGTTTACAATTTTAGTTTTAAAAGTCACATAACCGAATACATACACTTTTACTAAACTGGCAAAAGTATTTGTTTTCAAAACATTTCCGCATTTTCGAGTGTTTTCTTAATGGTACAATACTGAGAGATTTTAGGTGGTCGTGGAAATAATGAAGGCGACGCTGCACAATTTATTTTAATGTAATTTTGTGTTACACAAGTCATAGATCACGTTACTCAGATAGATACAGAGATTGTTTTGGAGAGCTGCCCACTACTAACCTTCACAAACGCAGTGGTGTACAAAGATCGTATTTTCTTTCTTTCTTTCTTTCTTTCTTTCTTTAATACTGCATTATCAGTCGCATGTCAATGTGGTAATCCATTGCTTGAATTTGCTCTTTTCCCCTTTTTTATCGCTTAATTTTATAATTTTAGGAATTACAGTTGTTGTTTAATGTTGTTGAGGATATTTACAGTAGGCGGTGCATAAATGTCGAAAAATTTGGAACTACCCTTCAGAAACGGGTGGTCTAAAATTGTTTGCCGAGACCTCCGATGACGTGTGCAGCTGTTGCGGCTCTGCAAATGGATGACTGGAGTGTTGCCCCGTCTTCGCTTCCCTTCTGCGTTGTGGGCTTTATTCTTCGTTTTGTAGCTAATGTTTCTTACCCCAAGCGCTATGTTACACTTTGCACGATGACGAGCAGACCGATACGAAATTCGACATTCCAGACTTCCTAAAGGGAGTTAAAACAACAAATCAGCGCAGTTTGCCGAATCGCCCGCTGATTCGTCCTGTAAGCGCCCACCCCACATGCCCGTTAACGGATAAATCATAAAAACTGCCCCCGATCACTCACCTGTCCCATCTGCACCAGCCGGCAGCTCTCTCTCCCTTGCTGGACCCTTCACGAACTTTCACTTTCACCGTGTGACTTTCGGGAAGTCAGACAAGTCTTTCTTGTCCGAAGCCCCCCTTTTCTGGATGAAATTTGCACTCGATTCGCACTTCAAAAAGTAAAGATCGTCCTCATCGAGAGTTGCAGGCGACGGCAAACTGCGTGGGTGAGCGCTGGAAAAGCAACGGTCACCGCAGGTCACGTAAGTAAAAAAAGATGACGACGGGCATTGTGTGACTTTGTTATTTTTTATTGCTCGGGAAATGTGAAATTATTTTTGCTCGAGATACCACCTAGAATAGCCGAAAAAAAAAGTGCGCGGGGTGGGCGTCACTTGGATAACCCCGTGAAAAACAACAGTGGCGTGAAACAATAATTATTCATGTGGCGCCTTTCGTGCATATTTCATGGCTGGTTGGGTGTCGGTGGTGGCATTTTACGGATCTGCATTATGTGCGGCTACTCTCGTATGGGAGGGAAATGATTCTTAACAGATAAATATTAATGAAGGGCACACCGAGCCGACACTACCGAATTGCTGTTGTCGCCGTCTAGGACTTAGTTGGGGCGATCGGACCACACCAAAGACGCAAAGACCCTCAGCAGCCCCTAAATATCCGTGCTGAGCACACAAGCATACATCTGCCAGTATTTCAGTTGCAGTCATGAAATGTTCAGGGCAGGTCAGTAACAGGTACAATCTGAAGTGATTCTGACCTTCCAGTCTGGAGTAAAGGGGGCCGGTGTGTGGGTGCGGGGGGCTGCGGGGGCTTGTTAATGGTGGGGATGATATCAGCATCCTAAATCTGATGCAGCTATACAATCCTAAAATATTTCCTATCGTTCAATGCAGTAACACGCAAAATACAAATACATGTCGTCTTACGGTTTCTATAGGCTCTCCTATAATATGACAGAATCAATCAATGACACTTACACATTTACCTAAAGAAAGATAAACTAATACCTTATCGCATGGGTGACCCACGAACACATGATGTGTGTGTGTGTGTGTCTGGCTGCATGTTGATGAAAATGCAATTCTGGAATGAACTACTGCCAGCATTATACTTTTGGGTGCCGTGACTGGAGATGAGGGGGGAGTAGGGGGAGCCCCCCTTGAAGACTGAGCGATGTACACGTATACGTGCGGCTTTACACTTGATCCTTATTCACAAAATTAATTAAAAAGGCGCTCTCCTGATTTTGTTCATTTAACCCACAGACGTCTTGATCTGTTGGAGTGGAACGCAATAAATCAGTAAAATAAACTGAATTTCAGACGCACACTTCATGGAATGACTTTTTGTTCTGATCAAATTCCACTTTCTGGGTTCTCAGTTCAAGAGCCGGATCAGATGATCGATCAGTATTGTATTTATATCTCCTTTTACTTAGCATGTCAAACACAGTGTAGCGTAACGCGCAATATAATGTAGTGTATATAATGCGACAAATATTTCCATCCATTCATCCATCCATTATCCAACCCGCTATATCCTAACTACAGGGTCACAGGGGTCTGCTGGAGCCAATCCCAGCCTACACAGAGCGCAAGGAAGGAAACACAACACAGGGCAGCATGGTGGCGCAGTGGGTAGCGCTGCTGCCTCGCTGTAAGGAGACCAGGGCTCGCTTCCCGGGTCCACCCTGCGTGGAGTTTGCATGTTCTCCCCGCGTCTGCGTGGGTTTCCTCCCACAGTCCAAAGACATGCAGGTGAGGTGCATTGGTGTTTCTAAATTGTGCTTGGTGTGTGTGTGTGGGTGCACACCTGTGGTTGGCTGGTGCCCTGCCCGGGATTTGTTTCCTGCCTTGCGCAAAGATGTCTAGACGTACCTTTTTCACACCACATAGTGCAACTCCTCTAGGTGAATAACCGATACCTTCCCAGGCCCGCTAATAGATGTAATCTCTCCTTCATGTTCTGTGAGGACAACTCAGTCCCTCTCTTCACCCAGGTGTCCAAGACATAAAATCATACTATAGATCTGATGACACTACTACAAAATCTATCATTGCAGCCTATGGATGTTTTAGTATCAAGAAAAAACTGACAAGCACTTGGGTTCAGATAAGGAAGTTCCACATTTCCAGATTTAACTGTCATTGCTGTTACATTGCTACCAGCGCTCCCACCTAAGGTTTCAAAGATGGCCGAATACTCTGAGCCAATTTTTGACACATAAATACAAACAACAGTCAGATCCCCTCCCTCTACACAAAGTCACAGTGGGGCAATCCTCTCATCCACCAGGGTAAATTACAACATACAAATGAAGAGCCGGGAGGACTACAAGTAAGCCCACACCTGCCCAATACTGTATCTCTTACTTTGGGGAACTCCAGATTGAAATTAGGTCCATCCCCTCTCCAGGAGTTTGGTTGTAGAACCTGTGCTGTGCATTGAGGTGAGCCTGACTACATCTTAATGGTATTTTCCCACCAGAACCTGAGGTGGTCTTCTGGTTGCAATTCTTCCAAAATAGAAGACAGCTAAAAACAGACTGAAGTACTCTGCAACCACACAATCTTCTTCTGATGTACCCTTAAAATCCTTCCCTAAAGAGGACAATTGGAGCCAGGATAGGTTAAGTGACTTGCTTAAGGTCACAATCTGGGTTAGAGGTGGTAGCCATGTGGCTTTCAGTCCAGTGTCTTAAGCAGTGCCCCCTGGATGGCTATGGTCACTCAATAGGACAGAAAGCTTCAATTTCATTAGATGTCTTAATTCTTTTTGCAGCCTGTAACATCTGGTTGTTTTTGTAGGTTCAGATGGAACTCTAGCACCCCGGAAATGTGTGACAAATTGGAGCCGCACCTTAGCCATGCTGAGCAGAGGTGAGATCTGTCATTTATTTGTATTACCTGTCATGAAATTAAATGATAAAGCTATTCTTGTGGTCTGCGATCATTTCATATAGAAGTGACCTTAACTGAGTAACCATGTGCATCCCAGGACTTGAGGACATGCCCTACTGTGACAGGCTCAGAGAAGTAATCCTTCTTAGGGCCGATTTATACTTCACGCTCAGAACGCGTACGCGCCCGCATCATGGCTGCCACGCGTTCCCAGCGTTCATTTCACGCGTCCTCTGAGCAGGTCCTCAGAAATTAACGCGACACGTGCGCGAGTTGCAGTACCAGCAAAAAGTCTGGGGGCGCAGTGTGGTAAAAGTCGGAACGTGACGTCAGAGTCTCTGTTCACTATCTACATGTGACAGCAAGCCTCTATGGAGATCCTTCGGGGATCGATGTGCGCGCTTTGCTGTTTGATGAATGGTTCAAAGTGGTGAAGCAAAATGCTGACATACAAATGCTTTCGTGGTGCTTTTATATTCAAGCGTCGCATATTTCCGATCGTAATGACACGATACATTTTAAAAGTCTCACATACCATCTTTTGTGCCGTCTTTTTTTTTTTTTGCAACTTCACAACAGCAACATGATGTATAGCATTGTATTTGAGCCACTGAGAAAAAAATAAAGGACACGGTGAAAACATGTATTTTGTGATTAAAGTGGAAATTTTGGCTTTAATCTCGAATTGTCCACTTTAACCTCGTAGTTTATTTTATCATTAATGCAGACCGTCGTAAAAGTCATCCCAGTTTTTAATCGCTACGAGCTTCTTGGACCTGACAGCAGCGGCAAGCAGCAAAAGATCACCACACAGAACAAATTAAATGTCTGATATTCCAACTCTCTGCACATTTAGAATCCTTTGATTCATACTTGATATCACTTTCATGATGAAATGCATTAAAGTGTGTATGTTACATTGTACATATAATTTCGTTTAAATAATGAATACTGTTAATAATTACACACATGGGGGTGTCACAGTGGCGGAGCGATAGCACTGCTGTCTCGCAGGGAGTTACATTGCTGGTATTTCCTGCTTGTATTCCACACTGTGCTCCGGTTTCCTTCCAAAGATATGCAGATTTAAGGATTTGTGTGTCGCTAAAATGACGCTAGTGTATGCGAGTGCTTGTATTCACCTTGCGATGAGCTGAGGCCTCGTCCAGGGACTGTTTCTCACTCGTGCCTAATGCTTGCTGGAATGGACACATCCCTGGATTGATGGATTTAATCAATAGACATCCTTTGTCAGAGATATTGCGGTAAGGTGTCATCGTAATTTAATGGGTGTTCTAGGCAATTCACAACACAGAGAAGCCGAACATGTTCTCACCGTGATGATATCTCGCACTGCCACCTGGTGGATTCCTCCAGATTTACGTAAAGTACGCACGCAAGTATAAAGACTTCAACGCTTGCGTAGCAGGAGCGTCCGCTGCAGCATGCGTCGCGTGAAGTATAACGCCGGCCTTAGTCTTGAACAGAGGGGACTGTGTGAAGACCTAATGGGGGACTTCAAAATTCTCAAAAGCATTGATAAAGAAGATCCAGCGGAATTCTTTCAACTTAATGGTGACTCACATACATGACAGCACCCAGTGGAGACTAAGGGGAAGTGCATTTAGGACTAAAGTCAGTAAGCACTTCTTTAGTCAAAGAGTTGTGGAAATCTGGAACAAACTATCAAGCCATGAAGTTGAAGAAGAAACCTTGATAACCTTTAAACAAATCTGGATCAGATATTGGGACAGCTTAACTATTTAGCTAAACAAAAATGGTCTCCTCTTATTTGTCAAATTTCTTATGTTCTTATGTACTTTGAGGATTGTGGTTGATAGTCTGACCCTGTAGGTGGTGCTAATGTTCATTTTTCATTTCTTGCAGTGTTAATGTCGGCCATTTTATGGGTGCCTTTCCATGTTTTTGCACAAAATGCTGAAGGTAAGTATTGAAACATCAGATTCCTGGAAAGACAGAGAAACCAAAATACAACTTAAGTGGCCATAAGTGACATGACAGTAATAAAATCATTGGGTGATTAATAGGAAGGTTCATACAGTAAGAACTGGAATGTCATGATTTAGCTCATCCTGCTCCCTTATGCATCGAGAGACAGAAGCTGTCAGTTGGGTGAATTGATGTTGTGGCTTCCCTGAAAAATTCTTTCCTTGAAAAATTTGTAATTGTAATTAAAGGTGTTTATATAGTTTATTGTCTATTTATTTATTAGGGTGAATGCTTTGTTCTCGTTTTTTGGATAGTTTCCATCATTTTGTCTCTTACATTAGCTATGGCCAATTACTGGTCACATTATATGGAGGTCACATTGGCGTATTCCATGCCCATATAAGATGGTGGTGAACATCTGCCATTATAATAGTATTTAAACTGTAGATTAACAAAAAGTTTTCATTTTATTTTATTAGATCTGTTAAGGTAAACAAAGCCTTCTGTTTGAATGTCTCTTTTCTGCGAGTCAGCGGAGCTCAACAGAAGCATAACAATATGCAGAATATCATCAGGGTCTACGTGCTAAAAAGTAAATATGTATGTGTCGCCCATGAGATTCATCATTCCCGTAATGTAAATTTCACTTAAAATTGTTTTAAGATCAAATTGACTTATTACCGATGAATGAGAACTCGTCATTGATGATTCTCCTGTTCATCATAAAACTTAAAATATAGTTGCAAAACATTTATATCAGAAAATGATAATTATTAATTTTGTTTAATTGGTTGGAATTGTTTTAAACAGAATACATTCATCTAATATTGTCTCTTTGTACACATTAGTCACATAAAACTGAAAGTTAAACAAATTTTATTTTAACATCTAATAATTATTTAGAACTTCAACGCACACCTATTTTTATGTCATTTACCAATTATTTTGATTTCAAACTGAATCTCACAATTCACATTTATCTGATTCACAAATGACCCGAGCATGATCTGCACAACTCATATTCACATACAATCTCGAACTGGATCATTACCCAAGAATAGTGCACATAATTGTTGTTCATTTAATTCACAAACTGAATCATTACCTGCAAACAGGGAACACAGTTCTCATTAATTTGATTCCTGATCTGAATCATTACCAGAGAATGAGTCTCACATTTTTTTATTCATTTGACTCATGAATGGAATCAATATCCAAGAATTAGGTGCATGATCCTGGATCACTTATTATCTAAGGAGTGAGCCATTACCCAAGAATAGGGCACACAATTCTCATTCATTTGATTCACAAACTGAATCATTACCTGAGAATGAGGCACATGATTTTTGTTCACTAATTATCTTAAATTGAATCATTACCCAAGAACGAGTTACACAATTGTTATTCACATACTGCATTTTTCTCAAACTGAATCATTACCCAAGTACAAGTCTCACAATTCACATTCATTTGATTCTCAAAATTCTGAGAATGTGTCCCACAATTGTTATTTATTTGATTCACGAATAGAATCAAAAAGAATAGAAATGAATAGAATTCATGATTCTCATTCACCTATAGCTCACAAATTTATCAGCTGAATTACTCATTTTAACCATGTTTTTTATGCTTTGAACTTTCAAATAGGAAATTATTATATAATACAAATTGTCAGCCTTTTAATATGCAATTTAGTATATAATAATGAAATAATTATATGATTATATGTTTGCTATTCATTCAAATGGTACCTTCCCAAAAAAGCTTTTTGCTTTTTGTTTTTTCAATTTTTTTAAATTGCTGCCTTCCCTAGGTCCTATCGATGAATCAAACGCATTCAGGAAAGTGATTCATAATGTCTTTCACTAAAGCTAATAAAGGTCCTGCTTGGCTGGAAATCTTTGCCTAATATTTTAGTTTTGGTGCAATGATTTCTCTGACTTCCTGTCTATTGAATGAGAATAATTTTGCCTTTCCTTTTGGTGCCTACCATTCCCAGGTACCACCAACTATTCCAAATAAAACTTCCCTGAGTTCTATCAGGCAGCGCTCATTATGAAATGTGTCAAATAATTTAAAGATTGATTGATGTTTACTCCTTCAGAGTAAGGTCCTTCTACCATTCATTTCTAATTAAGTGCTAGAATGATTTCATGTGTTACTTAGATGTTAATTGCTGTCTGGTTTTATGAAATGGTCCTTTGTGGTATGATGCTAGCTTTGACAGAGGTCCTATCAGGTGTGTGCCACCCTTTGTATTTCATTTATGTATTCAACAAGTTCATTTGAATAAAAAACCGTGGGTTTATTTGGCACATTTGTTAAATGTTGTGTTCTCCACACTTGTCAGACCTACTACACCACTTGTCCTCTTCATAGCCCTTTCATAACCATGTCCTCTATTCTCCTCAGCCACACTTCACGTCATTATTGCGTCTGCAGGTGAAGATGTTCTTCTGCCTTGCACATTTCCACCTCTGGACTGGAGAGACCCCAGAAACTTCCTGATCATTAAGTGGCAGCATGGCTCCTCAATTATTTATCACTATGAAGATGAGGAGCACAGGCCAGAATGGGGACTGGAAAGGTTCAGAGGGAGAATCCAGATGTTTCACCAAGAGATCTCCAAAGGAAATGCATCTGCTCTTTTGACAAATGTCCACCTGGAAGATGCTGGGAAGTATGTGTGTATGGTTATCTGGGTATCCAATTATAAGGAAACTCAGCTGCAGTTATCCGTAACTGGAGAGGACATGCCAAGTGAGTATCAGGAGGAGGGAAGTCCTTACAGAATGACTGGTCCACTTTGGGTCATGGCTCTGTAGGCTGTTGTCAAAGATGAGTCTTCTTAATCTGTATGAGTCCTCTTAAGATCTTCTTAACCTCTCTTAAATTAGATGGTATAGATCTCTGGACTACCATCTTCAGGTCTCTTCACACATGTTCTGTGTGGTTTAAGTCTGGGCTTTGGCTGGGCTACTCAGGGACACTTAGGGACTTGTCCTAAAGCCACTCCGGTGTTGCCTTGGCTGTATTCTTTAGGTCATTGAGCCATCTCCCCAGTCTGAGGTGGAGTGTTCTGTAGGTCCTCTCTGTATTTGACTGCATTAATCCTTTCCTTTATTATGACCAGTTTTCCTGTCCCTGCACCCCCACGGCATGATGCTACCACCACCTTACTTGACTATAGGGATCGTGCCAGGCATAGTGCTCAAAGAGTTACATTTTTGTCTAATTAGTCCAGCAGATCTTTTTTTCTCATGGTCTTGCAATCCTTTCAGTTGTCATATAAGGTTTACTCAAGAGTGTCTTCTGTCCAGTCGCTCTACCATCAACACCTGTTTGATACTACTGAGACGGTTTTTCTTGTGACAGGTTCTCCCATCTCAGCAGAGGACATCTAGAGCTCTGTTAGAGTCGCCATTGAAATCTTTATCATCTTTCTCACTAAACCCGTTGTTGCCTGGTTTTTAGTTTGGTTACTCAGACAACTTTAGGATGAGTCCTGGTGGGTCCAAGCTTCTTTTATTTCACAAATCCTGGGGCTGTTGTGCTCCTGGGAACACTCAAAGCTTTAGAAATGATTTGATCTCCCACCTCTAAACCAGAAATCTACAGAATGTTCCTTGGGCTTCATGGCTTGGTTTTGTTTTGATTTGCAGTGCAAATTGTGGACCTTCTATACACAGGTAGACGTGAGCCTTTCTAAACAGCATCAGATGGACTGAATTGGCCACAGGTGGACTCCCCTCAACCTGAGTGCAACTTGGAGTACCACAGCAAAGTACTTGAATAATTTAATGAACCAATAGCTTTCAATTGTTGATTTTTAATACATTTTCAAACTTTTCTGAAAATGTTTTCTCTTTGTCATTGTGGGTTATTGAGTGTAGACTGATTGTTGCCTGGTTTTTAGTTTGGCTGGTCGGCTAACTCTAGGATGAGGCCTGGTGGGTCCAAACTTCTTCTGTTTAACAAATCTTTATCCTGCTGTGCTCCTGGGAACACTCAAAGCTTTAGAAATGTATCCCTCAAGAGAATTTGATCACTGAGGTTTACAGAGAGGTTCTTGAACTTTCATGGCTTGGTTTTGTTTTTGACATACCATATAAATTGTGGACCTTCTATACACAGGTACATGTGTGCCTTTCTAAATAGCATCTGGTCAATTCAATGTGCCACAAATGGACTCCAGTCAAGTTCTGGACACATCTCAAGGAGAGTTAAAGCCAACATGATGGACCTGACCTGGAATGGTCTGAATACTTCTAGGAATAAGAGATTTCAGTTTTTGATATATATATATATATATATATATGTATATATATATATATATATATATATATATATATATATATATATATATATATATATATATATATATATATATATATATATATATATATATATATGTAGCCACTGGAGCATAAGGCAAAGTCAGGCACGGTAACACACGTGTCAAAAGAAATCTCACAGTCCAAAAGTTTGTTTTAAAAATATTTAGTGAAAGTTAAAAGCAGATAATCCACACAAGAATAAAAGAAAAAATAGTGACACACGTAGAATAAAAGGCAAAAAAAGGAAAAAATGTATCTTGTCTAAACTTAGTTTTTCTTGGGGATCTTTAGTTATTTCTCTACTTAAAAGTTCTTCTTATGTACGCTATAAGCGCACAGCTTCATGCTTAAATAAGTGCGCTGTCTTTACGTGTTACTTCACACATTCAAAGAGCCCATAGGCCATCAAGCATGAGCACGGTTTAAAACCGTATGCCTGTATACCTTACACATGGCAAGTTTGTCACTAACTGAAGAATAATTTTCACTAATAGCTGTTAGAAATTTCAAGAATATACTAATACAATTCTATTTATGGGGGTTATAGGAACCTCCCATAGATTATGCATTGTCATCTAGTGAAATATTAATGAATCTTATAGGACTACAAAATGGCTATATATATATATATATATATATATATATATATATATATATATATATATATATATATATATATATATACACTCTATGTATATAAAAGCCTAAGCCTATAATTGCAATGATTTTATGTGATGTTTTTATGTCACATTTTTTGTCATGCTTTAAATTGGGCTTATTTTAAAACCTACATATATATGTTTGGTATCATTCTCATTTCAGAATTTATCAAACTTTAATGTGAAGTTGTTAGATTTTCAGATTCTTATTCTATTTTTAAATTCTAAACTAAATAATATCAAGAACTCACATCTCGCGAGACAAGACTTGGTGCCAAGAGATTTAACCACACCTGGGGCCGGAAAATAAAAGACAAAGAGTAGGACAAGTGCTGTACAGGCTTTGAAATGTTTGAAACGCTGCACAAGTAACTGATTGAGCAAAGAGGAGGTAAAAAAAGAACTATATTTGTTTCCCATTGTATCATAGTTCAAAAGGGGGTTTCGGAGGAGTGACCACGTCTCCTTGGGGTGCGTTCAGCCCCCTCTTTACAATGGGAGCAGCAGAGACACGAAGTGACCAGGGGGGTTGGCGAGCGAAGCGATCAGGGGCGAACCCCCTAGTGTATATATATATACAGTATATATATATATATATATATATATATATATATATATATATATATATATATATATATATATATATATATATATATAAATATATAATCCAACATCTGTCTGTCTGTTTGTCTGTCTGCTTTTCATGAGAGAACTACTTAAAAAAATTATAAAATAAAACCTGACCAAAATCTGTTAACATTCTAGGTGAATTTGCAGATTCTCTCATTGCACTAAGTATCATAGTTCACCTGTGGTTCCAAAGTTTTTGCACAAATCTGAAAGAGCGGCTGTGTAGGGGAGCTCCTGACTCATGCACAAGCCCCTGTTCGAGTAGCTCTAACCTCACACCACGTGTTGGAGTGCATCTTGCCTCCACTTAGCTAACAATACCTGTTTGTTAGGCCGACATTATTATCTAGAGATTGTCAAGGAGTAACGTTTGACATTTTTGAGGGAGAGATCAGAGCTACATGTTTTTGAGAGGGCACCTGCTGATTGCCAGAGATATCACGGCCATGCGCTCTTCTCCCCACACGGGGGGCGCTCACCCATCAGAGCTGAATACAATCAGGTACAGTGCCAATGTTTGACATTCTTCATTCTTCCGCTGGTCCAGAATAACATTTTTTTTTTGATGATTTTTAAAGTTTATCCTGTTTCACTACTACATGGCCGGAGCTGTGGGGGACAGCTAGTTTAAAATGAATTTGCAAACCTTTCTGAAAGAACACTTTTAATTTGTCATATGAGTTGTTAAGTGTAGAATGATGGGAAAAATGGCTAATTTATCAATTTAAAATTAAATCACCACAATAAAGTGTGCAGAAAGTGAAGGGGTCTCAAAACTTTCTCAATCCACTGTATATTTCCTGATCAGAAACTCTATATGTTTTTCTTTAAGATGATATTGTCAAACCAGTTTAATCCCACTCAGGGCCAAGTGGGACATTTTTGAGGGGACCAAAATGGGATAAGATTAGAGAATTCAGCTGATTTCCTGCACTTTCTAGGCAAACATGTTTGTTCTGATCTGGTTACATATTTCATTGTTTTCTCATCTTGTGTGACATACAGTATACTGGTCTTATTTAATTCCATTTTTTATTTCCCTCCCAGGTGCTCAAGTGATCATCGTTGGATTGTCCACCTTGCTTGTGATGATTTTACTGCTTTCACTGTTAGAATGTGAGTGTCATGGTGATACCAGAAGTATTCAATCAACAGCAGCTCAGCATGAGTTTTGAGCTCATGGAGGGTCTCTGTGTCCAACGCTCAGCTAGTCACCCTTCTTGAGTTCCCGCAGGGAGACTCGTTGGCACGCTCTGGTGGCTGAATTTGTTATCGTAATGTGACCGAGACAAGCACCCTTTCTTAGTGTTTTGTGATTATCACCCAGTCTACTTTTAAAATCTATGGCCTGTATTAATGTACAACTTTCTTGTTAGCCTTCAGATAATTCCACAGCCATGTTGTCCAATTGCAGTGCCTACTGGATGATTATTTATTGAACTAAAGGGTCTGTCCATAGTGGAAGCCACTTGCTTCAAAAGAACAATTATTGATAGATAGATAGATAGATAGATAGATAGATAGATAGATAGATAGATAGATAGATAGATAGATAGATAGATAGATAGATAGATAGATAGATAGATAGATAGATAGATAGATAGATAGATAGATAGATACTTTATTAATCCCAAGGGGAAATTTACATACTCCAGCAGCATACTGATAAAAACAATATTAAATTAAAGAGTGAAAACAATGAAAGTACGAGCAGACAATAATTTTGTATAATATTAACGTTTACCCACCCCTCCGGGTGGAAATGAAGAGTCACATAGTGTGGGGGAGGAACGATCTCCTCAGTCTGTCAGTGGAGCAGGACAGTGACAGCAGTCGGTCACTGAAGCTGCTCTCCATGACTGACAGGAGCCTGCTCAGTGCCCGCCGCTCTGCCACGGATGGGTCTATTGTGTAGAAGAACACAAATACTTGTTGCAATGACCATCAGCTGGTTGCACTGACTCCTATCATGATGAAGTGCTTCAAAAGACTGGCCATGATGTTCAACCAGAGCATCATACAAGTCACTCTAGACTTCCTTCAGTTTTCCTACAGAGCAAAAAGCTTCACAGAGGATGCTCTGTCACTACTGCCATAGATTTAAGTCTCTCACAGGATAGTTATGTCAGAATACTATTTATTGGTTATACTTCTGCATTCAGTACATTGATACCATCGAAACTGACAGACATGCTCCTCACCCTTGGTCTGCCATTCATCATCTGTAATTGGAGTCCTGAGCTTTCTAACAGACAGACCGTATTTAGTCCAGCATATGGGATTTAAATATAGGGACCCCTCAAGGCTGTGTGCTAAGTCTCCTGCTTATACCCTCTTCACCCTCCCAGAATAACACCAGTGTCATCAAGTGTGCATTTTCTGCGAGAAAAGAGACAGACTACAAGAGGAGATGGTAAATCTGGTAACGTGATGCCAGGACAACAACCGCTCCTTAAATGGTAGTAAAAAATGAATGAGATTATTGTTGACCATGGAAAAGGAGGGAGCAGCACACATTTATGTACATCAGTGAGGTAGAGGAGCAGAGAGTGAAGACCTTTACATGTCTTCGTGTTTATTTTACTGAGGAGCTTAGCTGGTCCCATACCATTATTCAAGTGGTCAAGGCATGTCAAATACATTTGTATTTGATGAGAAGGCTAAAGGAACTTAACATGCCAGCCAGTATCCTTAGTATCTTTTTTAGGGGTACTGTTGAAAGCATTTTTACCAATACCATCACCATCTGATTTGGTAGCTGCTGGAACACAGGGCTTTACAGCAGGTCATCAGGACCAGGAGTCATTCCAGGAACAGCTCTTCCTGCTCAGGAGGACATGTACCATGCTAGAGTCTTTAGGGGAGCCCACCCTCAACACAATCTATTCACACTTCTACATCAGTTAGATGCTATAGGAGTGTGAAATCAAGGAATGCTAGACTAGAGAACGGTTTTTATCTGCAGAAAATCAGAATTGTAAATGACTGCAATCCATTATCTAATCACCTCACAATGTCTGATGTTGCTGGGACATGCTGTTGGTCCAGCCAGTAATGTACCTTATCCACTCACCTTTTGAGTTATCATATCTGGATTACATGTTTTCATTTTTGGATTACATGTTTCTGCCATTACATGTTTCACAGATCTTGACTTTGCTGTTGATGCTGTGCTCTTCACGAAGTCAATGGAGGCTCTGATCGAGGCACTCGAGAAACTGAGTGAGGAGTCTGTCTGTGCTTGTGAGGGTCCTGGATAAAAACCAACATCCAAGCCTTTCATGACCTCTTGGGCACAGCCATCAGCAGGGTGTCTGTGTGCGGAGAGAGTGTTGACCTCGTCATTGAGAGGTTTACTTACCTTGGCAGTGACATTCATGCCATTCATGACTGAGTGAGGAGTCTGAGTGTCTGGGCTTGCAAGTGTCCTGGTTAAAAACCAAGATCCAGGCCTGTCGACCTTGTTGAGAGGTTTACTTACCTTGACAGTGACATTCATGTCTCTGTGACTCTTCCTATGAAGTCAATAGACGGATTGGGAGAGCATGGGAGGGGGTCATGAGGTCGCTGGAAAGGGGTGTGTGGCGCTCCTGATATCTATGCAAAAGGACGAAGGTCCAAGTCTTTAGAGTCCTGTCCTGGTGCTTCCAGTTTTGCTATGTGGTTGCGAGACATGGATGCTCTCCAGTGACCTGAGATGAAGGCTGGACTCCTTTGGTACTGTGTCTCTCCGGAAAATCCTTGGTCATCATTGGTTTGACTTTGTGTTGCTCATGAAGTCCCGAATGAGGCACATTACCGTATTGTGAGGGAACATCAGTTACGGCACTATGGCCATGTGGTGCGTTTCACCGAGCGTATTATGGCTTGTAAGATCCTCATTGTTGGGGACCCAAGTGCCTGGACCAGGCCAACGGATTGCCCACGTAATACCTGGCTGCAGCAGATAGAGGGTCATTTCCGGAGGGTGGAACTGGACCGCGTGTCTGCCTGGGGGGTTGCCAACCGGGATCCTGAGCTTTTTCGTCGTGTAGTGGGTGAGGCAACGCACTGTACCAGTGCATGCTCCCCAACTTGACTTGACTTGATGTTTCTGTCCGTTGGTATCTGTGAGGGATTAACTCCAGGAACCCCGCAAATACCAAGATTCCCAGTAGCTCAAGTCCCTTATATAAGGACTTCATAAAGGTCAAATACAATTAGTATTTTGTTATATGCAAGCTGAAGTTAGAAAATGGGATTTATTAGAACGGAACAAACCTTCACAAAGCTGATCATGCCATTCATTTCTCAATGTGGTCTCCACCCTTCTCAATGCACTTGTGCCACCTGCCTGGCAGTGCCAGCAGAATAGAATGTTTTGTCTCGTCCTCACCACCACTTGTGCACCACTTTCTTCACGTGATCATCTGTCTTGAATCAACGACCACTCAGATGTATTTTATTTTTTTTTAGTGGTCCACAAAGGTGGAAATCACAACTGAGTAAAATCTGGTGAATAAGAATAATGTGGCAATACCTCAAACTTCAGTTTCTCCAGACAAGCCTTGGTGTTCTTGCCATTGTCTTGCAGCAAAAGGACTCCTTGAGACAGCAGTCCCTGCTGCTTGGATCAAATATCAGGCTTCACCGTGGTCTTCAGCAAGTCACAGGAACTTGCATTGGTGACTGTAGTGTTCGACAATAACTCGGGTGTACAAGTGGTTGTGAGGACGAGACAAAACCTTTGATTCTGCTGGAATCCTGGCACTGCCAGGCAGGGGGTGCAAGTGCATCGAGAAGGGTGGAGACTCCATTGAGAAATGAATGATTTGATCGGTTTTGTGAAGGTTCATTCCATTTTCTGATAAATCACATTTTCGAATTTTAGCTTGACTCGCCTTCGTACTAATGGTTTATATTAGTACTTTCACATCCTCCCTTATACTTGAAGTCATCTCAAGATTACTTACAGTAGCACTAGCACTGCTAACACTTTCATGAATTTCAGCTAAATTATGCTTTATTGTGTGAATGCTTGTTCGTTCTTACCGAGCTTACAACCTGCTTTGGCAAACGACATGCCTGTTAAAAGGTCTAAAATTTTTATTTTCTCATTGAGTGATACAGTACCAGCTTATGTTCCCTCGTACCTTGTACTGACGAAGTCCCTGTACTTTGTACACACCGCCATTCGCTACTACCGATTGAATGGTTTAGTGAGTTCTGCTGCAATCTCTCATGGCCTCTTATGCAGGTGCCAAAAAGACAATCAAATACGACTATAGAGGAAGAAGAAATCGAAACAAGATTTATATAGGTGAAACAGTGACAGGAACATTACTGGCCATTAAGGGTGAAAGCAGAGGCCTGGAACCTCTGCCCAATCCCATCTCCCCACTAAGCCGGTGTCCTGTAGGGTATGCCTTCACATTACTTCATTTGCATGGATTCAGCGTAATGCTGAAAAAACTAAAGTTTTGCATTTTGGAACTTTCTGGATTTTTTTTTTTTTTTTCAAAATTTTTTAATCTGCGGTTGGTTGAATCTGCAGATGTGGAGTCCATGAATATGAAAGGCCAGCTGTACCTCATTTATTTATTCACATATTATTCATAGTATTTGCACTGTATTTACTTCATTGCACACCTGCATTTATTGTGGAAATTTGACTTGATTTAATTTTAAATACTTTATTGTTCCCCGAGGGGAAATTGTCTTTTTGCATGAGCTTTTTTTCAGACAGAGCACAGGGTCAGCCATTTTATAGCATCCCATGTTTTTCTATTTTACTATTTATTGACTATTAGCGTGTTAATTGTATTGTCTTGTGTTAAATTTGTGTATATTGGTTGCTAATAGAGCATGCAGAGCACAATTTTCATTTTATGGTGTGACTGATTACTTACTGTGCACATGACAGTAAATTAATAATAATAATAATAATAATAATAATAATGTTTGATTTGTTTCAAACTAGTTTTGTTAAACTTGGCTTGCATGTATGGATTTTTTTATTTAAATAAAATATAAATATAAATATAAATATAAATAATAATAATAATAATAATAATAATAATAATAATAATTTTGGTGGGCTGGCCCTGCCCGGTTTGTTTCCTGCCTTGCGCCCTGTGTTGGCTGGGATTGGCTCCAGCAGACCCCCGTGACCCTGTGTTAGGATATAGCGGGTTGGTAAATGGATGGATAATAATAATAATGAGGTTGATTTGTTTCAAACCAGTTTCGTTAAACTTGTCTTGCATGAATGGAATGTTTTTTTTTATTTTAATAAAATAAAATATTAAAATAACAATAATAATAATACATTTTATTTATATAGTGCCTTTACCATGCTCAATTGCTTCTCAAAGAGATGTATTTCTAATTGTCACACCATTTGTGGACACCCATGGGTGCTCCAGCATTCCCAGGAGACCTCATAACTGAAGTGTGTTTAATACAGAAGGGCTGGTGCTCCAGATGTGGGATGATAATTCAGATGACAGGACAATTAATTGTTACTTTATTCTTGTCTCCTTTAATAAATTAATATTCTCTCTTTTCTCTCTTCTTTTAATTAATACAGCTAAGCGACTGAAGAAGCGTTACAGGTCGCTTGGCAAATCAAATTGCTGAAAGGGTCCAATAACTGAGAATAAGATGCCACCATGTCCAGCACCATTCAGTCCTGCTCTACTGTGTTTCACCATGATGAGATCTGACCACTCTGTTCCAGAAGGTTTATTTCGTCAGGAGGATGACACCTGTTATTTGTCTGAGGAACATTACGAAAACATTTGGAAAACATGTGGTGTCATTCACAATGGCAGTTCCCAGCTGAAAGAGACCGATGTGAGGGAGCCATCTTCTAAAAAAAGACTGATATGAAATGGAAGAGAGGAATCCTTGGAGGACGGTTTGATTGCTTGGACCTTTGCACCATTTAGACAGTCAGGTCTGATTAACATGCAACCAGACATGAGATTAACATCATGGTAACCCAAGGAAATGTCAGTGTCCATCAGTGCCCATTGCACTCTGTCCTCATTGTGTATAGTACATCTTGGTGTGGCACCTGCTCAGCCCAGAGCTGCAGAGCTTAAACATGTTGGTGAGGGTGACATTAAAATGGAAAACATGCATGCTAAAAACCTCTGTTCATCCTGCATGGCTTCTTTTTAGGACCCTTAGCCCTTGCCCAACTAGTGTACTGCCAAGAGATGATAGGTCACAAAATAAAACATTTAGAAACAGGCAAAAGTCAAAACCAGGACAGCAATCCCATCTTTAATCACTACCAAAATGTAAATCCAAACTCAATGCTTGATAAACAGGAGCTTCAGTTTGTTTGCCAAAAATCAATGGCAAGATTTGCACTGTATTAAGTATTAGAGGATATGTCATAGGTCATTTGACACAATGGCAAAGCGGAGTATTGCAAAACAAAAGCAATACATTATTTAAAGAAAGTTTATTTAAAAAATAAATAAACAGAAATTTGGAGGCCCCAATATTTAAAAGTATCAGGGGCTAACCGGCACTGTCCAGGGTAGAAGAAATTGCAGTTATTGTCACTAAACAAATCCCGGGGAAAATATTTTGGCAACAAACTTAAATTTCAATGACCTGTGCCAAGGTCCAAAAATGCCTCCTAGGGAGCACCTCCTAAATACAGCCTAGGTGTGTTCACTAAATAAAGTTCCCCCAGGAACAAATGGGGAAACTGCTAAATTGGTCAGAGAGGTGCTTAGCAATGTGGATTTGCATACCGCACAAACACGCATCTGGCTTTATATGTAAGATCTACATATTGCTTAAGAAATCTTTATTGACTTTAAAGGAAATAAATAAATTCTAACAGCTTGTAACAATTAGGTTAAGGGATGATTTTACCTTCAGGTCATAAGGCTACTCAGGAGACACCCACACTGACCACTACATGAGCATTTCTTCAATCTTTTGCCTGTTATAATTTATGTCTGGTGTTGTTGTATTTAATGTCTTTTGTACTACTGACCCTAACCAATGAAAGATATGCAAATAAGAATCTCGCTATACTTTCCACACATGAACATAAATTAGAACCTGAACAGGGTTACTGGTTATCACTATTTCTTTCAATATGGTCAAGATGGCTAGAACTTCCCAAATTTTCATAGACACTGACACACACGTGCAATTGGAAGGCAGCTAAAGGGCCTGAATAATCGTAATTCCAGACTGGTGGGTGGCGAGGTGCACTGACTTTCTCTCTCAATCCTCTACAGACCATCCATGGGAAATCTCGTAAGGTCCCAGCCCCACTTGGAAACTCTGCCCCAGTACCCTCCCACCTGGTTAATTTTCAGGTCCTGTCCCTGTCTCTTCAGGGCTTCTTTCATCCTGCCAACTACGCCATTGTCACAATAAGACTCGAAACACATCAAAATGGTTTGGGGAAGCCACCCGTATATTGTGCCCTGGCTGAAAATGGGTAAATTAGTTCATGAGATGTTCCCAGGTCTGAGACCAAAACAGGAAGAGAGGAATCCTTGGAGGACGGCTTGATTGCTTGGACCTTTGCACCATTTAGACAGTCAGCTCTGATTAACATGGAACCAAGACATGAGATTAACATCAAGGTAATGGCAGCGTCCATCAGTGCTTATTGCAGTCTATCCTCACTGTGTATAGTACAACTTGGTGTGGCACCTGCTCAGCCCAGAGCGGCAGAACCTTACATATGTTGGTGAGGTTGACTTTAAAAAGGAAAACATGCATGCTAATGTCATAAGGTTCCAACCCCACTCAGAAACTCAGCCCTGGTACTCTCCCACCTGGTTAATTTTCAGGTCCTGTCCCTGTCTCTTCAGGACTTCTTGCATCCTGCCGACTATGCCACTGTCACAATAAGAATTGAAAGACATCAAAAACGTTTTGGGGTAGCCACCTGTATATTGTGCTCTGGCTACAAATGGGTAAATTAGCTCATGAATGAGATGTTCACAGGCCTGAATCCAAAACAGAACTGATCTTCAGGTTGTACAGATGGCAGCTTTAAAGGCTGCAATAGGAAGTGATGTCATCAGTGGGGTCAGAACCGTGTGGGATTTCCCGTGGATGGTCTGCAGAGGATTGAGAGAGAAAGTCAGTACCCCTCATCACCCCCTGGTCTGGCGTGGAGCTGCTATTATTTAGACCCTTTAGCTGCCTCCCAATCGCACGTGTGTGACAACACCCAGTTACTGTATGTTCATTTCTGTACTCTTCTTTTTATTACTGTTTTTTTCATCTCTTTCTTTGATAATGGCTATATGGTTTAGTACAATTTCTTGGAAAGTCAGGGCTTTGAGCCCAGGTCATCAATGACATTGCCTGCTTGACCTCTTCCGACATCACCTTGTAGATGTGGCATTGTGAGTCTATTGGCTCCAGATGTGTGTTGCTGTCATAATAAATACTATTGTGTCACAGCCTTCTTCCTCTACCTCCACAAAAAAAGTGTGATGTTCTCATTATTGTTAAACACTCTCTCCAAATTGTAGATCTTCAAGCAGGTGGTGATGGAGCAGGCAGTTTTTGCTTCCTGCAGGCCGAGATTGGTGGATGCAAATTGCTGTCAATTTCTGCATTCAGACACACTCCATTCTGCTCTTTCTTTTTTCCCTCTTTAACCCGTGGCCTTCTCGAATACTGAATTCTGAACTTTTACTTGGTATTAATGCTAATGCCATACTGTTTATTGTTCATTCTCTGCTTTTCATGCTTTCTTTATGCGAGCTAGTTTCAGATCTGAGCTTATCGGACTAGATTCCTCGGAAAGTGAGTTCTCATACTGTTCTTCACAGCATAAATCACAGTCTTGTATTGAAAATATCTTCATCCCACATTCTCCTACCTTCCTGGTTCTTGATTAATTCTTAATTCGTATTCTCTGCTAAGGAGCCAGAGCACAAAATTGAATGCTGATTCTGTGGATAATGCTGGTGCCATCAAGAAAGCCAGTAAAGGCGTCATCCACAACCTTACAATCTCATTTTCATCACACCGTTCTCCTTTAATGCTTCATAAAATTGATGAGCTTGAATTTAAACTTACAGCTTTAGAAGAAGGTTGTCCCTCACAGCCTTGCAGCCATCCCAAATGTACCTCTGATGAGGTCACCCTCCTGAAGCTAAGCATGTTCAGGCCTGGCCAGGACTTGGATGGGAGACCAGCTAGGAAAAGCTTGGATTGCTAGGCAAGGCCAGCAGGGGGTGCTTACCCTGCAATCTGAATGTGGATCCTAATTCTCCAGTACAGTGGTGGTGGGACACTTGGCTGCCATAATGGTGCTGTCCCTCAGATGTGATGTAAAACTGAGCTTCTGACTTACTGTGGGCATTAAAGAACAGAGTGTAATCCAATGTCTTGGCTAAATTGCCCACCACAGCCTAGTAATTCTGGCCCCATAATCATCCCCTGTCTCTAATTTGCTCTGTCTTTTTCACCATCTAACAACTAATGTGTGTTGAATATACTGGAACAAAAATGGCTGCCGTCAAATCGTTTAGGTGGATCCCTGAGCAACTGTAGTGATGTTCATTACAATTATGTAGCACTTTGACTAGCGAGAAAACCTCTATATAAATGTAATGAATTATTATTATTATTATTATTATTATTATTATTAAAGGAGCACAAGCTTCCCATTGTATCTGCCAGAATAAAACTTAACTCACTTCTGACTCAAAGGACTGAATTCCAAATTCACCATTCCCAAGCTCACAATTATGTTTATGGGGCAAGGCTTCTTACATTGAGGACCAAGTCCCAAAACCCCTTTCCATCAATTTGATTCATCCACACAAAAATTTCAACCTCTAGTTTAGATAGGACTGCAAACACAAAATAGGCCTCTCTGGCATAAGTACGCATGAGTTTGTTTGGCTTGCAAAGGACAACAGAATCTAACACTTGAATATTTTTAACAAATTGAAAGGGGGAACCTTGTAAGGGGTCTTTTCATCGGATTGGCTGGCCCAGCTCTGTTTCAGTTGTGGAATGGCCAAATGGGGGAGGCAGCTTGATGGCCGAAGTTTCCAGGACTCTGAACAAATCCAAATCATATAATGTGATATCATCTGCTGTTAAATTCTGCTACGTACTTCTAAAATTTTATTTGTATACTGTATTGAGGATTTGTTCTGTTCTGTGTATTGTATTGTATTGTATTTGACCTCCTTCTTTTTGACACCCACTGCACGCCCAACCTACCTGGAAAGGTGTCTCTCTTTAAACTGCCTTTCCTGAGATTTCTTCCATTTTTTCCCTACTGGTTTTTTTTTGGGGGTCCTTGTCTTCTTAAAGAGTCAAGGCTGGGGGGCTGTCAAAAGGCAGGGCCTGTTAAAGCCCATTGTGACACTTCTTGTGTGATTTTGGGCTATGCATAAAATAAATTGTATTGTATTGTATTGTAACCCTTGGCGCAAATAACAAAACAATATTTCTTATAATAATTGAAGAGTTGGTTTTTTTTTTTTGGAAAAATAATCTATAAAACAAAGCAAGGGCAAAAAATAACAAAACTGGAAAAATATTTACAATAAACTGCCTAGGAAAGACAGTCTTAAACTGAATAAAATCTGAGCCCATAAACCAGCTGTCACAAACTAGAAGCAAACGTAAAGTTTACAAACCAAAGAGTCAAAAACGAGAACTTATGAAACAATGAACACAACAAGTTCAAGTATGGGAGCCAAACCACATCAGTCTGTTGTGTCAGTTGCCAAAACCCAAAATGACTCAGCTGAACCGCAGCACGAGAACTAACTGCCTGCCTTTCACTGTAATTGCAAAGAAACAGATAGAAGGAAAAACTGCTCAGATGTAATTAGCAATGGATTAGGAGATGTGTGTTTGTTTTAGCAAAGAAACAAAAAACATCATCATATTATAGTCATTCTTGAGTAGTGAAGAGTCATTTACTATCAAATTATTATTCAACCAGAGAATAAAACACTAAGACAGAGAACAGAGTTGAGATAAGAAAGATAGAAATCGTAAAACCAGAATGGCAGAACCTAAATCGCTAAAGCACACTTGTTCACGAGTCATATCTGTAATCTTGAATGTAGTTTGTATATGAAATCAATGAGCTGGAGAGCTGAGTCCCCTTAGACAGCAGCACCTTCACAATCACATATGAAACAACGGGCAGGGGTGGCGAACTCCGGCCCTGGAGTGCCGCAGTGGCTTCAGGTTTTCATTCTGACCCTTTTCCTAATCAGTGTACAGTTTTCACTGCTAATTAACTCCTTCTCTCTTCATTTTCATAGACCTGTTTTTAAGGATTCAGTCCTCTGAATTGATTCTTTTCTTCATTACATGACAGCCAAAGAGAAATGAGACGTGAAATGAGACAACAGATGAACAGCTAAACAAGGCTTCAAACTCCAAACAATTTCACTCGAACCAATCTCTTAATGAGAAGCGGATTCTTGCTGATAATTAACCTCGTTATTTAATTCCATGGCTTGTTGGTGCTCTCATTCTGTCACGGCAGACATTTCCAAAACTGTTGATTTCTCTGTTTTTTCTAAGAACACCATCAAAATGTTTTGGTGACCTGTGAGATCAACCTTACTGAGACCTTCACCTTTCTTTATTTTCAGATATTGTGTGATGGGCACAGGTGAGCCGGTCTTGGGGCGGCTTGTTTTGTGTCGCATTATTGTTTGGCTGCTAATTAAGGAAAAAGAGACAACTAGGAGGCCTGAGTCAAGTTAGTTAAAATTAAGGCAAAAAAACAGATTTCCATCTGTGCCATATTCTTTCCAGTTTTTCATGACATGATAGATAGATAGATAGATAGATAGATAGATAGATAGATAGATAGATAGATAGATAGATAGATGAAAGGCACTACATGATAGATAGATAGATAGATAGATAGATAGATAGATAGATAGATAGATAGATAGATAGATAGATAGAGTGAAAGGCACTATATGATAGATAGACAAGGCACTTTATACTAGATAGATAGATAGATAGATAGATAGATAGATAGATAGATAGATAGATAGATAGATAGATAGATAGATAGATAGAAAGGACTTCCAGTCGCGTTTCTTGACACACTTGTGCTGAATAATTTGTTGGCTGAAAGTCCTCAGTGTTGGTGTGCCACAGAAAGGATGTGCAGCATTGTTCATAATGGCACTCAGTTTCGTCTTCATTCTCTCCTCCTCTACTAATACCAGGAGGTCCTGAGGGTGCCTCATAACTGAGCCCGTCCTTTTAATCAGCTTCTTAATTTGGTGGTCCTCTCTTGAATTGATGTTACTAGCCCAGCACTCCACACTGGCCATCGCAGAGTTGTAGAAGATGTGAAGGATGTCACTACACACATTAAAGGATCACAGTCTCCTTAGAGAAAAAGACCCTGCTATGCCCATTCTTCTCTATTTCTGCTGTCTTCCAAGACCAGTCCAACCTGTCATTGATGTGAACCCCTAAATATTTGTAGGAGTGCACCATCTCTGAATAGTGACGGGACATCGAGGCTCTTTGATGTGGTGAAAGTCGATGAGCACAGTTCCTTGGTTTTGCTGATGTTAAGTTGCAAACAAACCCAAACTTTTCCCCAATGGCTCCTCTCCTCTGTCTTATCCCCTTATCCATACACCCCATAAGTGTAGAATCATCTGAGAATTTCTGCAAGTGACCTCATCTAGTGTTATATTAATAATAATAATACATTTTATTTAATAAGTGCCTTTCTTAACACTCAAGGTCTCCTTACAATGAAATTAAACAACAATAATAAAATATAAAAACATAGAGGATGATAAAATCAAATAGCAATAAGGTACAGAGATAGTAGCAAACATACAAAGATAACAGGCAGTAAATGTGTTAAATTCACAGTTGGTGTGCCAGTTTGAAAAGATCTGAGGTTCTGAGGGCTGTTTTAAAATGTGTTCTTGAATCGAGCTGATGATATGAGAGGGAAGAGAATTCCCGAGTTGAGGAGCACTAGGAGAGGACGCTCGAGCTCCCATAGAACAGAGTGTGAGGTGCGCTACAGAAAGTAGAGCTGCAGATGAGGATCTGAGTGAGCGAGAGGAGTGTCAGTCTGGAGGAGATCAGTGAGGTAGGGAGGAGCGAGGCAGTGGACAGCTTTAAATATTAAGAGCGGGTATTTAGTATTGTATTCTGTAGTTAACAGGGAGCCAGTGACGTTGAGAGAGAATCGGTGTGATACTATCAGTGGATTTAGAACAGCAGGTTATTATCCTGGCAGCAGAATTTTGAACAGGTTGTAAGCGATGGATACGTTTTACGGGATAAAAGATAGAATAGCATTACAGTCATCTATACGTGAGGTGACTCGGGCATTAAGCGATATCTCGGTACCATGTTGAGTAAGAACAGGACGAAGTCTAGAAATGTTTCAGAGATGGAAGAAGGCAGTCCGAGAAATGTTACTTATATGGGAAGGAAAAGAGCGGGTACTGTCTAGAATGACGCCCAAGCTCTTTACCTGGGAAGAGATGTTTGTGTTAATATTGTTAACTAAAATGAAGAATCGTTACCCTTAGTGAGTGTAGATTTAGAACCAATGAGGAGCACATCCGTTTTATTGCTGTTTAGTGGAGAAAATTGTGAGTCATCCATGAATTTGTCTCGGAGATATGCCATAAGAGTATCTGGAGACAAAACAGAAGTGTATTTAGTGGATAGATAAAGCTGTGTGTCATCAGCGTAATCAATGAAATTTAATTCCATGGTGCTGGAAGATATTACCTATTGGGAAGATATAAATGAGAAAAAGAATCGGCCCCAAAACAGAACCCTGCAGAACTCCCTGCATTCTCAGATTTAAAGCCCTTTACTTGCACAAATTCCGTCCTATCAGCAACCCCTAATGGGACCAGCTGAAAGAAGAAGAAGAAGGGTGAGGTAGGAAGAAAATCATTGGAGAACAAGGCCACAGATTCCAAAATCACCAAGTATCTGATGGGATATGGTGTTAAATATAGAGCTGAGGTCAAGACATACAAGAATTGATAAAAGTCCCATGTCAGCTGCCAGGAGAAGATCATTTGTGATTTTGACCAGGGAAGTTACTGTGCTGTGCTGTGTTTAGGATGGAAACCCAGATTGAAACTAACAACGCTTCTAGGTCATGAGTGTCGAACTCCAGTCCTGGAGGGCCGCAGTGGCTGTAGGTTTTCATTTTACCATCTTCTTCATTAGTGACAAGTTTTGCTGCTAATTAAATTCTTTTGTCTTAGTTTTAATTACCTTCACTCAGGTCCCTTAGTTGTCTCTTTTTTCTTAATTAGCAGCCAAACAATAATGAGACACAAAACAAGCTGGCATATGACCAGCTAAGCTGTGCCCATCACACAATATCTGAAAATAAAGAAAGGTGATGGTCTCGGTAAGGTTGATCTCTCAGGTCACCAAAACATTTTAACAATATTCTTAGAAAAAACAGAAAAATCAACTGTTTTGTAAATGTCTGCTGTTGCAGAATGATAGCCGCAACAAGCCATGGAATTAAATAATGGGTTTAATTAACACTGCGGCAGGATTGGTTCCTGCCTTGTGCCATGTGTTGGCTGGGATTGGCTCCAGCAGACCCCTGTGACCCTGTGTTCAGATTCAGCGGGTTGGAAAATGGATGGATGGATGGTTTAATTAACAGCAAGAATCAGCTTCTCATTAAGAGATCGGTTGGAGTTTGAAATCCCAATTTAGCTGGTCATCTGTTATCTCGTTTCACATCTCATTTCGGTTTGGTTTTCATTCAATGAAAAAAGGAATAACTTTAGAGGACTGAATGCTTAAAAAAAGGGGTATTTAAATGAAGGGAAAAAAAGTTAATTAGCAGTGAAAACTGGTCACTGATTAGGAAGCAGGTTAGAATGAAAACCTGAAGCCACTGCGGCCCTCCAGGCCTGGAGTTCGACACCCCTGTTCTAAGTATTGGATCTAATTGGCACGTGGAAGAATCAGATTTTGTTATATATATTGAAAGTGGAAGGTGTACTGAGTAAATAGAAAAGAAAACAGGATTCTTCCTTGTAGTGCTCACATTAGCATTTTACATTTTTATTTCATCTGCAACCTTTCTGTCCATGTGGAGCCTGGAAGATCTTTTCTGCTTGGTAAAGTCCATTATCCTGGGTGCGTAGCTGCCAAGAATGGCTGCCAACGAGTCTTTAGAAGCATCCTGACTTGGAGCAGAGGCTGGTATGAAACAAAAGTTGACAGGGAAAGTGTGTGGAGTTGCATGGAATGAACTGTGGAATTAGGAGCAGCATTAGAAAGTGGCTGAGGAAGGAAACTGTAGTTTGAAAAGTACAGATAAAGGTGCAATTTATGGAGTGCGATCATCAGTGCAGTGTTCTTAGACCATTACTTTTTCTAAAGTATATTAATCATTTTGATAATCGTATACTTAGTAAACTTGTGACATTTGCAGATGACCCTAAAATTGGAAGAATGACAGACATTGAGAAGGCACCTAAAAAAATTCAAAAAGACAACCAAAAGTGGGCAAACACTTGGAAAGTGCAGTTTAATGTAGAAAGTATAAAGTGCTACATGTGGGCAAAAGGAATGTCAATTACAAATATAAGATGGGAGACCCTGAGCAACAGGAAGAGGCCTCTGAAAAGAATTTAGGAGTTAAGGTTGGCACAACGTTTCCATCATCTAGGCAATATACAGAAGCAATTAAAAAGGTGAAAAAATGTTAAGTTATATCATAAACACTGCTGAATATAAACAGAGGGATGTTATTGTTCAGACTATGTAACACAGTACAGGCTGTCCCCGGGTTACGTACGAGATGGGGACTGTAGGTTTGTTCTGTAAGTAAGCCGGAACAGGTACGTTATTTTAATAAATGCTATTGTTGACCGACTGTAACCAAGTGCTCTGTCAATGAATGATGGAGTTTCACCTCTCTCTGACCTTTTTATTATTTCTACTTTATTTTTCATGGTGATGGTTTTTCTCTTCTTTACTGTATCACCAGCACTTGCATCAGATTTGTGTTTCAGAGACATTGTTGAAGGGTGAAGACAAAAGGTTAAGATGAGCTCTTCTGCACAGCACTGTACACGCTATCACAGCAGGAAGGCACCCGTCGTCAACACGTCTGGTGTACTGACGAGAGACAACTTCCTGCTATGTGCGTAACAGTACAAGCAGGCTTACTATTGAGAATGAATGGGGGCGGCGAGGGGCGATTTACCACCAGCCCACCACAGAGTCACCTCCACTACAGTATGATATCCGATATGGTGTTCCACAAGGCTCTATCCTGGGTTCACTGCTCTTCTCAATCTACATGCTTCTGTTAGGTCAGATTATCTCGGGGCACAACGTGAGCTACCACAGCTATGCTGATGACACACAGCTGTACTTATCAATAGCACCTGATGACCCCGATTCTCTCGATTCACTAACACAATGTCTTACTGGTATTTCTGAATGGATGAATAGTAATTTTCTCAAACTAAATAAAGAGAAAACTGAAATTTTAGTAATTGGCAATAATGGATTCAATGAGGTTATCAGAAATAAACTTGACGCATTAGGATTAAAAGTTAAGACGGAAGTAAAAAATTTAGGGGTAACCATTGACTGTAATCTGAATTTTAAATCGCATATTCATCAGACCACTAGGACAGCATTTTTTCACTTAAGAAACATAGCAAAAGTTAGACCTCTTATATCATTGAAAGATGCTGAGAAATTAATTCACGCTTTTGTTTTCAGTCGACTAGATTACTGTAACGCTCTCCTCTCAGGACTACCCAAAAAAGACATCAATCACTTGCAACGAGTGCAGAATGCAGCTGCTAGAATCCTAACTGGGAAAAGAAAATCCGAACACATCTTTCCAGTTTTAATGTCACTACACTGGTTGCCTGTGTCTTTCAGGATTGACTTTAAAATACTGCTTATGGTTTATAAAGCCTTAAATAATCTCACTCCATCTTATATATCGGAATGTCTGACACCTTATATTCCAAATCGTAACCTTAGATCTTCAAATGAGTGTCTCCTTAGAATTCCAAGAACAAAACTTAAAAGAAGTGGTGAGGCGGTCGGCCTTCTGCTGCTATGCACCTAAAATCTGGAATAGCCTGCCAATAGGAATTCGCCAGGCTGATACAGTAGAGCACTTTAAAACACTGCTGAAAACACATTACTTTAACATGGCCTTCTCCTAACTTCACTTTAACTTAATCCTGATACTCTGTATGTTCAGTTCTTCATAATAACTATTCACATTGGCTCCAAAATACATACTGACCCCTACTCTCTCTTCTGTTTCTTTTTCCGGTTTCTTTGTGGTGGCAGCCTGCGCCACCACCACCTACTCAAAGCATCATGATGCACCAACATTGATGGACTGAAAGCCAGATGTCTACGTGACCATCATCATCAAGTCCTTCCATGAAAACCCTAAATACAAAGAGGACTGTTTGATTTATGTTAGGTAGATTGCCCAGAGGGGACTGGGCAGTCTAATGGTCTGGAATCCCTGCAGATTTTATTTTTTTCTCCAGCCTTTGGAGTTTTTTTTGTTTTTTCCGTCCACCCTGGCCATCGGACCTTACTCTTATTCTATGTTAATTAATGTTGACTTATTTTTCTATTCATTTTGTAAAGCACTTTGAGCTACATTTTTTTGTATGAATATGTGCTATATAAATAAATGTTGATTGATTGATTGAGTATGCTGCCTACAGTTGCTGCGGTGGCATGGTGGGCGGGCGGGCAGCGAACCGCCCCATCAAGCTTTCGTCCTGCATACAAGCGGTAGCTGTGACCCCAGTGACTATGGACCCCGGGTCACCACTTGCTGCCCACTGAAAATGAATGGGGTGAGGCCCCCACCATCCCATTCATCAAGCAGAGCTGCCCGAGGGACACTACACTGAGCGAGCAGCAAAATTGCCCCCCTCCAGCCACTGCTAGCATTGTCCCTAGGGCGAACATTATTTATTGTTGTGATTCCTGCCAGAATAAATCTCAAAAATCGCTGCAGGCCTCAAGAAAAGAAAAAGGGTCTGTTCTCCGCACAGTTTACCGGTAAATAAATTATGATACAGAGTCAATAGGTTTATTAGATGTTTATCCCACCCTAGTCTACAAAGATTTTTCTCATTCTTCTGCTGGTCCATGAGTCAAAAAGCCTGAAAACCAATGCTCTACACACTCTAGGAAGGCTACCACAAAACTCAAATAACAGGCTTCTGGCCTACACAGGCCTAAAAAGGGGGTTAAGGCCTTTACATGAAAAATAAATAAATAATGCCTTTAAAGGATTAGAGGGGAATACGGTTTGAAACCTCTGATCCAAATGACAAATTAAAAAAAAAAGTTTCTATTTAAAGAATTCATTAAGCAATTGGAATAAAATACACAAAAGGGCAGGATAGGAAAATGGAGCAATATCTAATGCAAACAAATCCAGTAGTCACAAAATCAATAAAAACTTCTGTAAACCAGTAAATCCAAAAAATAAAAATGAGAATAATAAATAAAAAGAGGAATCTAATTTAGAAATGCAGTGCCAAAGCTGTGGTGGAAGCTGATGCTTTTCCTTTTTGTATAGCTGTGTAAACCCCAGGCTTCATCATCATAAAAGTGACAGAATGGACATCTCAGTGAAACAAATGCATATATTTTTAATAATACACACAACTGAAAAATAATACAGTACCACGTTAAACAAATAAAACACAAACAGAACAAACCCAAAAATAGAATTAATAAGAAATTGTGCAAAATAATATAAAAAAAAGAACAACACAAAGAAAAAACGAAGAGCAAAACTAAAAAAGTAATACAAAAAATTGGGCCAATGGCTTGAGGGATGAGAGGTCAGTGGCCTGCCTGCTTAACACCGGGGTGTCATCTTGAATGGCATTACTGGTCAACTCCAAATTCAGTCCTCCACATCCTCGTGATCGTTTCTGCCAGTCTTCACTCCCCACAGAGGTAAGGATCATCCCGAGTGAGTGCATCTCCAGTGCACTGTTAGCTTTTCCTGCTTGTCCAGCTTCAGGGTTTCTTGCCATCCTTTTCATCTTTGTGTTTTGTGTCTGAGGCCATTGATTCTGGACTCTCACCCATTTACTGAACAATTTTCCCAGTCACATTCCCAAGAGAGTCGGAGCTGGAAGTCCAGTCTATGCGCAGAGTACAATACCTCAGAACACGGCACCATGGCTGTCTTTTTTTATTCTCATCTCATTTTGGGCATGTTGGAGGCTCCACTTTACCCTAGCTTTATCCTTGCTGATGTCTCACTAGTGGCCAGTCCATTTTTGATAGAGTTTGGTGCATTTCTCTGTAAACAAAAGGAGACATGTTAGCAGTTATTTGATATTTCACTAATTTCGTGATGGGGGTACCCTTATCACACTAAAGCTCCAGCCTGTATACCATAAAAGCAAGCCTGGGGAGGATAGCTAACTACAGATGAGTTGTGTGAGAGCGACCCACCCTTGACAGGCACCACATGCTGTGTGACACAGTATAGGCTCAGGCTGAATGGGTGACATATATCTAGGTTTCCACTTATTTAATAGACCTTTTAATCCAAAGCCACTCTCAAATACCATATTTAAAGTGCATTTGTTTCCTTAGCTAACCTAAACAGATATACATATTCTGTATAGTGATGGGGGCAACATGGTGGCGCAGTGGTAGTGCTGCTGCCTCGCAGTTAGGAGACCTTGGTTCACTTCCTGGGTCCTCCCTGCGTGGAGTTTGCATGTTCTCCCCGTGTCTGTGTGGGTCTCCTCCCACAGTCCAAAAACATGCAGGTTTAGGTGAATCGGCGAACCTAAATCATGCTTGGTGTGTGTGGGCTGGGGTTTGTTTCCTGCCTTGCACCCTGTGTTGGCTGGGATTGGCTCCAGCAGACCCCCGTGACCCAGTAGTTAGGATATAGTGGGTTGGATAATGGTTGAATGGATGGAGGTATAGTGATGGCATCCGCTAGCCAGATTGTCATCACTTGCGGTTTCGATGCATTCCATCCATCCATTCATCCATCTTCTAACTCGCTGAATCCGAACACAGGGTCACAGGGGTCTGCTGGAGCCAATCCCAGCCAACACAGGGCACAAGGCAGGAACCAATCCTGAGCAGGGTGCCAACCCACCGCAGGATGCATTACACTGTGACACAGTTTTCATTTAAACTGGTGGCACACTGCATTTCATTAATCAAGAATTGAATACTATTTCTAAAGATAAACTGCAGAAATTACCATACTTTTGTTAGGGTGCCTCGTTAGCAGTTAGTGACTCAATATCATTCAGTACATTATTCACCTTGATATCATTGTATGGCTCCATTTTAACTCAGTTTTTGTAAAACTAAAATATTTAAAAATAAAAAAAATGGTCACAATCAGAAATCACACCCCTAAAGTATCATGTCATCATCCCTGTCCCAGAGCTGCCAAAGCCAAACCGACCAATCAGAACAAAGCCAAACTGACCAATCAGTTTGCTCAGTGGAATCAAACTCACAAACACTCACACAGCCAGCACCATTTTAGTTTGGAGCAGGGGTTCTGAACCTGAGGTCTGTGGACCCTCAGGGAGTCCATGGATGGGTTTCAGGGGGTCTGTGAGAGTCAAATAAAAATTAACATTTATATTCACTGTACAGCCCGATTCTTTTGGTTTAGAGTTGATGTAGTAGTAGTAGTAATGGTAGTGGAAAATGTAGTAGGAGGAGGTCTGTTTGAATTTGCACAGGAGGATTGTATTTCGGGCGGCACGGTGGCGCAGTGGTAGCGCTGCTGCCTCGCAGTTAGGAGACCCGGGTTTGCTTCCCGGTCCTCCCTGCGTGGAGTTTGCATGTTCTCCCCGTGTCTGCGTGGGTTTCCTCTGGGCGCTCCGGTTTCCTCCCACAGTCCAAAGACATGCAGGTTAGGTGGATTGGCGATTCAAAATTGGCCCTAGTGTGTGCTTGGTGTGTGGGTGTGTCCTGCGGTGGGTTGGCACCCTGCCCAGGCTTGGTTCCTGCCCTGTGTTGGCTGGGATTGGCTCCAGCAGACCCCCGTGACCCTGTGTTCGGATTCAGCGGGTTGGAAAATAGATAGATAGAATAGGCACTATATTATAGATAGATAGATAGATAGAATAGGCACTATATTATAGATAGACAGATAGATAGATAGATATAGAATAGGCACTATATTATAGATAGATAGATAGATAGATAGATAGATAGATAGATAGATAGATAGATAGATAGATAGATAGATAGATAGAATAGGCACTATATTATAGATAGATAGATAGATAGATAGATAGATAGATAGATAGATAGATAGATAGATAGATAGATAGATAGATAGATAGATAGATAGATAGATAGATAGACAGTGTTGGGAAGGTTACTTTAAAAATGTAATTCGTTACAGTTACAAGTTACCCTGTTCAAAATGTAATAGTAGTGTAACTATTTTAATTACTTGTTCTGAGTAACGTAACTAATTACTTTTTAATTACTTTTTGATTACTTTTCCAATTTTTGGATGGGTATTCTGTACCCGTAGCCTGCTTGTATGTATCCATTTTCAATTTCAAACCTGACAGTAATAATCTTTATGGTGAAATCAAGTGTGAATCAGTCCATAGCCCTGTTGTTCAAGGTGACTGAATGCTGCCTGTATATAGGAAGAAAAAAAATCTTTGATGCAGCATAGACCGAATAATGGACCAATATCTCTTACATCAATGAAGCAGAGAAAAAATAATCTGAAAGTTAATTATTGTGTCACATCCACTTATTGTTAGTTGCCAGACTATTACAGTCTATGTTGTACAGTATGTTGTATCAATTTTTTAAATTCTTTTTCCAGCTGACAGCACTTGGGGGACATCAAACAACAGAGTTATGGGATAATTCACACCGAATTTCTTATTTAAAATAGTTAAACACTTTTGATCCTCTTTTAATACACAAAGTAACATCAGAACTTTCATAAAGACACTATAATAACCACCACAAGGTCAGACTTCAAGATGCTAATAGCTATGAATTATTACAACATTATTACAATTATTAATTATGTATAGCATTAATATTAATGCTATAAGAAGAAGAAGAAGAAGAAGAAGAAGAAGAAGAAGAAGAAGAAGAAGAAGAAGAAGAGTAGTAGTAGTAGTAGTAGTAGTAGCATTAAATGGTGGTTATTATTAATTAAAACTAAATTATGGGGTAGACATTGACTATGGTGCACCACTATTGTGTTTACACTTTACAAAAAACATGTTACTTTTACTAGACAAAACATTTTACAGTCTATTTTTCAATCACAAATGCTGAAGTAGCCGATCGCTTGCATTCAAGACAATACATGTAAAACTTGGACAATGCGTAGTCTTTGTTAAAATCTACCATTCCAGGCACATTTTAAATTACATATAGCAAGTCAGGCACGCTAATATCAAAACTGACAAAATGGGAGGGAAAGTGCGTAATATGGCTCAACAACCTCCTTAGCTAGCTATCTAGAGTAGCTAGCTTAAAGTGAACCGAAATAGGGAGCTAAAATAGCCATAGGCTACATCTGCATTTGGGCACATTAAAAGCGTGTGGCTGTGAAAAGTGGTGTGGCGTCTGTGACTGTGTGACAATGTGAAGGCTTCATTGCTAAAAAAAAAACTTTCCGTTTGCTCTTACAAGCAGCACTTACCTCTAGATGTTTCCTGAGGTTGGACATTGAGGTTTTCGATGTGGACAACATCTTGATAGCCGGCAAACAAGCATTACATTGCACAGTTAGATTTATGCCCTTTTCCGCGACATATCTGAAATGTTTTCTAAATTTCCAGCTGTGAAATGCAGTTTTATTAGACATTGCTAGTAGTAGTTTGAAACTCAGATCACAACATGCCCAGGCATCTGCTATCAGACTGAGGTGATGGCGCTGGCGCTGCAATTATAGACGTGATAGGAGAGCCTATCAGAAATAATTATTGTCTGTGGGAGGGGGGGGGATGGAAAAGGACGATGTTTATAGGCCTAATGAAAACGTGCGAAACAGGCAAAAAAATATTATTTCATATTTCATAAAGGCTTTGCTGACATTTTTAATATGTAACTTAAATTGTAATTCTGAAAAATTACACAAGTAACTGTAATTGAATTACACATTTTTATACAGTAACTGTAATGTATTACCGTTACATTTATTTTGTAATTTAATTACGTAACGCCGTTACATGTATTTCGTTACTCCCCAACACTGTAGATAGATAGAATAGGCACTATATTATAGATAGATAGATAGAATAGGCACTATATTATAGATAGATAGATAGATAGATAGATAGATAGATAGATAGATAGATAGATAGATAGATAGATAGATAGATAGATAGATAGATAGGATAGAATAGGCACTATATTATAGATAGATAGATAGATAGATAGATAGATAGATAGATAGATAGATAGATAGATAGATAGATAGATAGATAGATAGATAGATAGATAGAAGGCGGCACGGTGGCACAGTGGTAACGCTGCTGCCTCGCAGTTAGGAGACCCGGGTTTGCTTCCCGGGTCCTCCCTCGTGGAGTTTGCATGTTCTCCCGTGTCTGCGTGGGTTTCCTCCGGGCGCTCCGGTTTCCTCCCACAATCCAAAGACATGCAGGTTAGGTGGCTTGGTGATTCTAAATTGGCCCTGGTGTGTGTTTGTTTGTGTCCTGCGGTGGGTTGGCACACTGCCTGGGATTGGTTCCTGCCTTGTACCTTGTGTTGGCTGGGATTGGCTCCAGCAGACCCCCATGACCCTGTATTCAGATTCAACGGGTTAGAAAATGGATGGATTGTATTTCATTATTTTAATGAGTGGCCATTACTTTTTGCATAAAAAAGGAGTGTTTTTTTTTTAGTTTAATAATACATTGTGTATGTCATATATGTATGAGACAATCAAACCGCGATAAATGAAGTACATTCTATGCATTGCATGTGAAGTTGTATTTATATGAATATTTCTGTGGAAGGAGGTCCATAGCTTTCATCAGATTCTAAAAGGGTTCTGTGACTCAAAAAAGGTGAAGAATCACTGGTTTGGAGTTAACAGATTCCTCCATACATGGTGTCTAAGCTTTGGATAGAAATTCAGTTTTCTGGTGAAGACTTACATTTACTATTGTTAGGGAAGATAATCTTTAGTTTTGGTTATGACCCCTCTCATTCTTCTTTCTTGCATTTTTCTTTTTTTTTCATGGACATTTTTTCCGTTTTGTTATGAACAACTTCTATATTTTCCATTACCTTTCCACTTATGCACAAAGTCGAACTATCATTTCCTGAACTGATACTTCAAATCTTTCTTTTGTGTTAACCAAATAACCATCAGGATACAATCATATGTCACAAGCAAAAGCTAATAAAAAGAACTAACAAAGGCAACTGAAAAAGCAATTCACATTTACAACATAATTAACAGAAACATTGTGACTCTTGGTACAACTGCTCCACTGCCAGGCTGCTCACCTACATGTAAAAAAGTCATCTTGAATAAAGGAGTGTTGGAATCATCAGATGGAGAGATTCTCTAATCAGATTTTGATGGCCAGCATAGACTTCACTACAGAAAAAGCCCAAGAGCTGGTAGGCAGCCAGTTGGCCGAGGTCTCCAGGACACTGACTGCGTCTTTGACCTTCTTTATTATTGTGGTTTCCATTTATGCTTAATCAGTATCTACCTCATTCTTTGTGTGGTTTAATATATTTGTGTGTTTCTGTGCACTAATTATGTATTTAGTGATTAGTATAATCTATAGTTTTAATATACATTTTAACTGAGAATTGTTCACAGTGCACTGTACCTGAACTCAGTGAAGTGCACTACACAGAAAATAAGGGCTCTATTCAATAAGGCGCGCACAAAAAGGCGAGCTTCAAAAGGGCGACTTTAATTGGGCACGGCGAATAAAGGCGTTCGTGGATAATTTTATACGTTCAATCATTGCCTTTATCTAATAAATTTTCTGCAATAATTTTGTTGCGTTTGCCTTTATTCGCTGCGCCCAATTGAGGTCGCCCTTTTGAAGCTCGCCTTTATTTACGCGCCCTTATTGACGGATACCAATCAACTCAATGGAAGATTTACAGTCATATGAAAAAGTTTGGGAACCCCTCTGAATTCTTTGGATTTCTGTTTCTCATTGGCTGAGCTTTCACAGTAGCAACTTCCTTTTAATATACGACATGCCTTATGGAAACAGTAGGATTTCAGCAGAGACATTAGGTTTATTGGATTAACAGAAAATATGCAATATGCATCATAACAAAATTAGACAGGTGCATAAATGTGGGCACCCCAACAGAGATATGACATCAATACTTAATTGATCGTCTTTTTGCTCCTTTGAGCCTCCAGACGCTGTCCTCCTGTAGCCTGTGATGAGTGTCTGGATTCTGGATGGAGGTATTTCTGACCATTCTCCATACAAAATCTCTCCAGTTCAGTTCAATTTGATGGACAGCCTGTTTCAAACCATCCCATAGATTGTCGACGATATTCAAGTCAAGGGACTGTGATGGCCATTCCAGAACATTGTACTTCTCCCTCTGCGTGAATGCCTTTGTAGATTTCAAACTGTGTTTTGGGTCATTGTCTTGTTAGAATATCCAACACCTGAGTAACTTCAACTTTGTGACTGATGCTTGAACATTATCCTGAAGAATTTGTTGATATTGGGTTAAATTCATCCGACCCTCGACTTCAACAAGGGCCGCAGTCCCTGAACTAGCACCACGGCATGATGGGACCTCCACCGAATTTGACAGTAGGTAGCAGGTGTTCTTCTTCCGCCATGCAAAGCACTTTTTGTTCTGAATAAATAACTCAATTTGTGTCTCATCAGTCCAAAGCACTTTGTTCCAAAATGAATCTGGCTTGTCTAAATGAGCATTGGCATACAACAAGTGATTCTGTTTGTGGCGTGAGTGCAGAAAGGGCTTCTTTCTCATCACCCTGCCATACTGATGCTCTGAATTGTAGAACGATGTACAGATACACCATCTGCAGCGAGATGTTCTTGCAGGTCTTTGGAGGTGATCTGTGGGATGTCTGTACCCATTCTCATAATCCTGCCTCTCCATATGCCACTCCTGCATTTTTCTTGGCCTGCCAGACCTGCTGAGTTGGTTTAACAGCAACTGTGCCTGTGGCCTTCCATTTCCTGATTCCATTCCTTACAGTTGAAACTGACAGTTTGAACCTCTGAGATGGCTTTTTGTAGCCTTCCCCTAAACCAGGAGACTCAACAATCTTTGTTTTCAGATCTTTGGAGAGTTGCTTTGAGGATCCCATGCTGTCAAAGGAGAGTCAAAGGGAAGGACAACTTGCAATTGACCACCTTAAATACCTTTGACCACTCATGATTGGACACTTCTGTCTATGAAGTTCAAGGCTTAACGAACTCATCCAACCAAGTCATCAGCATTGAGCAGTGACAGGCATTCAAATCAGCACAATGACAAGGGGACCCACATTTGTGCACAGCCAGATTTTCACATTTGATTTAATTTAATACAACTAAATACTGCTTCACTAAAAATCTTTGTTTGGAAAACACCGCAGTGCTCAGATGTTCCTAGGAAATGAAAGACACACCACTGGTATCTTTTTTGTTGAAAGGAGAGTAAATTATTATGCAGGCTGAGAGGGGTTCCCAAACATTTTCATATGACTGTACAATACAATACAACTGATTAGAGTAATACAATACAATGCAATAGTACAATAATATAGAATCAAGTGCATTAACTTATATGATATTTATTATGTAGAGTAAAATGAAAAGGAGAGATCAAGTGAACAACTTCAATATTATTTCATTTGCAGCTTGGGTGAAATGAAGAGAACAAGCTGCATAGACAGACTGGTACAACTTTAATGTCTCTATGCACGTCTACCTGCACAAATCTCTTGTAGTGTTTGTGTTTATGTCTTTCTCTTTATCATCAATCATATTATCTGATAGTGAAACCACCTGTCAAACCATCATCTTTTATAAACTTCTTTGATTGTCTTCTGAACTCTAACAGGACGACATGCAGAAGTGCGACTGCTGTGTCTGTTGCCGAGGCAAATGCAGGTTTGTAGAAACCACAGAAAAAACTACAAGCTGACCGCTGCCACGCACAAAGCTCTGGTCACCTGATGGGTGATGCAGGGGACATCATAACTTGGTCACTGAGGTGGCCCCGACCCCGTCTGTCTGCTGTGTCTGTGTATAGTAGAGTGGTAGGTCCTGCTACAATACTAAAATACTGAGACTCAGCCTCGTCTTTGGGGTGCAAGACACCAACTCACGTGTCACAGTCTGTGTGCATAATCATACCTATGCCTCCCTGTACATTTAAATAAATGATGTAGCTGAAAAACTACTCATTCAAGCATTTTTCAAATTAATAGGTCAGGTATTGATCCATTTGGCTTAAAAGTTAAGAGAGAGGTAAAGAATTTAGGGGTAATTATTGACACTGATCTAAATTTTAAATGACATATTAATCAGATTGCTAGGACAGCATTTTTTCACTTAAGAAATAGAGTAAAAGGTAGATCCCTTCTAACTTTGCAAGATGCTGAGAAATTAGATCACGCTTTTGTTTTTAGTCGACTAGATTACTGTAACGCACTCCTCTCAGGACCACCCAAAAAGGACAGAATCTGAACTTGAAAAAGAAAGTCCGAGCATATCACCCCAGTTCTGATGTCACTGCACTGGTTACCAGTGCCATTCAGAATTGACTTTAAAATACTGCTGATGGTTTACAAAGCCTTCAATAATCTGCTCCATCTTATATCTCTGAATGCCTCTCACCTTACACTCCAAATCGTAACCTTAGATCTTCAAATGAGTGTCTGGTTAGAATTCCAAGAGATAAACTTAAAAGAAGTGGTGAGGCGGCCTACTGCTGTTATGGACCTCAAATCTGGACTAGCTGACCGATAGAAATTCCCCAGGCTAATACAGTGGATCACTTTAAAAAACTGCTAAAACCTCATTATTTTAATATGGCTTTCTTATAATTTCATTTTAGTATAACCCTGATATTCTGTATATGCACTTAATTATCTTTTTTTTCATGGCTCTGAATTACTAACCCCTACTTTCTCTGCTGTTCTTTTTTCCGTTTTTTTGTGGTGGCACTCCGGTTCGAGAAGGGGTGTTTTCCCTAACCACTTTTCTCTCCTATTCCTCCAGTTGCACCCAGAAGACACCACCTGACTCCACCCCTTCCGGTTTCCTGGCTGTATATCATGAGGTCAGCAGAAGGAGGCATCATTCTGTGAGCAGAGCACGACACCAACAGAGCTCCTGTGACAAAATCTGAATTTCCAAGGACGACTGTGGCTATTTTGTTGCTCTTATTAGTTGCCTTTCTACTTGTGGGAGCCTGTATTTCCATTAAAGATACTTAACGTAAATGGGGATGACCGATTTGTTGCCCCAACATTTCTTTGTCTGGGACTTGCAATTCATCATATAGAGGCTCATCTTCATCCCTGCACCCAGACCTACATATCCAGTTGTGAGAAGTCACACTAAATCTGAGGGGCTGCATGTGAAGACCACTACAACCTCCATCCATCTTGTCTTTTTGAATTTTATTACCAAAATCCAATCTGTTTAAGCATACCACATACACCTCACGACACCCGAGCGTTTTTGGCTTCACTTACCTTGTACTTTCTGCCTGAAACCTGCAAATTGAAGAAAAAAAAGGGAAAGACAGTTAATTCAGAAAGAGTTTCATTTGCAGCATCTGCTTCATAATGTCCAGCCATCACACATGACACTCTGATTCACGCAGATACTAAGAGGTGGATGAGCCTGTGGAGGACCTGATAATGGACTATCTGTCAAGCAGACCTCCATTTGTGAGACTCAATGAAAGTGTGAGCAACACTGGAGCACCACAAAGAACAGGCCCGTCTACTTTACTCTGCACTCTGTACACCTCAGACTAGAAATAGAAGAGCAGGTCAGGTCACTTGCCAACATTCTCAGAAGATTCTGCACTTATGGAGGATATCAATACAGAGAAGAGGAGTCAGGGGGAGAACTTTGAGAATTGTCTGCAACTAAACATTAACAAAACCAAAGAACTGCTTGTTAGGAGACCTGGGTTCGCTTCCCGGGTCCTCCCTGCGTGGAGTTTGCATGTTCTCCCTGTGTCTGCATGCGTTTCCTCCGGGCGCTCCGGTTTCCTCCCACAATCCAAAGACATGCAGGTTAGGTGGATTGGCGATTCTAAATTGGCCCTAGTGTGTGCTTGGTGTGTGGGTGTGTTTGTGTGTGTCCTGCGGTGGGTTGGCACCCTGCCCAGGATTGGTTCCTGCCTTGTGCCCTGTGTTGGCTGGGATTGGCTCCAGCAGTACCCCATGACCCTGTATTCGGATTCAGCGGGATAGAAAATTGATGGATGGAAGAACTGCTTATTAACTTTCACCGCACCAAACAGCCTCTGTGTCCAGTCAGTACTGAAAGAGTGGAAGCAAAGATTGTCCACTCCTACAAGCACTTGAGAGTCAACATAACAAACAGCTGGGACTGGTCTCGGAAACAAAGAGGAACTATGGGAGAACGGGCAAGAGCAGGCTCTTCTTCCTCAGGAGACTGCTTTCCTTTAATGTCCTTCACATCTTCTATGACTCTATGATGGTCAGTGTGTATCCTGGGCTGGTAATGTCACTTCAAAAGCAGCCCACTACATCAACAAGCTAATTAGAAGGGCAGATTCAGTTATGGGATGCACACTGGACCCCATGGAGGTTGTAGCAAAGGAGGAGATTAAAACAAACCTGAGTGCCATTATGAACAATGCTGCACATCCTCTCTCTGACACACCAACACTAAGGATTTTCAGACAACGAAAGACACAGCTGAAGTTTGTCAAGGAACATGGATTGGACATGGATTTGGGGGGGATCCTTCATACCAACCTTAATATGCTTGTATAGCACCTCATGAGGACTGGGACTGCCAGGTCAGGAGTTTTCTTCCTTTTAAAATTTCTTTCTTTTTATTCTTTGTGATGTATGTTCACTATAGTGGGTGTTCATATTTATTTATTTATCAGTCTCTTCATGCAATTATGTATTTAAAGAGCTCCTGTTAAATGCCAGATATCTCCCTGGGGACAATTGTGGTTAGTTAATAAGTTAGTTAGTTCTATTATTGTTAAGTACATTGAGTAACTTCTGTGTATGACAATGTGCTTTACAGTAATGTGAAAAAGTAAAAGCACCCCATGCAAACTGTTGGCTTTTTCAACATCTTTCAACTGGAGAACATTAGATCTTCATCAGTTGTGTGTGATGGGGCATCCAATTCAAAGAGTGTTGCCCTCTAGGAGAGCCCTGTTTCGAAAATAGTTTTCATTTAATATGAACAAATTTAAATTATTATAGCTCATTCTCAGTGAAGCACTATGACTTCTATGCGCTAGAAGTGCTCACACCAAACCTGACCAAGCCCTGCGCAGCGAAAAGAGGCCTTTCCTTCACTGAAAAAAGTATAACATTGACGTTGTTCATTCTCTTTCATGCAACTTAAGATTAGTCATTTAGTGTTGTAGCTTGAAGTATTTGGCTTCAGATTTCAATCCAAGTAATAAAACTTAGTAAGTCACTGTAAGTAAAAACTTAGTAAGTCACTGTTGTGATGTGGGATTTTGCATATAACTTGATAAATGTTTTGTATGTCTTTATTTATAATTTAGGCAAACCAATGTAATTTAGTGGTACCTTGGTGAGAGGCATTCTTGTTTATCCCCCCATGTTTACGACTTTTCTTTGTAATTTTACGACAGGATTTGGGGGGATGTGTCTTAAACCAGTTTGATGAGCATTTCTTTGTTAAAGTCTTTTCCCCCATCCCCCACACAAAGCCAGGTTAGTGTAATATATGGTCTTGGGGGGGGCAGGAGATAAGATGTTCTATTTCACCCATTGGTCTGAGGTAGGGCTGTTTGGAATTGTCTCTTCTCAGAGGCCTTCAAGTACCATGATATCCTTTTCGCTGTAGGGAGTTGGACAGAAAACCTATAAATCTGCTTGCTCAACAACATTCTCTCTCTCTAACCAACATATGATGGAAGAAGCATCTCTCTTGCTAACCTGTGATGATGAAGACAACACAATGAAGAGCACAGCTCAGCAGCCATTTTGAACAGACATGTGGCTGAAAGCTGAGCACCAACGATGCCTTAACTAGAGACATTTTAAGTAACTGCAAGTCTGTGTGCCACCTGAATTACACATCACCATTTTATCAGGTTGTATGGTTGCCAATATTCAAATGTACTTTGCATTTTGTTATTATTTATGAATATTATCAGTAATACATTATTTTATGTGTAACTTAACTCCTGCTTGTCTTTTTACTACATCTAATTGCCTGAGGTTATAGATATAGAAGGGTAAGTTATATACAGTGGTAAGTCTGTGAGATTAGGCATTCTAAGGCTACATATTTAATAATACAATAGGGGACAGTAGAGCAATACATATATTACTCTACCAAGATAAAACAGTCACCTAAAGTAAGTTATGGTGGAGGGAACCAACATACAAATCCTATTTCAGTTAACCTAATATTTTAGGTTGTTTGTGTGCTGTGTTTGAGGGGCAGTTTGTATTTTCTTCTGGTCGAACTTTCCAGCGTGTTGGCTTTCCAACTGCCAGAAAAGAAGAACACTTCCCAGAGTGGAGTGGACGTGGCTATGCAGGTCTGGTCATTATT